>NW_027206665.1:1161013-1487888 GCF_032191515.1 Phaenicophaeus curvirostris
TCAGCTTAATTCCAAGAGACAGCTTCAGGCATTTGAATTATAAGAAATAAAAAACTGATTCCCAAATGTATTTGTCTGTGTAATACATGCAAGTGAGTATATATAATTTTGATCACACTCAAATGCATTCTTGATAGCTGTTCGTATGACAGACTTAAGGATGCCTTTTGCACCTTTTACCTCTTTCTGCCTGCTAATACACCTCAACTAAAACTACATTCCAAGCCTCTCAGCAAATTTCAAACAGCTACCATTTCTTTTTTTTTTTATGACATACAAATGTTTCCTTCTTTTCCTCCAAATGGGAATCAGGTGAAATTAAATTTCAGCATGCAGTGCTGTTCTCTAGGCAATGACATTTTATTATACAATGAATCACCAGCACAGAAAGATCTGTATCTTATCCCTTTGAAGAACTAGGATTACATGTTTTCTGGTGAAGCATGACCTTTGTACATAGACCAAGGGGTTCACAAGGTATCAGATTTTAAATTCATAACTCCCTAAAGATAAGGCAATTACATTTTTTTGTTTGATATTTCTGTAATTCCAAGACCTGCCTGACCCATTATGACAGTGTGAATTTTGCAGGTAGTTATGAAAAATACTACCCACAAGTTAAATTTATCACATCCTTCATGGCTGGATTTTTCTGACATTCACCTGGGATTACCATGGCTTCATTACTTCTAAACAATGTGGCAAATGAAATTATCACACAGTGGAGAAATACAACATGAAAACAAGGTAAGAGCCATAATGTTCAGCTCAGAGACTGATTTGGAGTTAAAACCATACCTATGGCTCATTTTCCTGTAATTTGTTTATTTTCCATTCTTTTTATCTCTTTAATCTTTAAATGGATTTGTTCAGTTTTGTCATGAAGAGCACTAATATGTCAGAAAACTGTGAAGGAAGGAACTTTGGACTTTGATAACAGCTAATCAGGCCTACCAGATGCAGTTACAGTATAATGAGTTTACCAAGGCGGTCCAGTGTAGATTTGAGTGTGTAAAGGCCCATGAATTCCCACCAGTGCAACTCAGTAATAGCATCTGAACCTCCCAGTGCTTCAGTGAGGTCTACAGATACTCAGAACTCCCCAAAATTAAACCAATTCATTCATAGTCAAGAACTAAATTTTCGTCACCTGATTTTAAAGATTTTTGAAATATTTAAAAATGAATGTTGGAACTATTTTTCATAGCATGTTAGAGTTTCACAGCAAAGGCAACATTTGAAAAAAAATATTATTACTCTGGGTAGCATGATTGTGCGCAAAAATATAGTTTTGCATAAGAACAGTTTTAAAATCTTTCCTGAGTTTCCTTAGCAATTTGGAATGCTATTATTCAGATAACAGTGTTCCTATTGATCTTCTGCTGAGCTTCGTGTTATGTACTTGCATTGTAAGTTTCAATCACTTCGTATTTCAAGAAGCACCTGGAACTACAAGAATCATGTTGGTGGGTGGCCGCTGTTAGAAACACTTATAAGATACTAAAATGTGCTACCATTTAATTTCTGAATGAAAAGCATTGTTAAAAGACGTCTCAGGGCAAGATATGTAGATAAATCAGATAGGTAGTTATGCAAGTCCTTGGACAAGGTGATGATAAGTGAGCACAGTGGAGGGCCATCAGGATGCTCAGGAGGTAGAGCCCCTGCCCTGTGACGTGAGCCCAAGGGATGGGGTTACTTCTGCCTTGGAGAAGGGAAGGCTTTGGGGTACCTCAGAGCAACCCTCTCCTGCCTACAAGTTCACGCTGGGTATAAGGAAAGCCTTTTCCCTGCAAGGACAATCCAGCAGATGATCTCCTGACATCCCTTCCAAGCTGAATTATTTTATGATCCTATGAAGAGGTATGTCCACCCACTTTTAAGTCTTACAGACTCCAAAATCAGAAAGGAATGTCCATTTAAAAAGAAACAATTCCCTGAAGAAACATTCATGGAACAACCATATCACCACAGCTGTTGGATGCAATTTTCAGTAGGAATATAGTGTTCCTTCTCTAATATGTCATTCCCTTACACAATCCTTAAGTAATCCTAAAATTTCCCATAAATGCTACTTTCCCATTGATTTTAGAGAAACATTTTGCTGTGCAAAGAATGCAGTATCTATTCACTAGAATATTCATTCTGTGCAGAGTAGAATGCATAGTGGAGAAAATGCAAGGAAATGAACAAAAGCTTCTGTCAGTGTTTTTAAGTGAAAACAAGTAAATAAGATCAGAGAGTGAAGTAGTTAAAATGTAGTTTAAATCTACTGTATTTCTCAGTTTTCAATTTTTTTTAGGACTGACAAAAATGCTCAAAGAGACAATAACAAGTAACAGCTAGATTGGTCAAGACACAAGAACCGGGGCTGTTTAGCCTGGAGAAGAGGAGGCTGGGGGGAGATCTCATACTTCCCTGCAGCTCCTGGAAAGGTTGTAGGAAGGTGGGAGGTGGTCTCTTCTCCCAAGTGACAGGCAATAGGACGAGAGGAAAGAGCCTCAGGTTACACCAGGGGAGGATTAGACTGGATATTAGAAACAGTTCCTTCCCTAAAAGGGTTGTCAAGCACTGGCAGAGGCTGCACAGGGCAGTGGTGGAGTCCCTATCCCTGGAGGGATTTAAAAGCTGTGTAGATGTGGTGCTTAGGGACATGATTTAGTGGTGGGCTTGGCAATGTGAGGTTTATGGTTGGACTCAATGATCTTAAGGGTCTTTTCCAACCTAAACGATTCTGTGATTCTGTCATACGTGAAGAACTACACACAAGAAGTCCGTTTTTATCAGCGTCTCAGATGTATAAGCAATACTATGAACTCTGAAGTACCAGCTATTGGTATATCTTGTGCTAATTAACCATGTTGTTTGGAGTCCACCATGGCATACATGAAATTGGAGATTCATTTTTTTCACTGCCACTGACATTTTGGTGACTGTGAGTAACAGACCTTGCCAGAACAGTGTGCTAATCTCCCTGCTGCAAAATGAAGATATTAAGATTTCATAAACTGTGCGCTTCCACAACCTAGCATCATAGAATCATAGAATCATAGAATCATAGAATCATAGAATCACTAGGTTGGAAAGGACCCACTGGATCATCAAGTTCAACCATTCCCATCAATCACTAAACCATGTCCCTGAGCACCTCATCCACCTGTGTTCTAAACACCTCCAGGGAGGGTAACTCAATCACCTCCCTGGGCAGCCTGTTCCAGTGCCCAATGACCCTTTCCGTGAAAATTTTTTTCTGATGCCAAGTCTGAATCTCCCCTGGCGGAGCTTGAGGCCATTCCCTCTTGTCCTGTCCCCTGTCACTTGGTAGTTGTAGACAGCAATGAGGTGTCCCCTCAGGCTCCTCTTCTCCAGGCTAAACAACCCCAGTTCCCTCAGCCGCTCCTCGTAAGACCAGTTCTCCAGGCCCCTCACCATCTTAGTTGCCCTTCTCTGGACTCGCTCCAGAGCTTCAACATCCTCCTTGTGGTGAGGGGCCCAGAACTAAACACGGTATTTGAGGTGCGGTCTCACCAGTGCCGAGTACAGAGGGAGAATAACCTCCCTGGACCTGCTGGTCACACCGTTTCTGATACAAGCCAAGATGCCATTGGCCTTCTTGGCCACCTGGGCACACTGCTGGCTCATATTCAGTCGGCTGTCAACCAACACCCCCAGGTCTTTCTCCGGGTAGCTTTCTAGACAGACTTGTCCTAGTCTGTAGCACTGCATAGGGTTGTTGCGCCCCAAGTGCAGGACCCGGCATTTGGCCTTGTTAAACCTCATGCCATTGGCCCAGCGGTCCAGCCTGTTCAGATCCCTTTGCAGAGCCTCCCTATCCTCCAGCAGATCAACACTTCCACCCAGCCTAGTGTTGTCCGCAAACCTGCTATGGGTGCACTCGATGCCTTCATCCAGGTCACTGATGAAGGCACTGAACAGGGCTGGACCCAGCACTGAGCCCTGGAGAACCCCACTTGTCACTGGCCTCCAGCTGGAGTTAACTCCATTTCCCACCACTCTCTGGGCCCTGCCGTCCAACCGGTTTTCCACCCTGGAGAGTGTGCGCCTGTCCAGGCCGGAGGCTGACAGTTTCCTAAGCAGAATGCTGTGAGAAAATGTGTCAAAGGCTTTACTGAAGTCCAGAAAAACCACATCCACAGCCTTTCCCTCATCCAGTAAGCGAGTCACCTTGTCATAGAAGGCGATCAGGTTAGTTTGGCAAGACCTGCCTTTCGTGAACTCGTGTTGACTGGGCCTGATCACCCGGTTCTCTTGCATGTGCTTCATGATAGCACTCAAGATCACCTGCTCCATGACTTTCCCTGGCACTGAGGTCAGACTGACACTCCTGTAGTTTCCTGGGTCCTCCCTACGACCCTTCTTGTAGATGGGCACCACACCAGCCAGCCTCCAGTCTAGTGGAACTTCCTCAGTCTTCCAGGACTGCTGGAAGATGATGGAAAGGGGTTTGGCCAGAACATCCACCAGCTCCTTCAATACCTTGGGTGAATCCCATCCAGCCCCATAGACTTGTGGGTGTCTAGCTGGGCAAGCAAGTCTCTAACCACCTCCTCTTGGATCATGGGAGCCTCATTTTGCTCCTCTAACTCCTGGGTTTGTACACAGAGGGAACAACTTTATTTACAGTTAAAGACTGAGGCAAAGAAGGCATTAAGTACCTCAGCCTTTTCCTCATCCCCTGTCACTGTCCTTCCTTCTGCATCCAATAGGGACTGAATATTCTTCCCAGTCCTCCTTTCATTGTGAATGTGTTTATAGAAAGATTTTTTATTATCTTTCACGGACTTAGCCCATTTGATTTCTAGTTGGGCCTTAGCCCTCCGGATTTTTTCTCTGCACGATCTCACTTCACTCCTTTAGTCCACCCAAGATGCCTGTCCCTTCTTCCAAAGCTCATAGACATTTCTCTTCCTTTTGATATCTCTCAGGATCTCCCTACTCAACCAAGCTGGTTTTTTCCCCTGCCGGCTCTTTTTCCGGAACATGGGGATGGCTTTCTCCTGAGCTGCTAGGATTTCCTTTTTGAAGAGCGCCCAGCCCTCATGGGCTCCCTTGCCCTTAAGGACTGTTTCCCATGGGACTTTGCCAACCAGCCTTCTGAACAGTCCAAAGTCTGCCCTCTGGAAGTTTAATGCGACTGTTCTGCTAATCCCCCTCTTCACCTCACCTAGAACTGAAATCCCTATCATCTCGTGATTGCTTTGTCCCAGGTGTCCTCCTACCGTCACATCCCCCACAAGGCCTTCTCTGTTCACAAACAGCAGGTCCAGGAGGGCACCTTCCCTTGTCGGCTCATTCACCAGTTGTATGAGGAAGTTGTCTTCCACTCACTCCAAGAACCTCCTAGACTGCTTCCTTTCTGCTGTATTGTACTTCCAGTAGACATCTGGAAGACTGAAGTCTCCCACAAGGACCAGAGGTAGCGATCTTGAGACTATCCCCAGTTGTTTATAGAAGAGCTCATCAGCTGCTTCTTCTTGGCTGGGTAGTCTATAACAGACTCCCACCACAATATCTACCTTCTGGTGGGCTCCTCTGATTTTAACCCACAGGCACTCGATCTCCTCATCACCATAATCGAGCTCAAGTGTATCAAAGCACTCTCTTACATAGAGGGCTACCCTGCCTCCTCTCCTACCCTTCCTGTCCCACCTGAAGAGTTTATACCCCACCATAGCTGCAGTCCAGTTATACAAGTCATCCCACCACGTTTCCGTGATGGCAATGACATAGTAGTCTCCTTGCCCTACAACATCTTCCAACTCCTTCTTCTTATTGCCCATGCTGTGTGTATTGGTGTAAATGCACTTCAGCTGGGCTGGCGATCCTTCAGCCCTCATAAAGGGAATAGAGTTCATGCCCAATTGAATGGTCCTTGGAATATCTAACCCCTCAGTGCCTGTTTCATCCTTACTGTCACCAGATGTACTCGCCCCGACTTGCTCTGTGGTGACATACTGGCAGTCCTTGCCAGCACACCGTCTCTTAGTCACTGGAGTTCCACTTCCAGGCTCACTCCCGTCTAGCCTGGTCTCATCCCCCTCCCCCTCGACATCTAGTTTAAAATTCAGTTAATGAGCCTAGCTAGATTTTTAGTAAGGACTTTAGTCCTCCTAGTAGACAAGCGTGCCCCATCCCTAGTAAGAAAGTCTAGGGGTGCATGGGCCACCCCATGATCAAAGAACCCAAAGCCTCTCTCCTCACACCAGGCTTGGAGCCAGGTATTAATCAAGTGCTTCTTTTTGACTTCTTGCTCCTCATTCCTTAGTGTTTGAATGGAGCTAAAATGGACCTGTGCAAAGCTCTGAGATCTATTGGTAAAAAGTTCTGCAAGAGAAGTAGGAACTTTTGTAGCATCATCTCTGAGTTCAAACATGGGGCTTCTGGAGAAGAGGTTAAAAAATGGAGTGTGAGACACAGAAGAAAAAAACAGAAGACAGCAGAGGAAGAAGAAGGGAGAAGAGGGTAAAGACCAATAGGAGTTAAGGAGGAGGAGAATTGATAGAATGCTGTGTAAGAGATTTAATTGCTAAGGACAATAGAATTTACACTGCGGTTTAAGTAGATGTGTGTATTGTTCCTGCTGTGGGAACAGCAGACTTTCCAGATCTTGTTTCTGACAGACAATAACTGTGAACTCTATTATGTGCAAACAATAAATCTAAGCAGCACCTCCAACATATGCATGAGAGAGAAAAAGAGGCTCTATATTTTCAGAAATGTTAGCATATATTTGTTAACACTAGACTTTGCTAAATATCACAAAGAAAGACTACAAGACAATGGTAACACATACCCAAAGCAGTATATGAGCTTGCAAGTAGATACATGGTTTTGAAGGTCTGTCCCATTTTTAATAGGTAAGGCCTTCAGGGGTGGTAGACTGTGCAAGGTCTTGGATAGACTGGATGGGTTTGTTTTGTTGATATATTTACTGGCTAGTATGCTCAATTTCAGTGTGTTAAACAACCATTCCTAAGTTAGGGTCATGACCGCACTTGAGGCCCGAAAGCCTGGAAATGAAAATGAAAGTGGAGATGTGACCCTCGAAGTAGAGTTGCTAAGGGAAAACTTTGGGAAGCACTGATGTTGTGCTACTATGTGGATGGTGAGTTCAATCAGTATGGAAAGGGGCTCCAGGAAAGCTGGGGAGGAGCTCTTGATCAGGGAGTGCATGCATGAGATGAGGAGAACCATTTTCAGTGGCAAGAGGGGAGATTGAGATGAGATCTTAGGGAGAAATGTTTTCCTGTGAGGGTGGGGAGGTCCTGGCCCAGGTTGCCCAGAGCAGTGGTGGCTGCCCCATCCCTGGAGGTGTTCAAGGCCAGGTTGGATGGGGCTTTGAGCAACCTGATCCAGTGGGAGGTGTCCCTGCCCATGGCAGGGGGTTGGAACTGGATGGGTTTTAAGGTCACTTCCAACCCAAACCATTCTATATTTTAGGAGGGTGATCTTACAACCAGGGCATCATCATGGGATGTAGCCAAGTTTATGGGGTTTGCCCAACTCTTCAGTGTTACTGGGGGAGGTGGAGGTTGCCCCATACCACCTGCATGATCTTTGAGCAAGGAAAGAGTATGTTTAATGAAGGAAAGAGTCGATATGTTGAGCAAGCATACTGAATAGAAAGATATAGCCACATTGAAGAAAAGACTGTCTTAGTTCTTTAGAAGAAGTGGAACAGATACCTTCTTCAAGAACAGATCCTAAGCTTGAATTCAGCCTGGACTTTGAAGGTTTAAGGCTCAGTTGCCAGTACACACTCACCTAGTGGCACTTCAGGCATCTTAGGATAACCTGTTTGGTCTCCAGCTGCTGTTCCCAAGGGACACAATTCTTCCATAGCTCCTGTGTCATATTTGACAGCCCCATGAGGAAGCTTGCAATACCCTAATGAGTTTTAAATGGAACATGATCACTATGTGTGAACAAGTGAATTGAGCCCTGAGGCTCCTAAATCATACTTCTGAATACAGTCATGAAAAGTAGACTTAAACAGTCGTATCTCCTTATTTTCCATGTTCTATGCACTTTTAATCCAATCTCAAATTATACTGTGCTATGACTGCAGCATTCACAGTAGAGCTGGAGAATATTCCTGACTTTCACCTAGAGAAATATTCTGTAGTTATTGATAGAACTTTTGTGGTATGTAGGATGCCATTTCAGTAAATGAAGAGGCATTAACAGATGATTTTTTTGCAGTGACATGTCTTTGTTTCTCATTTATTAGTAACTTGTATTTTTTTTATACCAGGATTAATTATTGATGCAAATATTTCACCCATATTTTTTTCTGTCACAAGCAGGGAAAAAAATCCCTGGCTGTGAATAATCCATAAAATGGTTATGAAGCCCAAATTCCTCAGAGAGTATCAGATATCTACCTGGTGTCCCTGAATACTGGATTTTGCATTTAGATCTCTGAATTAACAGATGTGTACAGTCTCACGCAGGCAAAAAGCTCCTTCTTGATACTACATCTGAGGAGGCTCATGGGCACTCTTTATTTTAACAAAAACATGGGTTATTTTGTGCTTGTGAAATTTGTTCTAAATCTACTTGTTTCAAAATGTTCATAACCAGTACTCTGCACAGAGCTCAACTTCTAAGTTTTAGTTCATAAAGCACATCTAAAAAGGATAAGTGTACCTACTGTAATATGTTTCCAAAATGAAAAAAGTCACAATTTTTAGCAAAAGCCCCTGAATCTCAAGCCATACTTTTCTAATGTATGCAATCCTGTTAAAAAGTAAATCTTACTATGCATCCTTGAACGTGAGATACAACAGATTTCAAACCAGCTCCGGCAAATAAAATCTATAGAAAGTAATTATTATCAAAAATATAGTGTTAAAAAAGAGAAGGTCTTATAAAGAAGGAACTTGATTTTAAACTTACAGTATTTTAAAATACTGCACATTTCAGATCCTTCTATTTGCTGTGTTAAAAGTGGGGACTGTAAGAGTGTTTCCAAGCATTTTCTCCACAACTATGAAAGCTAGAAAGATGGTCTAATATGAAGCACAGACTTCTATGCATTCGTGTTATGCAACAACTTGAGGATTTAAAAAAACAAACAAAACCAAAAACAAATACTGAAAAACATGATAAAATCGTAAGTCAGCAGGCCTGACCAACAAGCAGAGAGGTTATTTATTTATTCAGGACTGTTCTGTGTCTATGAAACTGAAGCCTTGTCTGCACTTAAGAATGTTTCTTTTTATTAGTCCTGCATAGGGCAATCATTCCCCTCATCTAGAAATGGTAATTCTAGTTTAAACATGTTTTAAACGTATATCCTAGTTCTGGTACAGACCAGACTTGAATACACTATTTTCTGAAGAACCACAGAAACCAAGTTGACATTTGGGATTTTCTTTTTCACAGGAACAAGTAGCCACAGCTGCTTATAATGTTTTAATGTTTTTTTTTCACTACAGTAGCAAATCATATAAGAACATATCAAATAAGCTTTTATTATAGTCTTGTAAAATAGTCAGCAGCATGTATCAAGCCCAGAAGCTATGTTCTTGCTCTTTGTTCTGATGATGTTAATAAAGAATTTTTTTTTTATATATATATATGATCCAGAGAAGAGGAAGTGTCTAATATGCCTGTTGTTGTGAAATCTGAAATCCTCATCTTTTCCAATGAAAAGCGAAATATTTAAGGTCAATTTTTCAACAACTCATTGAAAAAGCATGCACACACTATTTGCATGTTCAGACCAAATAACTGTAATTAATTGCACATACAATCACTTGATGTACTGTCTGTCTCGGGCAGATTGGCTGTAATCATGTGCACATAATCCTCAAAGCTTCCTTGAGTTTCACAGAAACTGAAAATCATAGATGATATCTTTATTTAAAGCTTCCATGGAGGGATGGTGGCTCAACAAAGTAGAGGGAGTATAACAACTGCTGCTTATTTTCTTGAGGGAGGATAGACAGTCTCACCATATGTGCAGTCTTTCTCCCCTCTCCCAAGTTATGGAGCAACATCGTTACCAATAAATAAACCTAGGATGAGGAAGGAGGTGGAGTTTTTGCCCTTCCATCCCTTCCATGAAGGCAAGTAGCCCTAAGCCACTGGGTTTGGTATGGAGAGCTATGCTGGGCCTTAGGTTACTGAGGCTAGAAAGGGACCCTGAACAGTATCCTGAGGCAGGCAGGGATACAATGAAATCTTCTGATAACACTGCACTGATAAGCTCAGCAGGACCACAGCACTCCTAGCATAGTTTTGGCTCAGGCCAACTGCATCTCTCCCACAATTCAAAGTCATATTTCAGGGGTTTGCACAGGCCAAGGATCATCCCCAATAAGAATACTGTTAATACAGTTAGAAGGGCAAAAGTTAGCCATATGGACACAGGCCTTGCTATCCCAGTTAGCTTCAGGACCAAAGAACATTCCTTGGTCCATTTTATTTACTAATACAGACACAGCCCTCGAGTCAGATTTATACACTGTATATGCTAAACCCTTATTTGTATGGGTCTAGGAATTGCTTATATAAATTGCATGTGATAGAATGGCAAAGTACAAAGTCACAAATGAGCTGTGCATAATACTCATCTTAATTCTCTAGCAAAGGCACACATGTATCAACCTGTCTATGCTCCTTACTTCTTTAAATGTACTACAGAGATTTTTCTTGAAGATTCGGGAGAGAAAGACAGCAGGTAAGTGAATAAACTCAGTATATTGATAAGTAAATAGTGAACAAGTAATACACTAATAACAGAAAATGTGCTTGCTATTAAAATACTCAGGGGAAAATATGATTGATTTTAATAACTCAAGTGAACTTCACAATCTGTGTTTCTGAATAGGAGAAGTGCCAGATTTGGAATAAGTTGTTGCCTTATAGAATGTATCTTGGCATTTTCTTCTGCTGTGAATTTCACCTGAGCTATGCAAATCATCTTGTCTTATGCTTTTTTTATTAGGCAATTTTGTCTTGATACTCTGAGTAATGAACTACAAAATACAGTTTTCAATGGAATCAACATGTTACTTCAAGAGTGGAGACACTATGTAAATAATTGCTTAGAATAATTTCTTTCATGCGCAAATTAAAGAGCTGCAAATATAGCTAGGCAGACTGAAGCAAGGAATGAGAAGGAATTAAGTGCTATTGGACACACCTTGTGGGTTCCTGATATTACTAGGAATGTCCTAGGTGTATAGCTCAGTCTGTTATGCTCTCTAAACTATGGGATGTGGGCAGATAATTCACATTTCCTTTCTTGTATGTCACTGATCTATCTACATGAGAACAAGTTATCTGACCTACTATACATGAATACATTATAAAGCTCTGTTTTAAAAGGACAGAATTTTTTATAAGATTAAAGCAAATGCCAAAACACATCTTTAACAGACAGAAAAGAAGACCTCTTTTGCAAGAGGTCTTTGGACAGGCTGCATGACAATTGTATATTAACTCTGGAAACCTATTGTCAGGGACAACAAGTGCCTAGGATACTGCAAAGAAATACAACCTTCCTCCAAAAATTTAGACAGAATGGAACTTTTGTAATTTCTTTCTGCTGACTTCTCTCCACCTACTTTTGCTACAAAAAAGAGGGTGATCCATGCCAGAAAAAAAAAGCATGACTTGGTGACTTGTCAAAAAGGGAATGAATAATCCAAAACCAAGAATAAAATTAGACTAAGCTAGAATCAACTTCCAATAAAAGCATGGTCTAGAAAGTCTGAATTTGGAGCTTATTTTTGCGTGAAGGTATTTAAACTTTCACCGATGCTGTCTTTTTCCATTAGTAAGCAAAGTTTAGTTTCTGTCTTACATTTCAGATGGTTGACACAGCAAACGGCAGAAGTAAATGATATTGTGGGAAAACTGCAGCTTGCAATTCTTGTTTCTTAAAGACCTGGCTCTTCCAACCTGGTTATTCAATGATTCTATGATTCTAAAAAAAAGCTTCAGATTCCATGAGGCTGCCCTAACAATGTGCAGAAGTTCATAGCAGAAAGCAAGAATAAATGGGGGGGTAGGGTGGGAGGGGTGGAAGATAAGACAAGATAGATAAAATGTTAGATGCAAATTTCATCATACTGACATCATGTGATCAGATACTGACATTCTTTGACCAGATAACATATCTCCAGACAAAGAAAATGCAATCCACTTGGGCATCAACAAAAATTGTGTTATGACACCATAAAGGAAAATTTTAGTTATGCTAGAAGAAGGTGGTAATTAGTGGAAGAATGGTAAGGCAGGTAAAAAAAGGCTAAAAAGAGGAAAAAGGCGATGATCACAAGCAGTCCTGAGAAAGGAAGTATCCAACCAGAGTGCTCCTCAAACATCATGTTTAATATATTTGTTAACTGAACCTTTGGACAGAATCCAAGCATATATATGTTGATAACAAAAGTTAGGATACACGGTCAGTATAGATGAAAACACAGATACTACCCACAGAGAATTGGATGGCATTGATCATTGGCAAGTTGCAACAGGAAAAAGAATGAGACTCCAGATTGAGGGGCTACTAACAATGATACAAGGCAGTTGTGTGATATGGACATCATACAAGTCCAACACAATCACAAGACAGGATAGAAAGAGCAATGAAGCTCTTGAACAGTCTTCCAGAAGGAGCAATGGGGCAAAAATAGCCCAGATCATCTTAAGACGGAACTCCATCAATTTATTAAAAAGGCTATATGATGTGGTTGCCTGAAACAGGAGGAGACTGGATGAGCCAGAAGATCCCCTTCAGTCTTGGTTAAAAAGACCATAACACCTTGCCACTATTTCTAGAAATGTGACTTACAAGCACAATAACCTGAACTCAACAATTTTCTATTAAAATTTATTTTCTTGTTCCAGTTCTTCATGTTGAGAAGCTAGCACTGCAAAACCCTTTAAGCACTAAAGAAAAGGAAAATCCAAATACTGAAATCCAGGTTGCAATGGGAAAAATTTAACCTGGTGAGGCAACAGTCAAACCATAATAGACACAGAATAAATAACATATAATAAATCACGGGCTTTGAGTTCTTAGGGAGACCTTTAAGACTAAAGGTTGTGGTGATGGAGAGGGTCATGAAGATAATTATTCAAGGCAAAGTTCAAAATAATTTACATAAGAATTCCTGAAATCCCCCTTCATTTTGTAGAAATCAGTAGCAATTAAACAAAGTTGAATTGAGGGCCACAGAGATGATCCAAGACTGGAGCACCTTTCATAGGATGACAGGTTGAGAGAGTTGGGGTTGTTCAGCCTGGAGAAGAGAAGGCTCGGAGGAGACCTTAGAGCGTCCTATGATTCTATGAATATCAGTGTTAAGAATTCTGGGTGGTTTTTTTCCTGAATGTATAATTTTCCTGCTAAAAATTCAAACATTACACATTATTTATCTGCAGAAGTTGTGCATGTTGCATATGGGCTTCATAACTTGGATATTTTTCAAGAAATATCCCTAGAAATTGAAAGTCAGAAACATGTAAAACCAAGTTTCAACACTGTTGTCTGTGTTCTTAAAGAAAGAAAAATAACAAAAGGGAAAATTCATTCTCTGTGTTTAATATACTTTATGATTCTAGTTGTCCTTCTGAAATGAAAATTCCAAGTTTGTGAATAATGGAAACATTTCAAGCCACTGTAAAATTTTGTATTTGCTTTATCCAAGCAGCAAATTGTGACAAGCCTTTTTTTAAAGCTTCTTCTGAAAGTTGTACTTTTTTGCAGTTCTTTCCTAGTTATTTGAGGATCTCAGTTTTGTTTTATATTTCAGTTCATTGAAATCAGAGGCCTCAATTCAGCAGTGTATTTACCATGTTCCAAATTTCTTTAAGGCCATGAATATCTCCATTGAATGCATGAAGGACTCTACATTATATGAACATGAGAAATAGAGCTGGGTTTTAAACACATGTGAGGACACTTTATAATGTATTTTAGTTAAAATGTGCTCAAAATGCATTTGGTTTTGATTATGCATTTCTAATCAGTTAATATAAACTAGTGGTACCTTTAGCTCCATTCCAATGCTAAATACAGAGGAGCAAGTAGTCAAAAATAAGAAATCGACTAATGCCTCGCTCCGAGCCTGGTGTGAGGAGAGGGGCTTTGTTTTCTTTGATCATGAGGTGGCCCAAGCATCCCCAGGCTTTCTTACTAGGGATGGGACATGCGTGTCTCCTAGGGGGGCTAAAGCCCATGCTAAAAATCTAGCTAGGCTCATTAACTGAACTTTAAACTAGAGGGGGAGGGGGAGGGGGATGAGACCAGGCTAGTCAGGAGTGAGCCTGGAAGTGGGACACGAGTGACTCAGAGATGGTGTGCTGGTGAGGACCACCAGTACCTCAAAACAGATCAAGTGGGGGCAATTGCACCTGATGACGATAAGGAAGAAATTGGCACTCTGGTGTTAGCTATTCCAATGACCAGTAAATTGGGAATAAACTCTATTCCCTTTATGAGAGCTGAAGGATCGCCAGCCCAGCTGAAGTGCATTTACACCAATACACGCAGCATGGGCAATAAGAAGGAGGAGTTGGAAGATGTTGTAGGGCAAGGAGGCTATGATGTCGTTGCTATCATGGAAATGTGGTGGGATGACTCATATAACAGGAGTGCAGCTATGATGGGGTATAAACTCTTCAGGCAGGACAGGAAGGGTAGGAGAGGAGGCAGGGTAGCCCTCTATGTAAGAGAGTGCTTTGATACACTTGAGCTCGATTATGGTGATGAGGAGATCGAGTGCCTGTGGGTTAAAATCAGAGGAGCCCACCAGAAGGTAGATATTGTGGTGGGAGTCTGTTATAGACTACCCAGCCAAGAAGAAGCAGCTGATGAGCTCTTCTATAAACAACTGGGGATAGTCTCAAGATCGCTACCTCTGGTCCTTGTGGGAGACTTCAGTCTTCCAGATGTCTACTGGAAGTACAATACAGCAGAAAGGAAGCAGTCTAGGAGGTTCTTGGAGTGAGTGGAAGACAACTTCCTCATACAACTGGTGAATGAGCCGACAAGGGAAGGTGCCCTCCTGGACCTGCTGTTTGTGAACAGAGAAGGCCTTGTGGGGGATGTGACGGTAGGAGGACACCTGGGACAAAGCAATCACGAGATGATAGGGATTTCAGTTCTAGGTGAGGTGAAGAGGGGGATTAGCAGAACAGTCGCATTAAACTTCCAGAGGGCAGACTTTGGACTGTTCAGAAGGCTGGTTGGCAAAGTCCCATGGGAAACAGTCCTTAAGGGCAAGGGAGCCCATGAGGGCTGGGCGCTCTTCAAAAAGGAAATCCTAGCAGCTCAGGAGAAAGCCATCCCCATGTTCCGGAAAAAGAGCCGGCGGGGGAAAAAACCAGCTTGGTTGAGTAGGGAGATCCTGAGAGATATCAAAAGGAAGAGAAATGTCTATGAGCTTTGGAAGAAGGGACAGGCATCTTGGGTGGACTAAAGGAGTGAAGTGAGATCGTGCAGAGAAAAAATCCGGAGGGCTAAGGCCCAACTAGAAATCAAATGGGCTAAGTCCGTGAAAGATAATAAAAAATCTTTCTATAAACACATTCACAATGAAAGGAGGACTGGGAAGAATATTCAGTCCCTATTGGATGCAGAAGGAAGGACAGTGACAGGGGATGAGGAAAAGGCTGAGGTACTTAATGCCTTCTTTGCCTCAGTCTTTAACTGTAAATAAAGTTGTTCCCTCTGTGTACAAACCCAGGAGTTAGAGGAGCAAAATGAGGCTCCCATGATCCAAGAGGAGGTGGTTAGAGACTTGCTTGCCCAGCTAGACACCCACAAGTCTATGGGGCTGGATGGGATTCACCCAAGGTATTGAAGGAGCTGGTGGATGTTCTGGCCAAACCCCTTTCCATCATCTTCCAGCAGTCCTGGAAGACTGAGGAAGTTCCACTAGACTGGAGGCTGGCTGGTGTGGTGCCCATCTACAAGAAGGGTCGTAGGGAGGACCCAGGAAACTACAGGAGTGTCAGTCTGACCTCAGTGCCAGGGAAAGTCATGGAGCAGGTGATCTTGAGTGCTATCATGAAGCACATGCAAGAGAACCGGGTGATCAGGCCCAGTCAACACGAGTTCACGAAAGGCAGGTCTTGCCAAACTAACCTGATCGCCTTCTATGACAAGGTGACTCGCTTACTGGATGAGGGAAAGGCTGTGGATGTGGTTTTTCTGGACTTCAGTAAAGCCTTTGACACATTTTCTCACAGCATTCTGCTTAGGAAACTGTCAGCCTCCGGCCTGGACAGGCGCACACTCTCCAGGGTGGAAAACCGGTTGGACGGCAGGGCCCAGAGAGTGGTGGGAAATGGAGTTAACTCCAGCTGGAGGCCAGTGACAAGTGGGGTTCTCCAGGGCTCAGTGCTGGGTCCAGCCCTGTTCAGTGCCTTCATCAGTGACCTGGATGAAGGCATTGAGTGCACCCATAGCAGGTTTGCGGACAACACTAGGCTGGGTGGAAGTGTTGATCTGCTGGAGGATAGGGAGGCTCTGCAAAGGGATCTGAACAGGCTGGACCGCTGGGCTGAGTCCAATGGCATGAGGTTTAACAAGGCCAAATGCCGGGTCCTGCACTTGGGGCGCAACAACCCTATGCAGTGCTACAGACTAGGACAAGTCTGTCTAGAAAGCTGCCTGGAGGAGAGAGACCTGGGGGTCTGACTGAACATGAGCCAGCAGTGTGCCCAGGTGGCCAAGAAGGCCAATGGCATCTTGGCTTGTATCAGAAACGGCGTGACCAGCAGGTCCAGGGAGGTTATTCTCCCTCTGTCCTCGGCACTGGTGAGACCGCACCTCGAGTATTGTGTTTTGTTCTGGGCCCCTCACCACAAGGAGGATGTTGAGGCTCTGGAGCGTGTCCAGGGAAGAGCAATGTATCTGGTGAAGGGGCTGGAGCATAGGTCTTACAAGGAGCAGCTGAGAGAGCTGCCTGTAGAAGAGGAGGCTGAGTGGAGACCTTATTGCTCTCTACAACTACCTGAATGGAGGTTGTAGAGAGGAGGGAGATGGCCTCTTCTCCCAAGTGTCAGGGGACAGGACGAGAGGGAATGGCCTCAAGCTCCACCAGGGGAGGTTCAGGCTTGACATCAGGAAAAAATTTTTCACGGAAAGGGTCATTGGGCACTGGAACAGGCTGCCCAGGGAGGTGGTCGAGTCACCTTCCCTTGAGGTGTTTAAAAGACAGGTGGACGAGGTGCTGAGGGGCATGTCTTCCATAGGATTGTTCATGGTACTGTTAATAATGACTCTTCATGGTATTTATAAACCTCCCAGGAGATTATACTTCCTGATTACTTACATGATAATAATACAAAACCAAACCAGCTCAGTTTAGTTCAGGGACAAGATCCAGTGTGCATACAGGATACATTAGAGTCAAAAGCAATAACTCATTTACAGACCCATTCTCCGCGGTCATTTATAAATGAAATAAGTATTGTTAAGGAAATAGCAGTTGAATGGTTTTTCATGATCAGATCTAGATAAGACAACATGGAATAAATTAAACATAAAACATAAATGGGATGTGATATTTTACTGTACTGAGAAGAAACAGGGCATCCTACTGCATTATCAGATTTCCTTTTATATGTGGACAACTCTCCATCTTACAGGATTTAGTCTGATGTAGCGATAAAGGCACGGATCCCGTTGATGAGGCAACAAGCAAGATCACCTTTATTGAGAGGATGCAAACCTTATATAGTGTTTCTGTACCCAGTCAGCAGCTACCCCAGTGAGTTTCCACCTGTGAGAATCCCACAGTTACAGTGATAGAGTGCAACCCACTATTTACCGCAGATGTGGCCCTTATCTTCATGTTTTCCATCTAATGCATTCTTTTCTTATTAACTCATGGGTCTTAGTAAAGATTCCAAGGTCTCAACAAGCTAGCAAGCATGAGAACACCGGCCATATGCTCTGTGCTTGCTGCTAATATCACAGGTACGCCAAGGCATCGTCCGCTGGAGGTGTTTAAGGGACGGGTGGACGAGGTGCTGAGGGGCATGGTTTAGTATTTGGTAGGAATGGTTGGACTCAATGATCCGATGGGTCTTTTCCAACCTGGTGATTCTATGATTCTATGATTCTATGAATAGTATCTAAATATGAGGCTATAAAGTTCCCTTTAAACTGTCTGAACCTGTTAAATGCTACTTATACAGTTTTTGCGTAGCTTATAAAAAAAAGATCTTTGTGAATAGATATAGAGTGTTTTCCATTTCCAATATTTATCAGAATTAGAAAGAAATATAAAGCATAAAAGGAAATGTAAGCTTCCAGAAAATGTTGCTAATTTCTGAGTGCCTTTGTTCTCATTCAGAATGCCAGTGGTCCTCTCTAGACCACAAAGATTTAATAAAAACCTTGATAATTATGCCCATTTTTTTCATAAATGTGCCATCTTATTTTATCTCATGCTCTCTTTTCAGAACAATTTCCCCCTTCTGCCTAAAAGAAAAACCCTAATAGCACTTTCCTCCAGTGGGTTCCAGTAAAAGGAGGCAAGCAGTAATAGAAGCATGGATTCACAGGCTTGAAAATAGAACCATATGGAAACATGGGCAGAAGACTTGAGCAGGAAAGGTACTGTTTAAAAATTAATCTTTACAGCTTCATGTGGACTGTTAGGAACACTGCAAAAGGTCTGAAAACTATTAATTCAATGCTGCTACAAAGCTAAAACAACATTTATGTTGTCAGACTGGCTCATCAATGACAGTCTGTGACACTTTGTGACCTAAATCTAAATTAATAAAAGACTCTGAAGATTACTTATTGTATCTGTCTTTATAGTCACATTTTCTGTGACCACTGACATGCACATGTGTACAGGGTATTTATTACTCTGTTTTAATATTACTACCCTTCACCTTCTTATGAGGAAAATAGGAAATGAGAAAGAAGAAGAGTCTCCAAACTCTTACATGGCAAATAAAGTACAAAGAAAGAAATATGAGAGCTATAGTAGCATTTAGCCTGTTTATGAAGAGCGGGGGAAATTGTAACTTATATTACAGTATTAGTTTTCTGTCTGTTTTTCCACTGCACTTCAAGGGTATAAAATGGAAAATACATGAGAAAAGTAGTCTCAAAGAAGGGGTTTTATATGATACTTTCCAAATTGACAAGAATACACAGACACTACAGGGATTACAAGTCTCTTTGATGAAGTGTCTCACTTAAACCTGTTTCTGCTTTCTTCATGGAATGAGATAATCTCTTCAAAATATTTTTTTAATGACTCAAGGAAAGGTAATTGCTAATGTAAGGCTTAGAGGTCAGAACAAATGTGGGAAGAGAGGTAAGGAGAGGAATAATAAATACATAGATAAATTTAGAAAAGGGGCAATATGAGGTAATTTCACAAGTCAATCAGTCTAGTAAATGCTTAACTGTTTCACTGAAGAGCAGGAAGAGAAAAAGTAATGATCATATAGCCATTTCTATGAAAGAGCCTTGCTTACATGACACATGAATGAGTTAGATCCTCCTCAATTTAATCTTGACATGTTAATATTCAAGTCAAAAGGCACAAGTTTGTACAATTTTACTATTTGTATTAGCTAAAATTAAACTCACCAGGAATGCTACAGTGGATAGAAAAGATCTATTTGTGTCTAACAGTTTCTGTTTCAGATGAAATATAAATTCCTTTCTGTGTTTTTTTTCTGTTGTGCTGCAATACAACTGCCTTTGGTGAAAACTATATGTGATATAAAACAATAACAACAATAATTTAATCAAGAAAATGTCAGAAAATTAAATAAAAAGTGATCCCAAATTAAAAAGAGGACTGCATGAACTATTTTCTGTCATAGCTATACTTTAACTATATGTTTAGGGAATTGTTTTAATTTAAATTATTTATTGCAGAATAATAGTTCATTTTCATTTGACAGAGAATTAGTGCAAATTTTGCTTTACTACTTTCCCGTTGGAAGTAAATCATCCATTCCTCAGTATGACAGTGTCCTGCAGCTGATAGTGGCAAGCATATTAATTAATATGCTAAGCCTTTTAAGTGGCATAGGATAGAACCATCCTGTTCTCCCCAAATGTTTTAACAGGCCTAAGAATTATCACTTAATTTTAAGACTCTGAAGTTTGACTTCAGAGGCTTCAAAGGTTATAGCCTCCAAAATTAAGAAAATAACTATTTCTTGTAAGTAGAAATCTTGTGGCATTTGTAGACCTAATGATGTTATTAGATGATGTGATATTACCTTAAATAGAAAAAAGAAAAGGAGTAAAATAACTAATTTACAATACCTTTTAAAATCATCAAGACAAACTATGGTATGCAAGAGAAATTGCATGACTACCAGAATTATAATCCTGTAATTAACTGTGTACACTACTGATGACAAAGTAGAGCTCAGGCCTTTAGACAAAACTATACTGAGAAACATAGGTAACTAGATGACCTTTTTCAGAACTTCATTTTTGCAATTAGTTTAATACAGGCTATAGTATCTTAGCAAATGGAAAAATAAAGTGCATCACTGATGTCACTGTGATTTAACCAGTAAAAAAAAAATTTGTAGAAAGCCATTTAGAGAAGAAGATAAAAGAGAAAATTAATTGTGAATGATCATTTGGGTGCCTAAATTTGTAAAACTAGCAGCACATTTTGAGAAAGGTGTAGTAGGCAAGCTAAAGCTACCATTATCAAGCATCTGTATTAAAAAAATGTATTCCTACAGCATGTAACCTGACCAGGGGTTATTTTGAGGAGGGCATAGTGTTCCTTAACCGGTGTATTCAGTAAAACCAGGGCATCCTTCAATATCTTCTCTTATAAATGAGTCAGAAATATTTTTTTTCTGGAAAGTTTCTAAATGGTTATGGTTGGACTCGATGATCCAGTGGGTCTTTTCCAACCTGGTGATTCTACGGTTCTATGATAAATACTCTATTTAGAAAATATTCTGTCTCTATATATTGGTAATTTACTTTCATGAAACAGAATTATTAATCCTTATGAATTTCAATGGCTGCTTTACAGAAATTGTATTGTTTTCATGGCACCACAATTCTTTTTGTAGAAACTAATTGTGTCACCATACCAACATTCCTGGTATAGTTAATACAGTGATGGTCACAATCAAAATTTAAAGTACTACACAGCAGGCTGCATTTTTAGTAGAATATTTTGATTACTCCCATCCAAATACAGAAGGTGCACATGTGGCCTCTTCCAGATTCAGCACACCAGTACATAAGGCAGACAGATACAGAATTTATAATTCCTTATCCAGAGCCAAAACAAGCATAACCCAACTGTGTTATTGCCATCCTTTTTGCAATCTCTTGATTTCAGATTTCAGTTGCTATAGGGACATCTGTCTTTCATTTCTATATGGATAGTCAGATATTGTAGACATTTAGCAGCTCTTGTGAATCTTAGACTCACAAATTGTGCACTTAAGAGCAAAATTTTCATTCTACAACAAAGATCCAAAGTAATGTTCATGGTCCTGTAGGAAAATTTGAATACGCAAACTGAGTAAACCAAAAAGGCCCCAAAATCTGGAGGCAAGCCATGGTTTTATAACTTAATTATTTTTTAACAAACTCATGACATTTTGGGCCCAACTTCACATTTCTGAACAGATGGGATTTGCAGTGCTAGGTCTGGAATAGATAAATCAATCCTCACACAAGGCAACATGATGATCAGCCTTTTGACCAGATGGGGACCTCGGGATTTCACTGTCCTTTTCCCCAGAACATGCTAGACACAGGAGCCAGTTGTGGTATGATGGTAGCATGAGAGCCTACACACTGGTGTGTTTGGAGCAACACATGAACTCTTGTAAATAGCACAAAAAAACCCCAAACAACCTAGAAGTGCTTTCTTCAGTCTGGTCAAGAAAACAGGAGCACAATGGCAAATCACATACAGATTGTTATAGCAAAGAGAAAAAGCAAAAGCATTGTCTCATCCCATAAGGAGAGACCAAAATTCGTTAATTCCCTGCCCCCCCCATTACAAATGGAGTGAAAAAGCACCGAAGGTCCATAAACACTAAACAATTTATTGCTAATATGTGCCCACACTACTTAATTACATAGGCAAAATATGCAGCCTCAAAACACAAATACAATACTAAAATGTGTGGCTGCAATCACAATGTCAAACACAATACTACAATGCATGTGTAAAAGATGCAGCACCAAACACGATACTGTGATAGGCCGTGCATTAATCAAAAGGCAAAAAAGAGAGAAGGCCGTGCACTTAATTAAAAAACAGAGAAAATAAGAGAAAAATATCCCCAGTCCTGGTTCCAGTCCTGGTTTTGTTTTTTAACTAAAGCACCAAATAATGTCCATAAGGTCAGCATCCACCCCATCTCTTTTGCTCTTGTCTCGAAGTATGGACATACCCATTTAGCTGGTAACCATCGAGGTCCTTTATCTGTAACGACACAAGCATAACCTCTTCCCCACATTAATAACTTGAAAGGGCCTTCCCATTTTTGTGTATCTATAGATTTGACTAATACCTGAACATCATCATGTTTACTTAATCTATCTGTCATTGCATGAATGTGTTTAACAATTGGTGGTACTGTATCTGATCCACTTAACCATAAAAATTTCATAACATACAGCGCTTTATGTAACCTATTTTGTGGAGATTCTCCAACTTCTCCCCCTTTCTGTTTTTCTAAAATTGATTTCAATATCATATGAGTGCGTTCAATGATAGCTTGACCAGTGGGAGAGTGGAGGATTCCGGTAAGATGGGTAATTCCCCATTGTTGAAAAAAGCGTTGTGTGCTATGAGCAACATAACCTGGACCATTATCAGTTTTTAATTTGTGTGGAATTCCTAAAACAGCAAAAGCTTGTCGAAAGTGAGTTTGAACATGCCGACTTGTCTCTCCTGTGAGAGCTGTGGCCCATACGGCTTGCAAAAAAATATATATTGAAACATGAACATATTGTTGTTTTCCAAATACCTTAAAGTGAGTCACATCAGTTTGCCATATTTCCAAAGGGCCTAGACCTCGTGGATTTAGAGCTGGTACGGGCCCTATCGCTGAATGCTGACAGTCAGAACAACATTGAATGATTGCCTTTGCATCTCCTCTGGAGATTCCAAATTGTTTTGCTAATGTTTTAGTAGATTCGTAATGAGTAACAGAAAATAATTTGCTGATCAAGCCAACTAAACGAAGCCACAATGCTATCTTAACTAAATGCTAAAAGTTAAGTTTTGTATATAGATAAGTATCTACTGAATTTACAACCAAGCCTTCTGAAATCTCCTGAAACAAGAGTTAAGAGCAACAGATCACCTCGGGCCCCAGCAGACGTAGATTAGCCAGCTCAAAGAATGCGGCCTTGTGCAACTAAGGAACAAATAGCCCAGAGATAAGGAGGAAGAGGAGTTAGGAATTGTTTGACGAGAAGCTGGACTACAACCTTGAAGACTGCTGAACTGAGACAACTCTGTAAACTTAGCTGATATATATTATCTGGCCATATGGAGATTGCATGTACCCTAGAGGAAGGAGGGGGGCATCTTCAAAGATGTGACACGAACTCAGGGGGGGATAAAAGGGGTCGCTCAGCTTACCTAACTTTGCGAGCCTTGGTGGAGTTGCGACTCCCCAGCCACCCAGCGCTGCTTTTGCTTTCCTATCTAAATAAATAGTAAATTGATCCATGTTTGGACTTTGTATTGTTGACTCAATTATAACAGATTGATGAAAAAAATTGTGTGAGAGTCGCGCCTGCTGCAAACGGTCTGGCAGTGGTGCTGCCCACACAGGGTTGGTTAATTTGTCAGCCATAGCATTGCCACATTTTAGCACACCAGGCTAACTGGTATGACTGCGTATATGAACAACATAATAAATGTATGATCTTGTTTGTAATAACCATAACAAACATTTAAACTGATTAAATAACATATTCTCTATATGACGCAAGTCTGACCTTTCTATACATTGAATGACCCCTACAACATAATGTGAATCCACTACAAGATTGATAGGTTCATTTTGGAACAATTTAAAGGCCTCTATTACTACTTGTAACTCAACAGCTTGAGGTGATCCTGAACAAATCACAATATGCTTTTTCCATTCCTGATCATTTTTCCACACTACCACTGCTTTACCTGTTCTGCCATTTCCATCTGTAAATACAGTTTTTCCTTCAATGGGATGTTCACAATTTTTTGGCTTGTGTTCTATTTGTATTTGTTTTAAAAAGGTGATTAACCTATGTGCTGGACGTTGTATCTGTACTCTCCCTTCATATCCTTGTAAGGCAACTTGTATTGGTAGACTATTTTGGTAACACCATTGTAAATAATTGTCTGCCATAAGTATAATTATACTTTCTGGCTCCTGACCACGAAGGTCTACCATTCGTTGCCGTCCCTTAATAACTAATTCTGCAAACATTTCAACTTGTGTCAAAATAGTTTTTTTGGGTTGCTGGGCTAAAAATATCCATTCTAACATCATTAAAGGATCTTTTGCTGATCATCCCAGTGGGCAATTATCCCTAAAGTCTGTTCCTTTTGATTACAAATGATGAATTGTATAGCTAAATCATAACTGACTCAATGACACTGTACTAAACTAATACACTCACTGATTTCCTGCAATGCTTGTTCAGCTTCTTTTGTCAACTGTTCTTGGACGAATTCTTGTAAAATGGCGACCATCTCTTCTGTTAGCGGCCACTGGTGGGGGTTGCACTGCAATCCATTGTCCCACTACCATTGGTGCCACCGACAAGACTGGGCTGACTGGCACCCCAGATGTTATCACTACAGAACGGACTATAAGAGAATGAGAGGAGCAAGCACAAATGGGAGCTCCCTCTCAGCTTGTCTGAGATCCCCCACCGACGTTGTCAACAATCTACAAGCACCGGAGCGTTTGCAGAAACTTCACTCGCAGCAGCTTCAAGGAAACATCTAACGACTCTATCACTGAACTCTGTACAGGTCATATAGTCCTTTCCAAACCCTTATAGGATGCTAATATTGGTCTAGACTTAAGCTTATATTCTTGACTTAGAATTGTAACATTATAGGTAATAAACTAAATGTTTAAATATAATTCTGGGTCCTACTCTGTCTACCTTGGGATGTGACACCATCGTTGCACATGTGTTACTAACATTGTTGGTTTTTGAGCAGTTATTTGTGCCTCCCAAAAAATGTTTTTGTCATTCCCTGTAGAACCAAAACCTCCCTCTCCCCTGTGAACATTTTCTGCTTGACAAATTTGTGCCTTAAAAAGTATTAATTGGGCAATTCGTCTTCTCTTTTCAATAGTTACTGGAGGGCTGGGTGTCCACACCATGGCTTGAATTTGCCCTTTATAACCTGCACCAATCACCCCTGGTAATACAAAAATTCATCTTGTTGTCCCATGACCACAGGAGGGGTGAGGAGAGCAGTTGTTAGTGAAGCCTGAGGGAAAAAAAGTTGTTGAGTACCTCAGCCTTCTCCTCGTCTGTTAATACGAGGTCACCATTTTCAGCCATCAGTGGGGGTACATTCTCTTTAACCTTCCTTTTCTGATTGACATACCCGTAGAAGCCCTTTGGTTAATCATAGAATCATAGACTCATAGAATCATAGAATAACCAGGTTGGAAAAGGCCCACCGGATCATCGAGTCCAACCATTCCTATCAAATAGTAAATCCTGCCCCTCAGCACCTCGTCCACCCATCCCTTAAACACCTCCAGGGAAGGGGACTCAACCACCTCCCTGGGCAGCCTGTTCCAGTGCCCAATGACTCTTTCTGTGAAGAATTTTTTCCTAATGTCCAGCCTAAACTTCCCCTGGCAGAGCTTGAGGCCATTCCCTCTTGTCCTGTCCCCCATCACTTGGGAGAAGAGGCCAGCACCCTCCTCTCCACAACCTCCTTTCAGGTAGTTATAGAGCGCAATGAGGTCTCCCCTCAGCCTCCTCTTCTCAAGGCTGAACAACCCCAGCTCCCTCAGCCATTCCTCATAAGGCCTGTTCTCCAGCCCCCTCACCATCTTCGTCGCTCTTCTCTTCCCTTGCCAAGTTCATCTCCAGCTGCGCCTTGATCTTCCTGGCCCCATCCCTGCACAGCCAGGCAGCATCCCTATATTCTTCCCAGGTTCCCTGTTCCTGCTTGCACTGCCTGTGCAGTTCCCTCTTGTTCTTGAGTTTGACCAGCAGGTCTTGACTCAGCCATGCTGGTCTCTTCCCTTCCCTGCCTGATTTTCTACGTATGGGAAATGAGCACTCTTGTGCTTCATGGAAAGCATTCTTAAATATTTGCCAGCTCTGTTCTTCTCCCTTGTCCCCACGAACCGTGTCCCACGGGGTCCTACTGATTAACTCCTTGAAGAGCTGTACGTCTGCTTTCCTGAAATTTAGTGTCCTGACTATACTCCTCACTTGCCCATATCCCTCCGGACCTTGAACTCCATGCAGTGCATGATCAATGCAGCCCAGGCTGCCTCCAATCCTAATGTCACTGATGAGCTCACTTGTATTAGTGACCATCAGGTCCAGTATTGCATCCCCTTGTGTGGGAGTGTCTATTAGCTGGGTTAAGAAATTATTTTCAGTGCACTCTAGGGATCTCCTGGGTTGCCTACAGTCTACCATGCTACTTTTCCAGCATATGTCGGGGTGGTTGAAGTCCCCAAGTAGGATGAGAGCTTGCAAGTGTGAAGCCTCCTGTAAATGGAGGAAGAAGGCTTCATCAGCTGGCTCTCCTTGATCAGGTGGCCTGTAATATACACCAACCACAAGGTTCCTGTTGATTCCTCGGTCTTTTATTCTGACCCACAAGCTTTCAACCTGTTTGTGGCTACTCTTCAATGACAGCTCTTCACACTCTGTCCATTTTCTGATATAGAGGGCAATGCCTCCACACCTCCTTCCTGGTCTGTAGCCATTGATAGCCACACTCCAGTCATGGGATCTGTCCCACCAAGTTTCAGTAATGGCAACTAGATCATAGCTTTCTAGTAGCAGGGTAGCTTCCAGCTCCTTATGTTTGTTGCCCATGCTTTGTCTGTTTGTATATAGGCATTTCAGCTGGGGTGTTCTTTACATTGCCTTCTTTGTGGAAGACCCTGTATTTCCTATAAGGTGTTTTGGAGAAGTATCCTCCCGGACACCTACTACCTCAGGAGCCCCCCACTCATCTCCACAGGACTTCAACTGTGCCATGGCATCCCCAGCATGCCCCCGGACAGCAGGTGGATGGCCTATACCAGCACCCCACTGTGTCTCCCACCGCTTGTCATAGGCTAGCCTGATATTATCCCCCTCCCCCTTCACATCTAGCCCTACCTACGAGCCTTGCAATCTCCTGAGCAAAGACCCTTCTCCCCCTTTGAGAAAGGTGGCTCCCATCTGATACTTATAAACCTGGTGCCGTGTAGGCCATCCTATTATCAAAACCCCCAAAGTTATTGCAGTGACACCATCCACGGAGACATGTATTAATAGTCTGGACTCATCTGATCCTTACAATGTCACCACCTGTAACTGGAAGGAGAGAAGAAAAAATCATCTGGGCTCCAGATTCCCTCATTAGCCATCCCAAGGCCCTAAAATCTCTTCCCCTTGGGCTATGTACTGCAGCTTCATCACCTTTCATGTGGAGCAGCAGTAATGGGTAGTAGTCTGAGGGCCTTACCAGGCTGGGAAGTTTTCTAGCAATATCCCTTACCTGGGCACCTGGGAGGCAGCAGACTTCCCTGTGAGTAGGGTCTGCTTGACATATTGGACCCTCTGTCCCCCTCAGCAGAGTGTCTCCTATAACTATGACTCTCCTTTTCATCTTTGTGGCAGCTGTACTAATATGGGGTGTGTGCCGTTGTGGTTGCGGCCCTTGCTCTGATATAGACGAACCTACCCCTACATTTTTCTTTTGTCCGTCTTCCACATCAAGAGCCTTGTATCTGTTGCGGAGAGACACCTAGGAAGGCGTGGATAAGGAGGGGGTATGTTTTCTGCCCCGTCGGTGGACTTGCTTATTTTTCCAAATTCTCAAATGCATGTATCTATTCTAGCTTACCTATGTTTGCTATACTCATAAAGAATTAAAAACCTTAAGATATAAATATTTGAAATAAGTCACTAATTTTCAGTAATATATTGAGAAACATTTCCTAATTTTGAATGAAAGGGAAACAGAGGTCAGAAAAATGGTACTTCTAATGCACTACATTCTATGATACAGTGTTTTCATCAATATTATACAATCACAATTTTAAAAATTTTTCTTCCATGTCAAGCAGTTTAGTTTTTTTTATCTTAAATCCCATGTATTATTTCATAAAGCCCCTAAAATGTGGTTTATTCAAGACTGTGAAATTAATTGTACCAGAATTTATTTGCTTGGCCATGGAGTAAAGCTGCACAACCTTGCTCTTACAGGAAAAATGTAAAAGGTTAAATTTTCCTTTCCATTTCTCACAATAAGTGCAGCTCACATATGTGAGGAGAAAATATGACTCTAACTCTACATTGTTAAGCTAATAAGCTTTCTCATAGAGTGAGATAATAGCAACTGTGAGTGTAGCATACAGAACAATAAGTGCTGGCATATGAACTGGTTCAGTCTTGAGGGACAGTGTTTCATAGTATATCAGTGACAGAAGACTAGTCAGCATGAATGAAAAGTTTAAGCCTTCGTGAAAGTATGGTCTCAGAATTCTTTTGCAGTCACCTAGAAAAACGACATACTGAATTATTTTGGGGAATATAGCATTTAACACTTTATTTTCTAAGACTGTATACACACAAATTGATTAGTTTAATCAAAGACACAATATTTTAAAAAGGTGTTATATCTGTGAATAAATTTACATGAATTTAAGCCAATCAGATAAAACATTATACATCCAACTTAAAACAATGTAGGAATATCTTATAGGTCTATTTCTAAACCTGGGGAAATAGCAGGAAGCAGAAAAAAATTGTAACACTCTCCCTTTCTCAGGCACCAGACTGCAAGGGACTGTTGGTGCATATTATTTTCACAGTAAACCGTGTACTTGGAATTGCCACACATGCTGTCTCTGGAGAGCTATGGTTATTTGTTTTGAGTGTTTGTGACTACTGTACAATAATACTTCAACAACATTGCTACATTTATATTAGTAAATAAGCTGTTCAAGGACCCTTTTGTACCCCTGATGCAACTCAGCTTACATGGCATAGCTCACATTCATGGAGCTAAACTCTTTCCCCTCTTCTCCAAGTTCTCCCCTGCTCAGAAAAAAGCAATCCAAAACCCAGAATGGCCTCATTAATGGCTTATTAGGAACAGTCCCAGGCCCACGCTAGTTCCCAGCCTGTGCTCAGACATTGTTTGGGACGGTACTAATTGGCCAGGGCCAAAAGAGTTCCAGGGACTGTGCTAGCAATTAGAAGTATGTTCACTTGTACACATGCTTAAGCCCGTCAGTCACTGTGATCTATCATGAGACCGTCCTCTCTCTGCAGCTTCCAAAGGCAGCTCCTGAATTTGGCACCCTCCTTTGTTGGATTCAGTTAATGAAGTGGCTGCTCCAAACTCCAGCTGCCATGTGCTACCTCTGTCCTTCTCCCTTCAGCCAAAGAAGAGATAGCAGAGAGAGTAAGAGTTCAAAGACCTGAGTCATGTGAAGCACAGGAGGCCTTCAGTGCTGCTGAAACCACTGGTTCCATCTCTGACAGTGAAAGAAGACACCAGATACAAATATCCTGAAAGTTGGATCTACCCTAAAGGTCTTTGGCTGAGCTGTTTCCCAGACGGAGCCTCAATGGGTACATGCAGCCACCCAGACACTGGGCTGCAGGGAGTGCCCCCCTCTCATGCTGACTCCCACCACCAGTGGTGATTTCACTTGTGGAAGCTGTACTCAGGTGGGGGAACTCCTCCGCTTGGTGTCAGAGTTAAGGGGGGAAGTAACTAGGCTAAGGACCATTGGGGAGTGTGAGAGGGAGATAGACCAGTGGAGCAACACTCTATACTCCCTCTCACAAACTAAGCAGGCAGCCAGAGCTAGCATAGTTGAGAACTTCCCATCCACTAACTGTAAGGCTTAGGAGAAGAATGATGGGGAATGGCAGCAAGTTCCTGCCCGGCGCAGCAGGCGCGTTGTCCCCATTCAGACAACAAACTCCCAGGTTCCCTTGCAGAATAGATGCAAAGCACTGCCAAGTGGAATCAAACTCCATAGAGGAGGAGGATGGCTCCCACAGCCTAGAAACATTCCCTAGGCTGCGCCATCCTCAAATGAATATCAAAACAACCTCTGAGAAAAAGAAGAGTCTTGGGGGGATTCCCTTCTGAAGGGAACAGAGGGCCCAATCTGCAGACTGGGCCCAATCCGCAGACCAGGCCCACTACACAGGAAGGTCTGCTGCCTGCCTGGGGCCTCTGTGAAAGACTTCATAAGAAAGCTTCCTTCCCTGGTAAAGCCTGCAGATTATTACCCTCTGTTAGTGTTCCAAGTAGGCAATAATGATATCCAGAGGAAGAAGCTGAGGGCAATTAAGAGGGACTTCAGGGCCCTGGGGAGAATGGTGAAGGGCTCCGAGGCACAAGTAGTGTTTATCTCCACCATTCCAATAACAAGAAATGAAGAAGGAGAGAACAAGAAAAGTCAGACAATTAATACCTGGCTCCAAACCTGGTGTGAGGAGCAAAACTTTGGGTTCTTTGATCATGGACTGGCCTATATACCTCCAGGCTTCCTTAGCAGGAATGGGGCACACTTGTCCCCTAGAGGTACAAAAATTCCGTTGAAAAATCTAACAGGGCTCATTAATAGACATTTAAACTAGATGTGAAGGGGGAGGGGGATGAAACCAGACTTGACAGAAAAGAGGCTGGAAATGACACTCCAGTGCCTGAGAGATGGTATACTGGCGAGGACCTCTAGTATATCAACTCGGAGAGATTGGGGACGAGTACATCTCATGATGGAAAAGATGTAATTGGCACTGATAGGTTAGATAATCCAAGGATCAGTCATTTGGGAATGAACACTATACCCTTTATGAGAGCTGAGGGATTAACAGCCCAACTGAAGTGCATCTACACCAATGCACGCAGCATGGGAAATAAACAGGAGGAACTGGAAGCTATTGTAGGGCAAGGAGACTATGATATAATTGCCATCACAGAAATGTGGTAGGATGACTCGTACAACTGGAGTGCCACTATGGGGGGAGGGTATAAACTCTTCAGGTGGGAGAGGAAAGGTAGGAGAGGTGGTGGGGTGTCCCTCTATGTTAGAGAGTGCTTTGATACCCTCAAGCTTGATAGTGGTGATGATAGGATTGAATGTCTGTGGGTAAAAATCAGAGGAGCCCACAAGAAGGCAGATGTTGTGATGGGTGTCTGTTATAGATGACCTAGCCAGGAAGAAGAGGCTGACGAGCTCTTTTACAATAAACCGGGAGAAGTCTCAAGATCTGTAGCTCTTGTCCTTGATTGAGACTTTAATCTACCAAAAGTCTGCCGGAAGTACAATACAGCAGAAAGGAAGCAGTCTAGGAGGTTCCTGGAGTGTGTGGAAAGACAACTTCCTCACACAACTGCTGAGTGAGCCAACAAGGGAAGGCACCCTCCTGGACAAGCTGTTTGTGAACAGAGAAGGCCTTGTGGGGGATGTGATGGTTGGAGGATGCCTGGGGCAAAGCAATCATGAGATGGTAGAAATCTCAGTTCTAGATTGGGGGGGGGGGGATATTAGCAGAATGGCCACGTTAAACTTCCAGAGGGCAGACTTTGGACTGTTCAGAAGGCTGGTTGGCAAAGTCCCATGGGAGACAGTCCTTAAGGGCAAGGGAGCCCAAGACGGCTGGGTAGTCTTCAAGAAGGAAATCCTGGCAGCACAGGAGCAAGCTGCCCCCACGTGCCGGAAAATGAGCAGATGGGAAAAAAACCAGCTTGATTGAGCAGAGAGATCTGGGGGGACAACAAAAACAAGAGGAATGTCTATGAGATTTGGAAGAAGGGAAAAGCATATTGCATGGACTACAGGGAGGAAGTGAGATCATGCAGAGAAAAAATCAGGAAGGGTTAAGACCAGATAGAACTCAGAACGGTCAATTCTGTGGAAGATAATGAAAACTCTTAACATCAATAGTAAAAGGAGGACCAGTGAGAATATTCAGTGTCTACTGGATGCAAAGGGGGAAAATGTGACAAAGGATGAGTGTCCGAAGAGATGCTGAGCAAAAATGACCATGAATGCTGCTGAGCCTCTGCAGATAAGAGTGCAGAGAGCTTTGATAACCAGCTAGCCTCCAGCCCGAGAAAATTCAACATCAGTGGCAAAACCAAGAAGGCATCGAAACAATAACAGTGGTCACGAGGAGCTGCGAAGGAGAAGAACAGCTATGGAAATTTTTATGAAGGACTTGCAGGACTGTTGTTGACATTTCGCTAAGGTGTAAAGATGAGGTTGTAACAATAAACTTGGTCTCAGCTTGAAACAAAAGCAGAGTCCATGTCTGTTTAATACACCACAATAAGTGTTTAAGCACTAATGCAACAAGTGAATTTATCATGGCAACCTTGAATTTGTTCTCATCTGTCACTCTAATTAAATTAGTTATCACCCCAGCATTGCAAAATTGTCTCTCCGTTGGGGCTGTGAGCTGCAGGTATTAACCCTGTGTGTCCCAGTCTCTAAGGAGACTCTCACAGGTAACCGGATTCTGACTTGTTGCAAAAACACATATAAGCACACACATAATCTTTTAGTCATAAAACTTAGACCAGATCTGGGACTAGAGACAAATCCAGCTGCACCTAGGCTCCTCTTTATTAGTTAATTAATTCTTAGTTTAATTCTTTCTAATAGATTGGAAACACTGCTTGTATATTTAGACTTACAAAACAAAACAAGTATTTGCATGTTGAATAATCCTTTGGAAACCAGACCAAATTAACATTGCATAATGATACTCCTTTAATTTGTTCTGAATAGCCACCATAGCAAGCTCTTGAAAAACAGTATTCTTTGATAGAAAATGAAATACTATGTAATGAAACACAAAAAATTACCTGAATACCTGCACAAAGGAAGCCCGAAAAAAATAGACAGTAGAATTTAGAAGGTTGTATAAACTCAGTCTCAGACACTCCCCCTTCCAATACTCAGCAGAGATAGCACTACCATGCATCAAAATAAAAGGCACTCGGAGGAAGGAATTCAAATCCTTTACCTATCTATAAAATCAAATAAACCTACATAGGGATTAGAGTGCAATTGCAGCTCATTGATACAACTACATATCACTTTATACAGTCTGGTGAAGTCCCCACGGACTGGAAAAGAGGAAACATAACTCCCATTTTTAAAAAAGGAGAAGAGGAAGACCCGGGGAATTCCAGTCCGGTCAGTCTCACCTCTGTGCTGGCAAAATCATGGAACAGATTGTCCTGGAAACTCTGCTGAGGCACATGGAAAATAAGGAGGTGATTGGTGAAATCCAACATGGCTTCACTGAAGGCAAATCGTGCCTGACAAATTTGGTGGTCTTCTGTGACGGGGCTACAGCACTGGTGGATAGGGGAAGAGTGACTGACTTCATGTACCTGGGCTTGTGCAAAGCATTCAACACTGTCCCGCAACACATTTGTGTCTCTAAATTGGAGACACATGGATTTGACAGATGGACCACTCAGTGGATAAGGAATTGGCTGGATGATCGCACTCAAAGAGTCAAGGTCAAGGGCTCAATGTCCAAGCAGAGATCGGTGACAACTGACATTCCTCGGGGGTCAGTATTGGCACCAATGTTGTTTAACATCTTTGTCGTAGACATGGACAGTGGGATCGAGGGCAATGTCAGCAAGTTTGCCGATGACACCAAGCTGTGTGGTGCTGTTGACACGCTGGAGGGAGGAGATGATATCCAGAGGGACCTGGACAGGCTGGAGAGGTGGGCCTGTGTGAACCTCCTGAAGTTCAAGAAGATCATGTGCAATGGCCTGCACCTGGGTCGGAGCAATCCCAAGCACAATTACAGACTGGGTGGAGAATGGATTGGGAGCAGCCCTGAGGAGGACTTGAGGTGCTGGTGGATGAGAGGCTCAACATTAGCTGGCAATGTGCACTCGCAGCCCAGAAAGCCAGCCATATCCTGGACTGCATCAGAAGTGTGACCAGTAGGGTGAGGGAGGGGATTCTGCCCCTCTACTTTGCTTTCATGAGACCTCACCTGGAGCCCTGTGTTCAGTTCTGGAGCCCTCAGCACAGGAAGGACATGGATCTGTTGGAGTGAGTCCAGAGGAGGCCACAGAGATGATCCAGAACTGGACACTGGGCTCCGAGTGATGTTTAAATGATGGAGAGTGGCTTGGCAAGCTCCTATGCTATCTCTGCCAGTATCCTTGGGTGGATAATAATACTTTTCAAGTGTCAAACATCACAACTGTGCATGAGCAAATGTAAACTAGACACTAAATACTGATGACAAGACATGCTGTGTGAAAGGTTTTCTAAACCATCGGTAAACAACTTCATTTATCTTGAATCCAGAGTATAACACACAGTTCAAATAACCTGGCCACCTTCTTAGTTGACACAACTGTGATGGAATAAAGTACTTCTCCAAGCCACAGGCCTCATATAAAAGGACATTTTGGTCAAAGCTAGAAGCTGTTTCTAAAAACATATCTGCAAAGAAAAGGGTGGAAAAATCATGTTTATTAACCTAATTTTATATAACAGGTTTCACCATACAGTTTAATCCATTTTTCATTATTCTTAAGTAAAATACAAGTTGCTGATCTAATTGAGAAAAAAAATAAATAAAAGGAATATAACCTAAAAGAGAGAAGTTTGGGGCTACAGGGAAGGAATGGGTGGTGGTGATAACTATCTGAAGCCCCAAGCAGATTTACATCCTGTGATCTCATACCCTTTGAATATGACAACTCCCTATCACAGAGCCATACATATAAGGCACACAAAAATTTCTAAGTGACATTCCTCATCTAAAGAGGAATCGTGTCCTGAACTGAATCCTGCAACTAGAGTGGATTAAACAAAAAGATTGTAAATTCTTTTATCTTATTAAGTTACCTTAGGAAAAGCTTGAACTCACCCTCAAGGAATAGCCAACAAGGAGTTAACAGCATTTTGAAAAACACAAAGCATAGAACATCCACTATATCCTTATTATGTAACACCATGGTAATGCTTGGAGAATTCTTAGCTGAATAGCAGTTTCAAGAAAAAGAAATCCAGTAAGCCTGTCTTTAATAGAGGCATACTTTGTCCAGTATTTCTCTTCACCTATACACAGTCTTCAAAGGCAATGTGTCACTATATTTCATGTTATTTTATGACACAATACTGCTTTGTTTTTCAGAGTAAAGTATATTATATACTCTTGGTTCTTGGAAAAGGCTGCTCGCAATGATCATACTTTGAAAAGCACGTTAAAGCTTGATTTGCTGTCCTTTGTTTAACAGCACTGCAGACTATCAGATTGAGATGTGAAGAAGGTCCATCATTCCAGGCTATACTTCACTTCTTTATATATTGCATTTTGAGCTGCAATATTATCACTGATTACCATAGTGAAGTCTATGCTTCTCTAATTAAACCAAGATTATACAATTTCACTACTTTCCAAATCTAGCCAAAACTGGGATTTGGATGAAGATGAACAAACTATGATTCAGTTCTGAAAATACCATGTGATGCAGTCTTCTAGAAAAAAAATTCTGCAACTTTTTTGCTGAAGAAGTTCATGTTCCAAGAATCCTATTGATAAACTGCTACTCCCAGATTATCCAGTAGTAAACACAACAGATGTTAACTGCTACCTCTGAACAGACAAAAGGAAGCTGCTAAGACTCTTGATTCTGATTTCACAAGTTATTAATCAGTTTTGGCCTAGGCTGCTGCAGTATACAGCATTTACTACAACTCCTGAATATCATCAAAAAGTATGAATTGCTCATCCCCAAAAAGGGGTTCAGATTTTCTGCACCGAATTCAATGTATACTGCAGCAAGTTATCTTTAATGAAGTATGCAGAAGTTTGTCTACAATCAGACGGAAACTGACCCTCTACTGAGTTTTAGTACTGAGACTTCTGAACCATTACTGAAAAATCCCTAATTAAGAATAAATTGATAAAACAAAACAATTTGGGCACAGCAGTTGAAAAATCAATAGCATCACTGTAGCCTGTCATTCTTGTAATAGAGTCTATCCCTACATAGTCTCACTCACAATGCTGCAAAACCTACTTCAGTACCATTTCAATTGCACTTGATAACACTGCTCTTGAATGCTCTGAGTAGCAACTCATTGTATTTTATCATGACCTGATACAGAATAAAAACATCTGTGAGATGGCTCCAAGTAATAACTGATCCTTAACGACAGTTCCACAATGTTTCTAGCATCTCCCCAGTGGCCAAACTCTACAACTGCTTTTGCATGAATTCTTGCTTTGAGCTACAACATATACATTATCAGTACAATATTCTGCTTTAGAGATGCAAAGGATATTTCCTGGCAGCTGTTCTAATTTTGAAACATTTTTGTAATATCAGTATCATTTAACCACTACAAAAAGCCCTTGTATTGGCAAATATTTGGAGGCAATTTGGCATGACACCTTCCAATTGCAGACAGTAACTTTCACAAGAGTGTCAAGCCTGTAGAAATTAAAAAAAAAGTTTTTTGCATCTGGAATGTGCACCTACATACACAATATTGCAGGAAAATACTATTCAGTCTGACATTTATCCTTATACTTGAAAGAACTAAAGATAAAATAATCATTTAGTTTACATGTATCAAAAGCTGACAAGCAACCAATGGAAAAAAACCAAAATTATTCAATATCAACAGATCTCAAAAAAAACATACTACGATATAAGCATTTTCAACTTGACGAGAACACATAATGATGTTAGAAATAACCACGTCACTTAAAATTCACAGAATCACTGAATCATTGAGTTGGAAAAGACCTCTAAGCTCATCCAGTCCAACCGTCAGCCCTACTCCACTGTGCCTACTAAACCATGTCCTGAAGTGCCATGGCCACATGTTTTCTTTAACCCCTCCAGGGATGGAGACTTCACTACTGCCCTGGGTAGCCTCTGCCAGTGCTTCACCACTCTGTCAATAAAGAAATTGTTCCTGATATCCAATCTGAACCTCCCCTGGCCCAACTTGAGGCCATTTCCTCCCATCCTATCACCTGTCACTTGGGAGATGAGACCAACACCCACATCACCACAAACTCCTTTCAGGGAGCTGCAAAGAGCGATGAGGTCTCCCCTCAGCCTCCTCTTCTCCATGCTAAACAACTCCAGTTCCCTCAGCTGCTCCCAGAACCCCTGGGCTCCAGCCCGTTCCCCAGCTCCATTTCCCTTCCCTGGACACGCTCCAGCCTCTCAACGTCCTTTTTGGAGTGAGGGGCTTGTTTTACCACAAAGGGAGATTTTAGCAAAAATCATCATGAAGACCCAGACTCTCAAATACTCTGAAATCAAGTTTTACTCAAGTTATTACAGCAAGAAAGAAAGCAAAGGATCAGTAGTGATCAACAAGTTAACAGTAACAGCCTGTAAAGGCAATGTGTCTAATCATTACCAAAAGAGAATAAGTATAGTGGTTAAGAAAGTTACATCACCAATTTCATTATCATCATCATCATCATCTAGATCCACAATTGTGAGGGGGGTAGTTTTCTTTTGCACAGAGAGGATCTGGAGAGGCTGTCCCAGCAATTGGGGTCCCTACACAGTGCATCCACCCATGAGTGAGGTCTCCCAACCATTGCTGCAAGGGTCTTAGCTTTTATACCATCGAACAAACAATTTACATCACCCAAAAAAACACGGAGTCTCTGGCCCCAGCTGCTCACTGACTCTCTTTCTCGCACTCCCTGCACCAAGAATACCACAGCCCAATCACACTGATTATAGCAATGTAAGACATTACAGATTGAACACTGCACATAGCAATGCAATATGAATCATCCATGGGTCACCCACATTGCTCTAGGCCTATCCATCGGGACCAGTCACTTCAGGGACCAAAATTGAACCCAGGATGTGAGATGTGTCAGGTCTCACAAGCGCTGAGTACAGGGGGATGATGCCTTCACTGGTCCTGCTGGACACGATGTTTCTGATACAAGCCAGGTTGCTGTTGGCCTTCTTGGCCACCTGGGCCACTGCTGGCTTATGTTCAGCCGCTGTCAACCAACACCCTCAGGTCCTTCTCTGCCAGGCAGCTTTCCAGCCACTCTTCTCCAAGTCTGGAGTACTGCATGGGGTTGTTGTGGCTCAAGTGCAGGACCCGACACTGAGCCTTGTTGAACTCCATCTCCAGTCCATCAATCCAGTCTGTCCAGGTCCCTCTGCAGAGCTTTCCCGCTCTCAAGCAGATCAACACTCCCATACAATTTGGTGTCTTCTGCAAACTGACTGAGGGAGTACTCGATCCCCTCATCCAGATCATTGATAAAGATAGTAAACAAGACTGGCTCCAGCACTGAGCCCTGGGGACACCGCTTGTGACTGGCCGCCAACTGGATTCCACTCCATTCACCACAAGTCTCTGGGCTTGGACATCCAGCCAGTTTTTTACCCAGCAAAGAGTATGTCTGTCCAAGCCATGAGCTACCAGCTTTTTCAGAATGCTGTGGGAAATGGTGTCAAAGGCTTTATTGAAGTCCAGGTCCACTACATCTACAGCTTTTCCTCATCCACTAGGTGGGTCACCTGGTCATAGAAGGAGATCAGGTTGGTCAAGCAGGACCTGTCCTTCATGAACCTGTTCTGGCTGGGCCTGATCCCCTGGTTGTCCTGCACTTGCCTGCTGAGCACACTCAAGATGAACCACTCCATAATCCTTCCCGGCACTGAGGTCAGGCTGACGGGCCCATAGTTCCCCAGCTCCTCCTTCCAATCCTTCTTAGAGATGGGCATCACATTGTCAAGCCTCCAGTTGTCTGGGACCTCCCCAGTCAGCCAGGACTGCTGATAAATGATGGAAAGTGGCTTGGTGAGCACCTCCACCAGCTCCCTCAGTGCCACTGGGTGGATCCTGTCCAGACCCATAGACTTGTGAGTGTCCAGGTGGCTTTGCAGGTCGTTGACTGCTTCCTCCTGGATTATGGGGGGTTATTTTGCTCCCCGCCCTTGTCTTCCAGCTCAGGGGGCTGGAGACCTTGTGGAAAACTGGTCTGACTATTAAAGTCTGAGGCGAAGAAGGCATTAAGCACCTCAACCTTTTCCTCCTCCTCCTTTGTCACTATGTTTCCCTCCACATCCGATAATGGCTGGAGATTCTCCTTAGCCCTCTGTTTGCTGCTGATATATTTATGGAAACTTTTGTTATTGTCCTTTATCACAGTGGTCAGATTAAGTTCTAGTTGGGCTTTGGCCCTCCTAAATTTCTCCCTGCATAACCTCACAACATTTTTGTAGTCGTCCTGAGTTGTCTGACCTTTCTTCCCAAAGTGGTAAACTCTCTGTTTTTCCTAAGTCCCAGACAAAGCTCCTTGTTCAGCCAGGCCAGTCGTCTTCGCCACCGGTTCATCTTGTGACATATGGGATTTCCTTTTTTTTGCTCCTGTGCTTTTAAGGTTTCCAAGACAGCCTCCAACCATCACATCTCCCACAAGACCTTCTCTGTTCATTAACAACAGGTTGAGCAGGAACCTTCCCTGGTTGACTCCCTCACCAGCTGTGTCAGGAAGTTCTCCTCCACACACTCCAGGAACTTCCTCGACTGCTTCCTCTCCGCTGCATTGTATCTCCAGTAGACATCTGGTAGATTTAAGTCCCCTGCGAGAACAAGGGCTAGTGATCGTGAGGCTTCTCCCAGCGGCTTATAGAATAATTCATCTGCCTCTTCATCCTGGTTGGGTGGTCTGTAGCAGACCCCCACCATGATATCTGCCTTGATGGCCTTCCCCCTGATTCCTCCCCATAAACACTCGACCCTGTCATTACTGGTCATTAAGCTCTAGACACTCCAAACACTCTCTAACATTCAGAGCTACCCCACCACCTCTTCTTCCTCGCCTCTCCCACCTGAAGAGTTTATAGCCACCCATGGCAGCACTCCAGTTATGCGAGTCATCCTACCACGTTTCAGCGATGGCAATTATATCACAGTTCCCCTATTGCACAATAGCTTCCAGCTCCTCCTGTTTGTTGCCCAGGCTGTGTGCATTGGTGTAGAGGCACTTCAGCTGGACTACTGATCCCATTGCCTTTTTAGGGAGACAAGCCCTAATTCCTACGTGACCTAATTCCTACATCAGGTGCTTCCATGATTTCTAACACATCAATAACCATTGTGCTGCCACATGAATCTCCATCCCCCACCCCCAGAGACAGCAGACCAAAGGACCCCCACTAGCACAGCATCCCTCAAGCATTGGTGTGCTGCCCCCAGGCTTATCCCTAGCGAGCCTGGTTTTCTCCCTTACCATCTTCGAATCTAGTGTAAAGCTCTTTCAACAAGCCCTGCTAACTCCTGTGCACAGATCCTTTTCCCTCTTTGAGACAGGCTTACCCCATCTATTGCCAGCAGACCTGGTGATGTGTAAATCAACCCATGATTAAAGAACCCAAAGCCCTGCCCGTGGCACCTGTCTCAGAGCAGGCATTGATCTGCTGGGTCTTCCTGTTTCTTCCCTTATCATTCCCTATGACTGGAGGGACAGCGGAGAACACTGCTTGTGCTCCTGATCCCTTAACCAGCTGTCCCAAGGCCCTGAAGTCTCTCTTGAGTGCATTTACACTAATACCAAGAGAACAAAACAGTTGTGTTTAAAATTAGTATCACATTAACTCATCTGTAAGTATAAACTCTCATAGCTATACAGGGTAATGCAAAACCTTAACTTAGGATAACATACATTTAAATACAAAATGAAAGATAGAAGAGTATTAATTTTCTGGAGCTGTCTTTGCAGTGTAGTCTTTTTCAGATCTATGTACCCATCACCTGAGGTCACAATAGGGAAATGTGATACTGTAAATTCAGGCATTATAAAAACTCTATTTAGATGATTTTTTTTTTCAAATGTTAAAGGATAGTTCTACAGTAATCAAATGCAATTCAAAATATGTTTAGAGAAATGTTGGTGTATTGACTTGGTGAACCTTATTTACATAGTGACTCATGAACTCTTGTACACTAAATGAAATTTCCTGAATCCAAATTTATGCAATTAGATTAGCAAAACAACCATGTTTGCTAAAACACAGTATTAATTTTTACCTAATTTTAATACCTAGAAATATGCGATTACTTTTTAATTAAAAAAAAAAAATTACAAAAGATCTGAATCTACTGACAGGTAAAATAATTTATTATTGCTAAATCTATATTATAAAGCATGAGAAATAAAACTCTTTAGTTGTTAAAATAAGTGTGTTTTCTTCCAATAGCCTGTTAAACTGCAGCTGTCTCAACTTGTAGTTATCATTAGCAATGTTCAATTTAGAAGTACAATTTCCAAATGATTCTTGAATAGTTAATATAGCCTCAGGGATACAAGAAAAAACATATAATATGAGCTGTGTGATACACATGATGTGAGGGGATTGATCATATGGACTTCAATCTGATGGATCGAAGATATTTTATTGAGCTTAGCTGTTTCTTTGTAAACCCTTTTTAGTTACATAACTGGGTGCCCACAAGGGTATCTACAGTGTATTACTGGCTAAAGGTAACTGTCCATAAAGCTATTACTAACATATTATTGGCTAAACTACTGTGCATGCTAAGAAACCAAGTTACACTAAAATTAACTATGTTGATAGTTCTCTTTAATTGTTTTTCTTTCAGTTGGTACTCATTCCCATCGAACTAGCTCTTGTATTCCTTTCAGCTGGCCATTGCTAATGAGAAGGCTGTCTTTTCTCCTCACCAAACTGGCCTTTGTTTATCTTTCAGTTCTCTGTTTCAAGGCCTTGTTAGAATTGCTCAGTATCAATCAGTCCCACTGCATACAGGCCTTCTTCTCTGTAAAATGTCTCCATAATGATGGGAGATTTTTTCCTGAAGATTCAAAAGCAATATGAAAAACAATGAAAAGCATACTTCTGCTGTGACACATTCCCCCCAGAAGTCCTACAAAAATTGTACTATTGAATAATGCAAACATAAGTGTCATGTTACATCTAGAGTAACAGACCACACATTATAGAAGAACTTAGAAGAAAAATTGCAAAATTTCTGATCTGCTTCTGATTAGCAAAGAGTTGGGGTTGTTCAGTCTGGAGAAGAGAAGGCTCCGGGGAGACCTTAGAGCAGCTTTCCAGTACCTGAAAGGGCTACAGGAAAGCTGGAGAGGGACTTCTACAAGGGCATGGAGTGACAGGATGAGGGGGATGGCTTTAAATTGGAAGGGGGAAGATTTAGACTAGACATCAGGAAGAAATTCTTCACAGTGAGGTTGGAGAGGCACTGGCACAGGTCGTCCAGGGAAGCCTTGGATTCCCCATTCCTGGAAGTGTTCAAGGCCAGGTTGGATGGGGCATTGAGCAGCCTGGTCTAGTGGGAGGTGTCCCTGCTCATGACAGGAGGGTGGACCTGGATGGGCTTTGAGGTCCCTTCCGAACAAAACCATTCTATGATAAGAATGTTATGCATTTGTTCCTAGTTATAACCTACCTTATTGTTGTTCCCAGTCATAATCTAATCTTCATGCATATTCAAAAGCTAGAGTATATGTGCATATTAACAGTAAACTTGCTTCTTTACACACTCTTCAATAATATGGGTCCTAATGAAGATAATTTCAGGAAGCTAGAAAATTCTGTAAAATTTCACTACCCAGATTTCAAAAAGTACAAGCTTGTTATAAATTACAGCTCACACTGGCTCCTGACCACAATATAGAATCATAGAATCATAGAATAACCAGGTTGGAAGAGACCCACCGGATCATCGAGTCCAACCATTCCTATCAAACACTAAACCATGCCCCTTAGCACCTCGTCCACCCGTGCCTTAAACACCTCCAGGGAAGGTGAATCAACCACCTCCCTGGGCAGGCTGTTCCAGTGCCCAATGACCCTTTCTGTGAAGAATTTTTTCCTAATGTCCAGCCTAAATCTCCCCTGGCGGAGCTTGAGGCCATTCCCTCTTGTCCTGTCCCCTGTCACTTGGGAGAAGAGGCCAGCACCCTCCTCTCTACAACCTCCTTTCAGGCAGTTATAGAGAGCAATGAGGTCTCCCCTCAGCCTCCTCTTCTCCAGGCTAAACAACCCCAGCTCTCTCAGCCGCTCCTCGTAAGACCTGTTCTCCAGCCCCTTCACCAGCTTTGTTGCTCTTCTCTGGACTCGCTCCAGAGCCTCAACATCCTTCTTGTGGTGAGGGGCCCAGAAATGAACACAGGATTCGAGGAGCGGTCTCACCAGTGGCGAGTACAGAGGGAGAATAACCTCCCTGGACCTGCTGGTCACAATGTTTCTGATCCAAGCCAAGATGCCATTGGCCTTCTTGGCCACCTGGGCACACTGCTGGCTCATATTCAGTCAGCTGTCAACCAACACCCCCAGGTCCCTCTCCTCCAGGCAGCTTTCTAGACAGACTTCTCCTAGTCTGTAGCACTGCATAGGGTTGTTGTGCCCCAAGTGCAGGACCCGGCATTTGGCCTTGTTAAACGTCATGCCATTGGACTCAGCCCAGTGGTCCAGCCTGTTCAGATCCCTTTGCAGAGCCTCCCTACCCTCCAGCAGATCCACACTTCCACCCAGCTTAGTGTCCTCTGCAAACTTGCTAAGGGTGCACTCAATGCCTTCATCCAGGTCATTGATAAAGACACTGAACAGGGCTGGACCCAGCACTGAGCCCTGGAGAACCCCACTTGTCACTGGCCTCCAGCTGGAGTTAATGCCATTTACCACCACTCTCTGGGCCCGGCCATCCAACCAGTTTTCCACCTAGGAGAGTGTGTGCCTGTCCAGGCCAGAGGCTGACAGTTTCCTAAGCAGAATGCTGTGAGAAACTGTGTCAAAGGCTTTACTGAAGTCCAGGAAGACCACATCCACAGCCTTTCCCTCATCCAGCAGCCAAGTCACTTTGTCATAGAAGGCGATCAGGTTAGTTTGGCAAGACCTGCCTTTTGTGAACCCGTGTTGACTGGGTCTGATCACCCAGTTCTCTTGCATGTGCTTCATGATAGCACTCAAGATCACCTGCTCCATGACTTTCCCTGGCACTGAGGTCAGACTGACAGGCCTGGAGTTTCCTGGGTCCTCCCTGCGACCCTTCTTGTAGATGGGCACAACATCAGCCAGCCTCCAGTCCAGTGGGACTTCCCCAGTCTTCCAGGACTGTTGGAAGATGATGGAAAGGGGTTTGGCCAGCACATCCACCAGCTCCTTCAATACCCTTGGATGAATCCCATCCGGCCCCATAGACTTGTGGGTGTCTAGTCGGGCTAGCAAGGCTCTGACCACCTCCTCTTGGATCATGGGAGCCTCATTTTGCTCCTCTAGCTCCTGGGTTTGTACACAGCTGGAACGACTTTCTTTACAATTAAAGACTGAGGCAAAGAAGGCATTAAGTACCTCAGCCTTTTCCTCATCCCCTGTCACTGTTGTTCCTTCAGCATCCAATAGGGACTGTATGGTCTCCCTAGTCCTCCTTTTATTATTTATATATTTGTAGAAAGATTTTTTGTTATCTTTCACAGACTTTGCCAATATGATTTCTAGTTGAGCCTTAGCCCTTCTGATTTTTTCTCTACACAGTCTCACTTCCCTCCTGTAGTCCACCCAAGAGGCCTGACCCCTCTTCCAGAGCCCATAAACATTTCTCTTCTTCTTGATATCACTCAAGATCTCTCTGTTCAACCAAGCTGGTTTTCTCCCCTGCCGGCTTTTTTTCCGGAACATGGGGATGGCTTTCTCCTGAGCTGCTAGGATTTCCTTTTTGAAGAGCTCCCAGCCCTCATGGGCTCCCTTGCTCTTAAGTACTGTCTCCCATGAGACTTTGCCAACCAGCCTTCTGAGGCTATTCCCAAATCTATTAATTCCCAAATCTATTCCCAAATATAATAATAATAAATAAGGTACACATATTTCTATATCACTTAATACTTTGAATGCCATATTTCCTCCACATACGAGGTCCGACATAAAATCCCCAAGACTGTGCCTGCAACTCTTTATTTAACAAATTAAGCAAATCAGCTATGCTCACCTTCCAAACAGTTCCCTTCTGAGCTGACACACATCTGCATCCGACGGTGCCCACATCCAAAGCCATTCTACAGATCATTCTTTGAAAGGCTGTTGAGCATCTCTGCCGGTTTGGCTTTCGCTTCTACTGACAAAATATGCGTTCCTTTGAGCACCGACTGCATCTTTGGGAAGAGGGAGCCAAGTCTGGTGAACAGGTTGGGGGCTGAAGCACAGGGATTTTATGAGCTAAAAACTACTCCACAGATGAAGTGCTGCGGGCTGGCACACAGCAACATTTTCTGACTGAGGGTAAGAAAACGTCTATCTGAACCTGTGTCCACTCACACTTAGTGAAGGGGTCGAGCTGAGCCCTGTCTTACTGTGACAGGTTAGAACATGTTCTATACCCATCTGTCTCTCCCCTCCTACTCTTGGTTCCCCAGCTATAGGGTTAGTCTTGCAGGGAGGGTGTCAGATCTCATACTTATGTTTTACTAATATTCCCCTTTTAAAAATGTATGGATTGTTGCTTTGTAGTTCACATTTATATGGCCTTCCTAGAAGAATGCAGAATACCATACTGAATGCCTATTGTGCAGAAATAACCCTGAAAGCTGTATCATAGCAGTATGCAGCAGAAAAGCCTTACCAATTTCTGTGCTGAGTTGTGTCTTGAGTTTGGTCCTGTGCCAGTTGCCATGTGGAAATGCTCAGTGACCTGCAGTGCAAGACTTGAAGCTAAAAAATTATTCATGTAATGAGAAAATAGAGACAGGCAAATCCTACATAAACAAATTGCTTAAACAATATCCATCTTGTAAAAAAAAAAATTCTAGAGGGAGAGATGAGGGCACAAATCCCCCTTTTCTCACCAATTAGTTCTGTCTGCTGAGTTTTTGGCCGATTCCCACTTAGAAGTTCACAACAGGCTGCACTTTATATCAGCAAACAGGCACTCTGTCACAGAGAGACTGCCAGTGGCAAGGACTGTACTGCTCTATATGAATGTACAGCAGCTGGTTTATCATGGACAGGCTGCTGCAAGCATTCTGGACCCATCTTTTCTTCTCTACAGAGGCTTTTTTGATGGAGGGCATAGGGTGTCTTAACCTAGGGAATGTTTCTAGGCTGTGAGACCCATCACCCATGTTAAGGTTGGGTTCCACTTGCAGAGCTTATGTTTGGAAACATAATAACTGATGATTCTAATTAATACCAGCTGTGCTGGTATTAATTAATTAATATTAGCTGTGCTGGTTGAACACTAACTAAATGAGCACTCAATTTTCAAACAATATTAGCATGGTAATATTGTTTAGGAGGTAAAACCTACACTATAAAGGAATCGAAAACAGTGCCTATACTGCAAGCCAAAAGAATCTTATAAAACTAAGTAACTGGAACAATGTTCAGTTCAGTAATATTTCAAATGCAGATTTTCACAAATCTATACTTTAACACGGATTACACTCTACTAAATTACCTTCCACTTTTCAATAATAATGAAAATAATTTTCAAAATAATAATGAAAAACAAACTCAATTCACAATGCCTATAGAATCATCCAACTTTGCAACATGGACAGACACACCTACTCTTATCTGAAATGACAAAATTTGTCTGCAAGGGTACTTTGAAGAACAAGATGAAGTTTTCAGGGAAGCAAGGGAGCACAAGAATTTCACAAACATCTAAATGATAACTACTCTGTTACTTCAAAATCTCTGTCCCAGAGAGCTTCCGGCTTAATGTAGCTGTCATTTTTAAGTGTACATATAAAAAAAGAAGCCATAAAAGCAGGATAGACTGATACTGCAATATGCTATAATTAACGGGCTCTTAGGTGGTCCTTCTTCAAAAAATACCAAAGAAGTTATCCCAAAAGTCTCCTGAACAGCAGCATAGCACTTGAGTTCCAATGGCAAGTAGCTGAAGCCACACAATTTCCAACTTTAAACAAGGCAAAACACTGTAACAGGAAAATGAGTTTGACCTGTTTCCTAGGAATTTTAGTATCAAAGTAGTATTCTGCAGGTATTCTAGAACTTCACGTATTATGATGTTAACTACACTACTTTATATATGGCTAAAGAAGGATATTGGATTACATAATCAAATTGGTCCTTTCTGGATAGAAATAGTCTAAGAGATTTTTAAAGCCCAACCCTGACCTGCTCAGCTGAAAAGGAGGATAAAAGGTTCTTTTGGATATCTGCACGGCAATTTGAGAAACTGACAAATCTCCCCAGGGAGATTAATTAAAATCCAATATTTATTTTGGACACAGCCAAAGTCGCAGAGCAGATCTCAATCTGCACAGATCACAATCTGATACTTTGAACACACATCAAAGTTGCTAAAACAAAACTTGTATTTGACCTGATAGACTTGGAAGTGCCAAGGAAAGATTAAAAAAAAAAAAAAGATGAGGCAGAATAAGGGGAAAGAATATGGCAGAGAGAGAGAGAAAATAGAAGTAGCAGGGAGAAAGGAAAATAATCACCACATCAGTGGAGCACAGCAGTTCCTCAGGAACGCAATCCATGGGGTAGCAGGCACACACATGTGCTTCTTGGCAAGGGTCATTTATAGGGCAGGTCCATGCCCTGTTAGCATGTGGGGAGAGGGCTTGCTGTTTCTCTGTGTGTAAAGTTCTCAAACTGGGGCATGTGTAGAGGGTCCCTCAGGAAAGTTCTTTAATCAGGGCTGGGGGCTCCAGGGTCACTGGCAGCTCAATGGACCCTTGCCAAAATAACCGCTGTGTGAACCCTTGAGGCACGCATGAGCAGTCAGGAGGGAGAGGCAGCCACGCAAAGCCCCCAGGCACACACAGCCTTGCACCTAGACGATGTTTAAGACAGACAAAATACAAGTAAAGAAGTTGATCTTTACAGAGATTAATCAATAAATGCTCTGAACCTTGCTCTGTGGAAAGGTCTGATGAATCTGTAAAGGTTTGAGTATGCCAAGCTTTGAGTAATTAGGCAGATCAGAATCACACTTCTTTTTTGTAATATAAATGCAAGCCAGAACAAACTCTAACACAATTCAGTGTGAGTTTGGGTTGTGTCTGTTTTAATTTGGAAAAGAATTAATCAGCTATGAAAAGCATAAATGCCATGCTCTTCCAAAATTATTTCCACTCACCTTTATGTCACCTGACAACACTTTTACTCAGATGATTGCTCATTGGGAAATTCCTGTCTTTGCCAGAAAAAAAAAAATATTAGAGATTTCATACCATTAAAGTTAATAGGGAAGAGCAGGGTAAAAATCCCACCAGATTAAAAAGTGGGCAGAATCTCTCTCTGAGATGTCTCTATACTACATACAGAGGAAGCTGATTTTTTGGCACAAGGTGTCTGTCAACTGGGATAAATTGCAAGGCATTGCACCTTACAGCCGTCCATGATGATGTTTTAGCTCTTCCAGAAAAGCAGATAGATGGTTTACTAACCTAAATCAGTTTCTGCTCTTCTTCATCATTTTTCAAAGCCATTTCTCTTGAAATGCCATTTCCATTCTGGAAAAAGCTTAACCTTTACTGTAATTTGCAACCTTGTATGTTTCTTAAATGTCCAGCCTTCTTCCCATTCCTGGACTGCAATGAGTTGGAAAAAAATACACTTTCGTTAAGAACTTCCCATTTGAAAAATGGTTGGAAACTGGCATTTAGACTATACTAGGAATGTGAACTGTAAGTCCATGGAGGTCTCTTTGTGTAAGAATAAATAAAACACTAGTTTTGCTTTAAAGATGACAAGCTGTTGACATTTCCATTTGTTGCATTTTTCATAGGAAAGTAACCTGGAGCTTTGAAATACCATGAACTCTGAAATATCATGTGATCTGAAATATTATTATTTAAAAGTTAATAGAAAGTGTTACTTGGATCCCAGAGCACTTAATTTTCAACTGGTTTCATTATAAGTTTGTCCCTAGTGTCAGGCACTTAACCAAGGAGATAACCAGGAAACATACCACTTTCACACAATCCTCTCTTTTCAAACTCCCACAATGACAAGTATTATTTCATCACTCAAATTTCCCCTTAGAAATTGTATAAAATTGACAGCACTTATTTTACCTTCAAATTAAAAGAATATGCAATCTAAATCAATTAAGTGGCAACTTTATTTAAACCTTTTATTCTGTCCCCAACAGTAAAGTAACTCTCACAAAATTGCCAATTAATACTTGCCTCTCTGCTCATATCCACCTCGATCTTTAGATAGCTTTTGTGACAGATAAACTCGCAGAAGTATAAAACACACTTTTTACAGTTCCACTTTCATACAGTTTTCCTACTTTCTTCTACTAATCATCTCTGAAAAGATAATATGCTTTCTTCCTTTCACATCATCCCATTTTGCCTTTTTTGACTGCTTATGCATTTTTTTTCCTGTGAAAAGATCTTGGGATGAGGCCTTAAGAGCAGAAGGTCCCATTTCTTACCCTGTTCCAGGACTAACTGAGCTCTGATTTTAAATTACTGTACACAGAATACTTTAAATAATAAATAGACCAGCAATATAATTCTAAAGTTCAGAAAACTATATAGAAACTTTTATATGTAATAGCTAGCAACAATAAACCCTGCTGTTTTCTAAGCTCATTAATGTCCAATTCAAAACACAGATCAGACAAATTTCTTTATTATCTAACAAACAAAGTGTGACAACTCCGGGTTGGTCAAAGATCAATTGTGGATCTGCCCAAATATTTTTCTTATATCAAACTCCCTAGTAATGAAGAAATAAGTTTTTAAATATAAAAGCTTAGGTTTAATAGAATAGTTAGCCTTTTAAAACCCTTAAAATTGCTTAGACAAAAGTAAAATTAAAGTTTATAAAAAAGTAAAATTAAAGTTTATAAAAAAGTCACCCATGTCCTTTATGATCTTGCAGATACTTTCTCACAGTATCTCACAATAATATATCTGACTAATCAGGTCTGTAGCTTCTTAGATTATAAGCAACCTTTCACAAGGTCTCCTAGCCCCTAAAAAGTTTTTCTGGCATCAAGGAGGCTTGGCTGTATGGCTGGTGAAGAGAACACACTTGGCACATCAGGGACTCGGACAGCAAAGTCCTCCTCTACCTGATGTCTATCTTTCTGTTTCTTTCTTCAGATGCATCTGGCATCACACTACTTCTCCTAAAGTATACTCCCTCTTCCAAATCTCCTTGTCACTCTCTTAATGGAAGATACCTTTTTTTGTTCTTTATCTGTTAGTTTGTCATACAATTACAGAGGTGTCTCTGTGCTCCCACAAGCATGGCTAACTTGACATGAACCTATAGCTCCTTTGGCTACAAAGAGACCACCATTCAAAATTCCATTTGGTTTGCAATTATGAAAGTGATATTTTCTCCCCACCCTGTATCAATGTGTTGGGCATTTAAACTCCTTAAACTTGATCTATATGAACCTGTATCAATCATCATTTTACACTATTATAAGTTAATAATTTCTATCATTGATTATCATTTCATTATACTCACTTCCACAGTTTACTTAAAATATAGCTTTGTATAATACAGTTTTATCTTTAACATAAGCCTGATCATGGTCCAGTTTCAGCATGAACTTTGCTTTAAGATCTGCAATAAAATAATACACTTTAATGACATTTCAGTGTTAGGAATTAAAAAAAAGTTAAGGTCACTTTTTCTCCCACAGCGCACAGTTCTTGAGAGAGGCATTATAGACCTGAACACTGCATCCAGACTGGGTTATGGCTACAACTTATTATTTTAGAGTCTCACAGTAAAGCTAAATTTCTTTTATACCAAGTAGAGAGACAAGAGTAGAAACTTGGAAAAGATGACATTACACAGTCACCTTGTAAAATACTTGTAAAAATACCCTTACATTAGCTCAGTAACACGGAATGAATGAATTATGATTACTAGTGAAAATGTCAATTTGTAGAGTTCAAAAATTTCTATAGGTTTTGTGTATCTTGGAAAAACAAATCCTTTGATCATCTAACCACATGTGTCCTTCATGAGATGCGTGTACTCCCCTTCAAGCAAAGTCACAAATTGGTTCCACATCTCTGCTATGCAAACAGAAAAGCCATTTTAAGTTCTCCAGTCCTCGCTACAATATTTACACCAGTTTCAGGTCTCTCGACCATCATATCCCACTGGGGGATAATGACATTGCAGAGTTTCTTGTTTCAGGGGACATTCTTATGACTATCAAAGATGGCACAACAACTAATAACAATTTATTTCAAAACCAGGGTGTCTATACAGTTCAAAGGTTAGTATATCACAGGAATTGGTCCACACTTAGTTACAGAATGGTAAAGATCAGTCAGTGGCAACAGCACTACTACAAGGTTCACCTAAAAGCTTTTAGAGTTTTGGGGGAGGGGGAGAGGATCCTATAGCACATGTTCACTCACCTATTAAAGTGAGGGCACTCAGTCTCAAGGAGATGGCTGTGATAGGCACCCCTACCATGTGGAGGACCTCACGTTACAGGCCTGCTGCTTCAGGAGGACTCAAAATGTTCTCCAACAGGGAAGAGAGGGTGGCTCCATTTATACCTAAGTTGGACTGGTGCTTATGGTCATACATGGTGATGATAATATTCATTGGCTGCAGCGGTCTCTGTGGCAGCATCAGGGTAGAGTTTGCAATCTGAGTCACATATCCACTGCACCATGCCTCAGGGCCACTTCCTCTTGGGGACAGGTGTATCTGCCACACTTCCTTTCTTACATTAGAGGCCTCAGCTTTGTTGACGCCATTAACCAGTTCTGTTTAACTGGAAAAAAACAGTTAAAAACTGGGCATCTGATTTAAACGTTTATCTTGGTAATTTTGGATATCTGTATTCAATCTCTAGAATTCAACAAATTTGATTTTTTTTTAAATATCTGCTAAATATTCTATGCTTAACACCTATATGCTTTTGTTTGCTTAAGTGCATAAGTGGAAAAATACATTGAAGTCTTACAGAAGAGAATGCCTGCTACAGAGCCTCTGGAAATGTCATGAAGAATCTCCCACAAGCCTATTGGAAGGTGAAAAGCAGTCATATTTACAAGGCATGAATTTGTCTTCCATAAAGAGCAATGCTGTTACTGGCATGTTACAAATTTTCACATCTGGGTGTCAATTATTTACCTGATCTAATTTAGTAGCTGAGATTTTTTTTAATTCATTGCACAAAAACAGACATCTTAATCTTTTTTTGCAACACATCTGACTTTGATCTATTAGCAACCCCTTTTTGTCAACTGTTGGAGATAAGTTAAAGAAAACCAGATATCGCAGCACCAGTAATCCAATCACAACACAGATGAAACAAAGTCTTGAAGAAAATCTCATGTGCCTCATGAAAAATGAAGGCAATCATTAAGAAGCAACTCTAGATGGAGTTTTAAGCCTTCTGACACTAAATGACCAGAGCACCAGTAGGTGTGCATATACATATATGCAGAAGCTTTACTGAACACTTCAAGACATGGAACAGACAGTCATTTTTAGAAATCCAACTTTTTAAAATATTTTGGCATTTATCAGGAATAATAAATGCTTTACAGTGCACAGACACCATAAGAAGATTGCAATCCTGTTCAAAAAGAACATGGAAAAACTGTCAGCTCAGAACTTCCACAGCATCCAACCTAGTCATATGCTGCAGTTAAGTAGATTAAAACCAATTTAGTATAATGTTCTTTCAGATAAAATACAGGCATTAATGACTGCCTGTTATATCATGTCAGATACAGTACAGATCATGGTATTCAGCACCAATACAATGCATTTTTATAAAGACAGCTTGTAAAGCTGAACTTGTGAGAGATGAACTTAAATACAGTGGGATAATACCTCCTTAGTAGTAGATTTACTATTGTAATTAAAGCGACAATGACTTATCAGTCAATGGTATTTTGTTTTTACCAGGATAGATTTACTATTTTCACAACATCCAACATAAAATATGGAATATAATGCCAAACACTGCTTGTGGAGACCATATAGTTCTAATTTGTAGGACAAACTGCACAAGTAACTTCTCAGTTTGGAGGAGAAGCTGTTTCCCATTTATAAATAGTTACATTCTCACACAACACTGTCACATCATAATTTTTCCTTTGCCTATAAAATAATGCTAAATTATAAATACAGTAAATTATGTTTCTGAACGGATAAAAGGGATGCCAATTTATTTAATCTAAACTAGGGAGATTTCTGTATTAAGTGGCAAAAAAGATCAAAATTGCAATAGAACTATATAAAAACTGATTCTAATTGCTAAAAGGTTCATATACAAAATATATATATATTTTTTCCAGATGCAGGTTTTGGAAAACAGGGCAGGAACTGATTGTGCTTTTCCGTTAAACAAATCTGCATTATGAAAAGAAGCACTGGTCATCTAAACGTACTGAATAAACAAGAAAATACCTTTTAGCATTTGACATTGTGCTAAGGATGGGACACGTGTGTCTCCTAGGGGGACTAAAGCCCTTGCTAGAAACCTAGCTAAGCTCATAAATCGAGCTTTAAACTAGATGTGAAGGGGGAGGGGGTTGAGACCAGGCTAGACAGGAACAAGCCTGGACGTGGGGCAATGGTGATTCGGAGAGGGTGTACTGGTGAGGACCACCAATACCTCACCACACAGAAAGTGGGGGAGAACACACCTCGGGGTGCTAGGGGAGATACGGGCACTCTGGAGCTAGCTACTCCAGTTACCAGGCAATTGGGAATGAACTCTGTTCCCTCTTAGAGGGCTGAAGGATCGGCAGCTCAGCTGAAGTGCATTTACACCAATGCACACAGCATGGGGAATAAGAAAGAAGAGCTGGAAGCTGTCGTAGGGCGAGGAGCCTATAATGTCGTTGCCATCACGGAAACGTGGTGGGACGACTCATATAACTGGAGTGCAGCTATGGTGGGGTACAAACTCTTCAGGCGGGATAGGAAGGGCAGGAGAGGAGGTGGGGTAGCCCTCTTTGTAAGGGAGGACTTGGACACTGTTGAGATGGATTGTGGTGATGAGAAGATTGAGTGCCTGTGGGTTAAAATCAGAGGAGCCCACCAGAAGGTAGATTTTGTGATGGGAGTCTGTTACAGACCACCCAGCCAAGGAGAAGCAGCTGATGAGCTCTTCTAGAAACAGCTGGGGTTAATCTCTAGATCAATGCCTCTTGTTCTTGTGGGAGACTTCAATCTTCCTGATACCTGCTGGAAGGACAATAGAGCAGAAAGGAAGCAGTCTAGGAGGTTCCTGGAGTGTGTGGAAGACAACTTCCTTGAACAGCAGGTGAATGAACCAATAAGGGAGGGTGCCCTCCTGGACCTGCTGTTTGTGAACAGAGAAGGCCTTGTGGGGGATGTGGCAGTAGGTGGACGCCTAGGACAAAGTGATCATGAGATGATAGGGTTTTCTGTTCCAGGTGAAGTGAAGAGGGTGGTTAGTAGGACAGTAGCATTAAATTTCCAGAGGGCAGACTTTGAACTCTTCAGAAGGCTGGTTGGCAAAGACTCATGGCAGACAGCACTTTAGGGCAAGGGAGCCCATGAGGGCTGGGAGCTCTTCAAAAAGGAAATCCTAGCAGCTAAGGAGAAAGCCATCCCCATGTTCCGGAAAAAAAGCCGGCAGGGGAGAAAACCAGCTTGGTTGAATAGAGAGATCTTGAGGGATATGAAGAAGAAGAGAAATGTTTATGGGCTCTGGAAGAGGGGATAGGCCTCTTGGGTGGACTACAGGAGGGAAGTGAGATTGAATCCTTCTCTAAATATATAAATAATAAAAGGAGGACTAGGGAGACCATACAGTCCCTATTGGATGCTGAAGGAACAACAGTGACAGGGGATGAGGAAAAGGCTGAGGTACTTAATGCCTTCTTTGCCTCAGTCTTTAATTGTAAAGAAAGTCGTTCCGGCTGTGTACAAACCCAGGAGCTAGAGGAGCAAAATGAGGCTCCCATGATCCAAGAGGAGGTGGTCAGAGCCTTGCTAGCCCGACTAGACACCCACAAGTCTATGGGGCCGGATGGGATTCATCCAAGGGTATTGAAGGAGCTGGCGGATGTGCTGGCCAAACCCCTTTCCATCATCTTCCAACAGTCCTGGAAGACTGGGGAAGTCCCACTGGACTGGAGGCTGGCTGATGTTGTGCCCATCTACAAGAAGGGGCACAGGGAGGACCCAGGAAACTACAGGCGTGTCAGTCTGACCTCAGTGCCAGGGAAAGTCATGGAGCAGGTGATCTTGAGTGCTATCATGAAGCACATGCAAGAGAACTGGGTGATCAGGCCCAGTCAACACGGGTTCACAAAAGGCAGGTCTTGCCAAACTAACCTGATCGCCTTCTATGACAAAGTGACTTGGCTGCTGGATGAGGGAAAGGCTGTGGATGTGGTCTTCCTGGACTTCAGTAAAGCCTTTGACACAGTTTCTCACAGCATTCTGCTTGAGAAACTGTCAGCCTCTGGCCTGGAGAGGCGCACACTCTCCTGGGTGGAAAGCTGGTTGGATGGCCGGGCCCAGAGAGTGGTGGTAAATGGCATTAACTCCAGCTGGAGGCCAGCGACAAGTGGGGTTCTCCAGGGCTCAGTGCTGGGTCCAGCCCTGTTCAGTGCCTTCATCAGTGACCTGGATGAAGGCATTGAGTGCACCCTTAGCAAGTTTGCAGAGGACACTAAGCTGGGTGGAAGTGTTGATCTGCTGGAGGGTAGGGAGGCTCTGCAAAGGGATCTGAACAGGCTGGACCGCTGGGCTGAGTCCAATGGCATGAGGTTTAACAAGGCCAAATGCTGGGTCCTGTACTTGGGGCACAACAACCCTATGCAGTGCTACAGACTAGGAGAAGTCTGGCTAGAAAGCTGCCTGGAGGAGAGGGACCTGGGGGTGTTGGTTGACAGCTGACTGAATATGAGCCAGCAGTGTGCCCAGGTGGCCAAGAAGGCCAATGGCATCTTGGCTTGGATCAGAAACGGTGTGACCAGCAGGTCCAGGGAGGTTATTCTCCCTCTGTACTCGGCACTGGTGAGACCGCTCCTCGAATCCTGTGTTCATTTCTGGGCCCCTCACCACAAGAAGGATGTTGAGGCTCTGGAACGAGTCCAGAGAAGAGCAACAAAGCTGGTGAAGGGGCTGGAGAGCAGGTCTTACGAGGAGCAGCTGAGAGAGCTGGGGTTGTTTAGCCTGGAGAAGAGGAGGCTGAGGGGAGACCTCATTGCTCTCTATAACTGCCTGAAAGGAGGTTGTAGAGAGGAGGGTGCTGGCCTCTTCTCCCAAGTGATGGGGGACAGGACAAGAGGGAATGGCCTCAAGCTCTGCCAGGGGAAGTTTAGGCTGGACATTAGGAAAAAATTTTTCATGGAAAGGGTCATTGGGCACTGGAACAGGCTGCCCAGGGAGGTTGTTGAGTTACCTTCCCTGGAGGTGTTTAAGGCACGGGGGGATGAGGTGCTAAGGGGCATGGTTTAGTGTTTGATAGGAATGGTTGGACTCGATGATCCGGTGGGTCTCTTCCAACCTGGTTGTTCTATGATTCTATGATTCTATGACTAAAACAGCATTTTTTACACCAACCTAATATTATGTCCCTTTGTTTTAGGATACTAGTGCCAACAAACCTCATCTCTACCCTCCCAGGGGCTTTTTTGTTAGAATTATACAATTGCTTTGTTGGAAAAGACCTTTGAGATCATCAAGCTCAACTGTACCTTTCCAATGCTAAATCACATCCCTGAGCACTTCATCAACCCATCTTTTAAATCCCTTCAGGTATGGAGGCTCAACCTGGGCAGCCTCTGCCAGTGCCTGACAACCCTCTTGGTGAAGAAATTGTTCCTGATGTCCAATCTGAACCTGCCCTGGTGCAAATTGAGGCCTTTCCCCCTTGTCCTATCACCTGTTACTCAGGAGAAGAGACCAACACTCACTTCTCTATAACCTCCTTTCAGATAGTTGTAGACAGTGATAAGGTCTCTCCTCTGCCTCCTTTTCTCCAGGCTAAACAGCCCCAGGTCCCTCAGCCACTCCTCATAAGACTTGTTCTCCAGCCCCTTCCCCAGCTCCGTTGCTCTTCTCTGTTTGGTTTTGTTTTTTTTTTTTTTTTTTTTTTTAATATCACCACTCCTCTTCAAATATTCACAGTAGAAGTAAGATTATTAGGTTCTCAGATCAGTCAGTTTAGGAAAAAGGAAGTTATTCTATCATGTAATAATTCCTTTTTTTAAAGATATGCCAGACCTTATGTAAGTAACCTGCAGTTTTGAGTTCACAATGACTAGTTGCCACAAAGGTGGTAAGACAAGCTTTCAGCTGTTCTAGTGCAGAAGCAAGCACATTGCTTATTTACTACTTATCTTTCAATATAAACATACATCTTTCTTCTTTTCTCTATTAAACTTTCTCTTGCTAAAAAGGCTGTCATTCCTCCCTCTGAGTTTCCAATTCCAAAAGTGAAGGAACCAAATGTAATTAAAATAAGTCTCTCCAAGTGATAATGTGAATAAAATAAGTCACTACCAAATAGTGAGTAGCAATTTAAGAAGCCTCATCAAGAACATTTTACTGTCATCACCTCCTGCTCTACTTACTTTTCTGCAATACATTAGAAAAACAGCCATTTTGAGAACAACACATCCCTCCTTTGGCCCAGTTCTCATACTTTGACTCTCCCAACTGCTTTTCCCCTCTTACTTTCACATCTGTCTATCCATCCTCTTCCTAACATGGACCAATACTGAAGCTACTTGAACTTTAAGAAACACTATGGAATCTCATACAAATTTAAGAACAAGAATTATCTAGATCTTAGCTCACTAGGAGACAAGTTGCGCATTAGAAGGTTAAACTACATGATACATGGAAGTTTTCACTTTTTCATTTTTCTTATCTGTGACGGAATTCTTCACTTTAACAGCGACATCCTAATGCTCTATTGCCTTATTGCATCCAACATTTTCTTTCTTCCATGAGGCCTTACAAAAGCTTCCTCTTTCCATTTTAAAGGAAACGGGGTGCACTCCTACACCCTACTTCCCATAATTCCAGACACAGAAGCCAAAAGCAGCCAATTGAGAACACCATTCTAGTTCACTGGAGCCACTCTGACCTAGTGCATATCCACAAACAACACAGTGGTCATGAATAAGACAGTATGTTGTTGAACCGTCACCTCTTACAGGACAGAGGCAAGTAGTGATGGATCAGCAACTTTTGAGATCCTGCAAAAGTACTGAATTCATCCTACTCATCAGAAATCTCCTCCTCTCTCCCTCAAAGCATGTGAAACTGATGGGGCAAGAAGGCCTTCTATCATGAGAGCCAGATACCAGATCATCATCAAAATACATATGAAAATAAAAACTAACCACAGATGATGCTTTCAGTCACAGTGAATACACAGGATTTGGCTACTAGACCCTCTCTTATCCACACAATCATTATTTGAACAGTGTGAACAGAGTCAAAGCGAATGGGTTTTAAATTAATTATACACTTGGATATACGGAACATCTACTTCTCCCAAACTACTGCTTCAGGCTATCTGCAAGATCAGATGAACACTCACTACTGCCTGGAGTCTTGTTTTTGAAGTTATCCTTATTAAGTGTACAAACTGAAACCTTAACAGATCTTACAGCATGAAAGCTTAAAAACTGCTATCTAAGCAAAAGAGGCACTTCTACTTTCTGTATGAACTCAAGCCATCTGCTGATGGTCTATTAGACACGCCATCAGACAGAAGAATGATGGACTCGGTAACCACTGCTTCAGTGATTTAAACTAAGGCACGCAGAACTTCCTGAAGATATCAGAAACATTCCTGCATATTCTCTTAACTTAGGGCTTATTTCCTTGTTGTGTTACCAGTCACCAGTTCAAAATCATCAAGCAACTTGGGCATGTGTATTTCTTAAGTGCTTAAATGTGCACTGATAAATTTAATCTTTGCACTAGAGGAAGTCATAATATTTGTAAGAATTGAGTGTAACTCATGGAAATCAGTATAGAGTCTCTCATGACTATCGGAAAGTGATCTTGGGAACTCTTCAAAATCAGAGGGCAGCTATATTCTGTAATTGAAGCTCTGAAAATTGGAGAACTATCAGAAGTTACACATGCAAAAAACCTACTACAAATAAAACTATTGCTTGAAGGTTTTAACTTTAATCCTACAGTGGTCAAACAATAAACTATATTACTCTCATAATATAATTTAGGCAAAGAACATGAAACTCTCATTTAACAAAGTTGTACCAAACTAGACCAAACCTTACTCTTAATCTGAGTAAACAAAAGCATAGTGCTGAAGTGACAGAAGAATCATTCAAATGCCCTCACAGTTGACAATTCCAGTATCTTCTTCAGTCATCTCCCAAGAACAGTGTTATCTTTTATTATAAGTAATTCTAATACTTATATTTACTTTAAAACTCATATCTAGCATATAGTTACAGCACATTCTTTCTACAGATTGATAAATACATAGATTATTCCACTAATAAATTAGATAAAGACTTTAAATATACTCTGAATTTGTTGTAAGAAGTTCATGTACCAAACTGGATCTGTCAAAATGCTTTCCTGAAAGGAAGTCAGCATCACAGAATCTATATATCCAGTTGCAAGATATGCTGCAAACCACTGACTTCTCAAAGAAGTAGGTATTTGGATAGTTGCTGATCATTATGACTTGAAAACAATCCTAGGTAGCTTGTTTTATAAGATTATTCACAATTCTGTGAGGTAGAGAAGTTCCTTTATCCCCTTTTTACAAAATGAGATGTTAGATACTGAAGCTAGAAATGGAACTTGGATACTGCTAAGCTTTGAGGCATCTACTTGTCTACTGAAATTTATGATACTGGAAGTAAAAGATACACTTTTTCTCTTGCACCTCTATCCAATTTTATAACTTTACTGTGAGCTGCAGGAAGACATCCTGAATTTAAGATTTAGAGACACGAAACCTTTTCTGAAATTATGTATCTTGATTGTCCCTTCCAAGTAGGGATATTGTTGAGGCTGCTTAACAATATTTTTAGTATAAAACAGTAACTGAAAACAGGAGAGAAGTTTCAGTGCCTACTTGATCAAGAAAATAATTATTTTACAAAAATTATGCAATTAATTACATCCTTAACTATTCCTCCATACTGCCAGAACTACTATCTTATTTTGAAACATCTTTTCCTTGTTCCAAGGAAAATTTTATTCTCACTCTTCCAATATGCAATGACTGCAAAGGTGTAAAAACTTGAAATGAGAGACCCATGGTGCTCTTCCCTGCCTCTTCTCCAAGGAAACCTGCAGATTTATGATCAGGTCATTCTCCTAAAGAACGTGAAATGTAAGTTCCAGTCCTCCTCAGGCAAATGTCTCCAACTTCCCTCTCACTGAAAATATTAATGGACACCAATACTTCAGTCTCCCTCTGTAGCAGGGAAGGAATCTGGGGCACTATTTAAAATAAGACATTTCCTGGAAAAAATGTCAACTTAAGAGTCTCTACCTCACATCTTCATTCTGTTCATTTCCATCCCTGCTACATCCTACTCTTTGTTCTGGAATAACTGCTTAAAGGGTAGAGTAGTAAAACTTTAAAATAAACAAACAAAATTATTTTTAACCTTAATCAGTTGACTGATCCATTTTAACATATGGTACAGAAGGACAGAAACAAGCAAATATGAACAGTAAGTTTTTGCATTAGCATAAAGGAATTCCTAACGTCATATTCACAGATTCCAAAGCATTTTTATGAGACTGAGAATTAATTTTCAGCACTGTAAAACAGGTACCATTTTAAGAGGGAGGAAGCAGCAGTAATCAACAGGACAGAGCATAAAAAGTGGGGGAAAAATAGTACAGCCATAATCCTTCTTTCTTTGTATATGTGTGTATGTATAGCTTTCTGTGTGCATATTTTTTTATATAGGTGTGTATTAAACCCCTATAGATTAAAAAAAATTACTGAAACTATCATTTATGCATGTTTATATTTAAAGATTTAAGTAGCATGGAAAAGTAACCCCTCCAAATCATAGTACTGAACTATATTTTTTTCTTCCTGACTAGAATGGAGCCTTACAAAAACATAAGTCCTGCAACATGCACAGAAGAGAACACATGCATACATCTTCAATTACAGGTTGAGTCATGTATTGTACTTTTAACACAGGTCTCTGCACTGAGACCTTCCCTGGAGGTGTTTAAAGGACGGGTGGATGAGATGCTGAGGGGCATGGTTTAGTGATTGATAGGAATGGTTGGACTCGATGATCCAGTGGGTCCTTTCCAACCTAGTGATTCTGTGATTCTGTGATTCTGTGATTCTGTGATTCTGTGATTCTGTGAAGAAACAAACAACAAAGCACCAACAGAAATTATAAAGTGATTTCCAGAAGTAAAGAGCAGAAAGAGCAGCTACGCATCCCCTGAAAAAAAGTAACAGAACTTGGGAAGGAGAAGGAGAGGGCAAATGGGAGTAAATCTCTGGGAAGGCTGTGGTGGTGTTAGAAGTGTGAGAAGTACTCATTCACTGGTAAAATTATAAAAAGGACAAAGTCTTCGAAGCAAAGATAATTTTTATTATACAATTCAGCGCTGAATTGGATGCCCTTCTAAAAAAGGCATAAGGTCCTACAAAAACAGCAAGTATATATACTAGTTTTAAACAAAGAATATAAATTTCATCAAGGCTGCTCATTATATATTTTTTGACATATTCAACCATGTCCGGAGACTCCCGTCAGGTTATCGTTGCCAACTATATCTTGTTAGATAGTTAAGCATCCTGTCTGGATATCATCTACATATTATTTCTTGATACGTGACAGATTTATATGGCAAGATAATTAAACATGCACACCAGCTGCAGCAAAACTTATCAACTAATTCCTACAATTCACCCCCTCTTACTTATTACATTTTTTGCTGAAGCCCATAGCTTTGCTCTAATTTACATAATATTGATTGTAATTTCTCATCTTGTTCTTCTTTCTTTCGGTCTCGTTTCTTCAACACCATAATTTTCTGGGCTGTCCCACTCTGGCCTGGAGTTGTCATTCATGAATTCATTGGCGTGCTGGTTAGCTGCATTCCTTCAACTACACTGGAAATCAGTCTTATAAAACACGGTATAAGGCATGGTAAAAAGAGTAACCCAGCGAATGAACACAACAAAAAGAAACCTACTTTTTTCCACCAAGCTACCCCCAAGAGATTATCCCACCATCCAGAATCTAACATAGACTTCCATTTCTGCACTGGGACGTGTAATTTTTCGAATTTCAGTTGCAAGGTCCATTACTGGTTGACCATTATTATCTATTTTAAGGCAACAATCAGAAGTGTTCCACTTTCCACACACGCCTCCTTCTTCTGCCAATAAATAGTCTAAAGCCAATCTGTTCTGACATATTGCCCCTCTCATCTGTGTTTGCTGCTTAGCCAACAACTGGAGGCCAACTGCTGTCCGATTAGTGATTAATTCTACTACTGCTTGCAACCTAATTATTCTATTTAACATGTAAATAGGTGTCCGATAGCCCCAGCTTCCATCTTGTGCCCAAGTAGCTGGTCCATATGTCTGGATAATTCTTTCTGGGGGCCATTCTTCTTCTCCCCAGGTTTGAGTTCCTCCAACCTCTATGTCTGACCGTTTTTCCCTCTTCAAGTTCTCAAACAAGGGAATCCCTAACTCATCTCCCTCCTTCAGGGGCAACATAAAAAATCCAGGCTGAATTATCCCTAATGTACAGCTCCCTTCCCAATTACCAGGTAGCTTCAAATAAGCCTTTTTACCACAAATCCAAAATAACCCATCAGGGGCTCTCCACCAGTTCCTAGAAGTGTTTCCTGGGTTTTTCCAAAATTTCAGAATCTTTGGTAACCCCTGAAATGGATTATTTCCAGTACAATTAAAAATTCTTTCCTCAGTGGACTTGGCACAATTGTTGTTATTTTTGGATAAGTACCATAGAGGTTTTCCAGGCCACCAGGTCCCATGAGTGGCATTGTAGGTGTACACCCGTTTACAGGGGGTTTCTCCTACCCACGCTCCATACCCTATATGACTTATGCATTCTATACCAATTACTTCAGAACTTAAGACCCAACCCAGTGGTCTCGTCTTTTCCTCTGAGCTGAGTGAATGATTCCATTTTAATAGTTGAAGAGGATCCAGACTGATTCCTTTCCAGGGCCATTCTTCACTCATTAAAGGACCTCCACATACCCAACAGCCAGATACATTTAGTTCTTTGGCTATTCTTTCAGCCAGATCTACAAATAGATTCTTCCCCAGAGTTGGGAATCCTAGTTGCTTTTGTGTTTCCTCTCTGACTTCATTATATAACTGCTTACTATCCTTTGATTTCCCCAACTGGTCTTTTGTCTTTCTCAACTGGTACTTTGATTTTCCCAACTGGACAGGGTTTGTTAATTGCCGTGTGACATCCTTCAGTAGTTGTTCTTTATATTGATCTTGAACTCCCCCACTGTCTGATATATCCCAATGTCCTTCCTTGGTGAAACATATCCATTCTTCCCCCTTAGGACATCCTACTCCCAGCCTTGTTCCTCCTTTTCCCAAGTTTTTCCCTACCCACAGTTGTATTTTTCCCAAGTCACAAGTGGTTAAACTTTGCGAATCATAACAATACCTATTTATGCGAGTGTGGTAACTAAGACTGGAAGCCCCTCTAATATGTAGACGTTGGTAACATTTAGAACATTCATTTAGAGATCCTGGGGTACAGCTGGAGGTGAAAACAACCCAAAGTAGGAGAGTCCAGGCAGCCATTGCAAGCCAAGGTCTGATATAGCATATGTCTCTGCCACTCAACGCCTATTGGGTTGCAGCCAACAGCAGAGTTTTAGGTTCTTCTTGGCAGCAAATATAGAGGCTAATCCAGTCTTGCCCTTGGCTTAGTGCTTGTCATATGCCTGAAATCACCTTTCAGATTTTTACAGGGCTGCCACTTTCAACGCACTCCACAGTATCACCAGCCTCTGTTGTAGTAATTCAGTTTACCCAGTCCTTTACTATATGCCTTATAATGAGAAACAACAACATGAGTAAATATTCTTACAGACTTCGCCAACCAATTTTGTTCATTTTCCTGAATTATTCTGACTTATCTCTTAAATGTTCGTTTCAAAGGATCATCTCCCGGTTTCACTGTCTCTGGAAGGTGGGGCCACTGGTCCCTTCACTCTAGTGACATGAGTCCACCCCTTCTCTTTAGTCCTTATGGCTGCTTCCGTTGTCAGAAGTACTAGGAAGGGTCCTTCCCACGTCGGGGCTAGAGTATTCTCCTTCCAGGATTTCACTAGGACCCAGTCTCCAGGTTGTATCTTATGTAGACTGAAATCCAGAGGAGCTGTTTGAGGTAGCAAACCACGCCTTCTTAAATCTGTAAGAGATTGAGTTATTCCATGCAAATAGTTTCTCAGGTACATATCATTGATCTCAGGGATTGGTACACCCTCTTCTCTCCCCAAATATGGGAGACCAAACAACATTTCATATGGAGACACGCACAGATCTTTCCTTGGGGCAGTTCTGATTCGTAATAAGGCCAAAGGCAGACACTTGGTCCATGGTAGCTTGGTCTCTATCATTAGCTTGGTTATATGTGTTTTGAGAGTTGCATTCATCCTCTCAACTCAACCAGAGCTCTGAGGATGCCAAGGAGTATGGAAATCCCATCGTATTTCCAAGGCTCCACATATCAATTGCAGGGCCTTGGAAGTAAAATGTGTTCCCCTATCAGAGTCTATTCTTTCTATCACGCCGTATCGGGGAACAATTTGTTCTAATAAAACCCTTGCAACATTAGAAGCAGTTGCTGTGGTAGCAGGGAAGGCTTCCACCCAATGCGTGAGGTGGTCTACTATTACTAGCAAATATTTCCATCTTTGTACCTTTGGGAGTTCTGTGTAGTCCACTTGTATACTTTGAAATGGTCTAAGAGCTAATGTTCGTCCCCCATTGGGGCTTTTTCTCATCACCTTTCTGTTAATTTTCTGACAGACCAGACAGCGATCCGTTATTTGTTTAGCTACTGTATGTACTCCCAAACAGCCATACATTCTTAAAAACTGATCACATAGAGCTTGAGTTCCCCAGTGAGTTTCTGAATGTAGTCTAGATAATATTTCCCTGGTAACCGCTTTGTTTAACATTTGTCTCCCATCTGACAGGATCCACTTACCTTCCTGGGCTTTTACACATCCCATCTTTTGGAGAGACTTCTCCTCCTCTTCTGTAAAAACTGGCAATTTGACTGACATTTCTTTACCGGGTATTAAAATTTGCATCCTGATAGCCCCTCTTTCGAGTGCTGCTTCTTTTGCCTGTTCATCAGCCATCCTATTCCCTCTAGCTTCTAGAGTATTCCCCTTTTGATGTCCAGTTACGTGTACTATTGCAATCTCTTCTGGCTTACTTAGAGCATCCAGTACCTCCAATATTAACTGTTCATGTACTAGTTCCTTTCCCCTGGAGGTAATCAATCCCCGTTCCTTCCATATTTTTCCGAAGGTATGGACGACTCCAAAGGCATATCTGGAATCTGTATATATTGTACCATTTTTCCCTTCTAATAATTCCAGAGCTCGTTTGAGGGCATATAGCTCATGCGTTTGGGCTGACCAAACGTCAGGGAGTCTCCCTTTTTCTATTACATTATTCTGTATGCCCTCTATTATTGCATACCCACTGTGACGTTTTCCATTTAGACATTGTGATGACCCATCTATAAAGACTCTCTCCCCTTCGGGTAAAGGTTTCTCTCTCAAATCCTCTCGCACTTTAGTCTGATACTCTATGATGTCTAAACAGTTACGCTCAGGCATTTCTTCTGCAGTTTCTCCATATAGATACTGAGAGGGGCTGAGGCTTTTGTCTGTAGTCAGGACCAAATCATCTTTCCCCATTAGGATGGCTTCATATTTCAAAATTCTAGAATCTGTCAGCCCCCTACCAGACTTTTGACTCAAAATCATTCTGACTACATGAGGGGTAGATACAATTAGTGCTCCTCCAAAGGTCAGCTTTCTACTTTCTTCTACCAGTAAGGCTGTGGCCGCTACTGCCTGTACACGAGTTGGCCAGCCTTGTGAAACTGGATCTAGTAATTTGGACAGGTAGGCCACCGGTCGCTTTTGCCCCCCCATATCTGGGCTAACACACCATAAGCAATCCCATTCTCGACATTTACATATAAATGAAATGGCTTTTCCAAAGAGGGGAGGGACAGTACTGGTGCCTGCATTAATTTTTGTTTTAACTCTTTAAATTGCTGTTGCTCCTCCTGTGTCCACTCGTACCTTTCAGTCTCCTCCTGTAATTTCTCATATAAAAACTTAACATGTTGACTAAAATTTTCAATCCATAGCCTGCAATACCCCAGCAAACCTAAAAACTTTCTTATCTCCTTTTTGCTCTTTGGAAGGCTAAGTGCTATAATGCCAGATATTTGCTCCGGATTTATTCTCCTCTTGCCTTCACTAATCAGATGCCCCAAGTATCTTACTTCCTTTTCCACAAACTGTAACTTATTTTTTGTCACTCGAAGACCCTTTTTCCCTAGAAAGTTTAATAACTGAATAGTGGCAGATCGAACTTCTGTTTCCTTTTCCCCTGATACTAACAGATCATCTACATACTGGAGCAGTTTGATTCTGGGAGAAAGTGTAATTTCCTCAAGGACTTGTTCCAAGACCTGTCCGAAAAGGTTGGGGGATTCTGTGAATCCTTGGGGCAGAGTAGTCCAGCGAAACTGTTGCTTTCTCCCTGTCATGGGATCCTCCCATTCAAAAGCAAACAGATCTCGGCTTTCTAATGCCAAAGAGCAAGTCCAAAAGGCATCTTTAAGATCTACTACACTGAACCATTTATGGTCATAGGGAATTTTACTTAACAGTGTGTAAGGATTGGGCACAACCGGGTGATGAGCTTGCACTATCTTGTTTAATTCCCTCAAATCCTGTACTAATCTCCAATTTCCATCTTTCTTTCTGACTGGTAAGATAGGGGTATTATAGCAGGACATACGTGGCTCCAAGAGGCCATCCTTCAATAGCCCTTCAATTACGGGCTGGAGTCCCTTTCTCCCTTCTAGTGATATGGGGTATTGCTTTACACACACAGGCTGACTTTCCTTCCTTAATTTCACCTTCAAAGGGGGTATATTTAACCCTCCCCTATTTCCCTCCGCAACCCAAACTATCGGGTCTATCTCTTCCTCATCTTGAATTGTTAATTTGAACAATCGAACTACCATCCTATTATCCTGTGGGACTATTCCAATCCCTAATGAAATTTGCAAAGCTCTCCCTAACAAATTCACTCCTGCCTCTGGTACCACTACTAAATCAGCCATAACTTCTCTGTCATTTCCTTGGACTGTTACTTGTTCTATAACGGGAACTGGGAATCCTTCCCCTTTTATTCTGACTATATTAGTTGTAAGTCTTCCTGTTTCACATCCTTGTGGGATCTTTATAACACTTGTCCTTTCCGCTCCTGAGTCTACTAAAAATACATATTCTTCTTTCTGGGGTCCTAATTTTAAATTTATCAAGGGCTCAGTATGATGGTTAGACCCCAGAAAATAGAGCCCCTGACACCCCTAGTCTTGAAAATGATCATCCTGCACCGTCATTTGGAATGCTCTGTTTTCTCTTTGTTGCGCTGGGCATTGCCTCTTAAAATGTCCTTCCCTCCCGCAGTAATAACACTGCCTGGGGCCAACTTTCCAGCTGGGAGAGGCTTCTCTTCACCCTGGTGTGGTCCTGGCCCCCCCATACCTTGATTTATAATGGGGCACTCGACCTTGATCAGATAACCTTTCTTTCTTTTTCTCCACTTCAGGCTGTCTCTTTATTACCTCCTCAACAGTCGCTACCATCAACTAAGCTTTTGCCTTCTGCTTTTCATCATCCCTCCTGACATACACTTTCTGAGCCTCCCGTAATAATTCATTCAAATCCCGATCGTGCCAACCCTCCAGTTTTTCTAACTTCTTCTTTATATCTGGCCAAGCCTTTATCACAAAATTCACTTTTAACAATTCCTGCCCTGCATCACTCCCGGGGTCTGTTCCTGAGTATTGCTGCATATCTTTCCTTAGCCTCTCCAACCACTCTGTAGGTGGCTCCTCTTTTTGCTGTTTGCTTTCAAAAGCTTTTTCAAAATTCTGTCCCTTGGGGACGGCTTCCCTTATTCCTCGGATAACCAACCTCCTATAATCAGACATATTATTTCTCCCCTCCATATTATTTTGGTTCCATACAGGTCTAGTTACAGGAAATTTTTGCTCTCCAGAAACCCCTCCTTGAGCACCTGGGGGATTCTCCTGCTCCCAGATCCTGATTCCTGCTGTCCGTATCATTTGTCTCTCCTCTGATGTAAATAGGGCCCTGAGGATAAACTGCATTTCATCCCAAGTATAGAGATTGGGGCCTAGGAACTGATCAAGCTGTTCTGACAGTCCCAATGGGTTTTCTAATAACCTCTTCATTTCCTTTTTAAATTCCCGGACCTCAGTGCTGGTCAGGGGCACATTCACAAAACCCATTCCTCCTGGGGCTTCTAACATGGGTACTTCCCTTAAGGGAAACATTTCTCCTTTAGATGCCTCCTTCAAGGAAGGCAAAGGGAAATTCTGAACATCCCTTTTAATCTGATCCAATTCAGTATCCCGAGACCTCTGTACTTCCCCTGTCGAGGGGGCGGATGGTTCTACAGGACTATCCTCCCCCCCGTACTATTTTCTCCACTGCTTGCTTCTTTAGTTTCCCCCATTCCATTTTGATTAATGGATACTCCCCTAGGATTGTATGGGGGTGGTAAATGGTCTAGGGGTTCCCATTTATTCTCTTTCTTTTTCTCCTTGTCCTCTCCAAGGTCCTTTGTAACATATATAGTGTGGGACCCCTTCTAACATGCACCATAAGCGCTCTCCTCTTGATTTACAGGTTCTTTACTATTTAAGTATAGATTCAAAGCCTGACAAATCCAATCATCTGTCGACCCAAACTTCGGCCAGTAAAGCGGGTCAGGCCGAATGGGTTCCTTTACCCACTCAAACATACAATACTGTATCATCTTTTTCTTGTCTTTCCCCTGGGTGCTACCATGCCCCCATTCCCTGAGCATCACCCCTAAAGGACTGTCGGGTGGAATGCTCGAAGAGGGATCCACAGATTCCTCTCTCCTTTTTTGACTCTCCCTTACTGAGTCTGTTTCCCATTACACCGTTTGCCCCGCGGGACACCATTTGCCTGGAACCCTTTCGCTTTGTCCCTTCACCGGCCAGTCTCCTCGCGGAGATATGGAACCACGGTTAGAAGGACTCCACAATCGCTTTGCAGGGAACCCTGCGTCTCACTCACACACACTTTCAATCCCGCTCTCCCAGCCACCCAGATAGTACTTAACAGTCACTTTTCTTACCTGGGTCCTGTACACAGGATTACTCGGCAATTCAGATCTGTTAATTCATTAAATTACCTTCTCCCCTTCTTTGCTTCGAGAGTCCTCCGCCCGGAAAAGGTTCGCTGCATCTTCTTGGGGCAGGACAGTAGATTGGAGACTGCTAAAAGCAGCAGGGCGCGCCTCTCTGCTCCCACTGTCCCGTCCCACAGAGACAGGATCACTTATCCCGGACAAGCCCCCAAATTGTGAGAAGTACTCATTCACTGGTAAAATAATAAAAAGGACAAAGTCTTCGAAGCAAAGATAATTTTTATTATACAATTCAGCGCTGAATTGGATGCCCTTCTAAAAAAGGCATAAGGTCCTACAAAAACAGCAAGTATATATACTAGTTTTAAACAAAGAATATAAATTTCGTCAAGGCTGCTCATTATATATTTTTTGACATATTCAACCATGTCCGGAGACTCCCGTCAGGTTATCGTTGCCAACTATATCTTGTTAGATAGTTAAGCATCCTGTCTGGATATCATCTACATATTATTTCTTGATACGTGACAGATTTATATGGCAAGATAATTAAACATGCACACCAGCTGCAGCAAAACTTATCAACTAATTCCCACAGAAGGAGCCATCACCTTCTCCGGCTCCCTGGCCACGGAGCAAACGCTGCCCATCACGCCGGGGCTCCTCAGCCATTTCGACCAGCTCCTGGCCTCCAGGCGCCTCAAGGACTCTGGGCAGGTGGTAACGGTGAAGAAAACAGCAAGGACAGACATGGACAGCCCTGGAGGAAGGCCTCAGCCAGGCGCCCGCTAGCAACTTGCTTCCGCCCCCGCTCACGGCAGGGCCCTGTGCAACCCCCACGGCCCAGCGCCCGAGGTGATCATGACGAAGCTGTAGGCCCGGGTCAGGCTCCACGGGAGTGCGGTGCGCCCCTCGCTGCGGCGGTGCCAGCCAGCTGGCCGGCAGAGCACCCGCGGTGCCGTTAGCTGAACGGCGACAGGCAGGCCGCGGCAACCCCACTCCCCGCAACAAAGTGCCTCAGAATCACTGACATTTGAGAGAGCCACCACCATGATGTTTGCTGCAACCGCTGGGAGACGGTGGTGTCGCAGGGCCAAGACTCCTCCACCAAGACAGGAAATGCGAAGATGAGGGCAGAAAAAGGGAGCGAAAGGGAGCAGGAGGGGTGGGCAGGAAGGGAAATAAGGTTCGATGGAGAGAGGGATAGGGTAGAGGAGAAGGGAAAGGGTGGGGCACTTGCTGGTCCCCCGTCGACAGCACTGAAGAAGGTTGGGCTTGATGCGCTGAGCTTCTCAGAGGAGCCATGCACGCATTCGGGGCACAGGCACCGCTTTCCCTTGGTGCCCACACGTTCGGCCCAGAAACATTTTCTGGCAGCTTTGGGCATGATGCCATCTCCTCAATGGTAGGGGTTGAGCCCCTTGGGGGAATGGCACAGGCCTCCAGGCCCAGCAGCCTTGCCATCCTCCTGGAAGGCTGGCCAGATGTGCCCCCAGCCCCCAACGTGTGTCACTGCCACAGGCCAGTATGACAGAGAGGGCATGGCAGCTTTTGAGTCCTGATGCTCCAAATACCTGGAGCACCTCCTGGTTGGGCACAAAAGCTGTGGGATGGAAAATGTTGGCCCCATTCCTTCCCATTACATTTCACAGGCAGAATGGCACACTCCATTCATAGAAACCAAAGCCTGATATGTCTTCTTGCAGCTGGTTTTTTTAGCATATTTCTTTGTTTCATTATCTAAAATGGATTTATGTTCTTGGTTCACTAAGATAGAATCATAGAACATAGAATCATAGAATAATAGAACAACCAGGTTGGAAGAGACCCACTGGATCATCGAGTCCAACCATTCCTATCAAACACTAAACCATGCCCCTCAGCACCTCGTCCACCCGTGCCTTAAACACCTCCAGGGAAGGTGAATCAACCACCTCCCTGGGCAGCCTGTTCCAGTGCCCAATGACCCTTTCTGTGAAAAACTTTTTCCTAATGTCCAGCCTAAATCTCCCCTGGCGGAGCTTGAGGCCATTCCCTCTTGTCCTGTCCCCCATCACTTGGGAGAAGAGGCCAGCACCCTCCTCTCTACAACCTCCTTTCAGGTAGTTGTAGAGAGCAATGAGGTCTCCCCTCAGCCTCCTCTTCTCCAGGCTAAACAACCCCAGCTCTCTCAGCCGCTCCTCGTAAGACCTGTTCTCCAGCCCCCTCACCAGCTTTGTTGCTCTTCCCTGGACTCGTTCCAGAGCCTCAACATCCTTCTTGTGGTGAGGGGCCCAGAAATGAACACAGGATTCAAGGAGTGGTCTCACCAGTGCCGAGTACAGAGGGAGAATAACCTCCCTGGACCTGCTGGTCACAATGTTTCTGATCCAAGCCAAGATGCCATTGGCCTTCTTGGCCACCTGGGCACACGGCTGTCAACCAACACCCCCCGGTCCCTCTCCTCCAGACAGCTTTCTAGACAGACTTCTCCTAGTCTGTAGCACTGCATAGGGTTGTTGTGCCCCAAGTGCAGGACCCGGCGTTTGGCCTTGTTAAACCTCATGCCATTGGACTCAGCCCAGTGGTCCAGCCTCTTCAGATCCCTTTGCAGAGCCTCCCGACCCTCCAGCAGATCGACGCTTCCACCCAGCTTAGTGTCGTCCGCAAACTTGCTAAGGGTGCACTCGATGCCTTCATCCAGGTCATTGATAAAGACATTGAACAGGGCTGGACCCAGCACTGAGCCCTGGGGAGCCCTCAGAACTGAGCCTTGAAGATAAGCAAGTGTCTGGCATACTGTTGTACTTTTATGAACTCTGTTTTGTTTTTAAACCAATTCTAGCCTTGTTTCCTGTATTCAAACAAATATGACTGACAAGACCCCTGTACTCTTAAAGTAGAGTCTTATTTTTAATATATTAACTGTAAAAGGGAAGTAAATAACAGTACTTACACCCTGGAAGCAATATGGTGCTGTGTTTGTGGCTAAAGACAACAGATTGCTGTAAATGAAGAGTCAAATACGATCATGTTCAGTGCCAAAACCTCAAATGACATAAAGTTTCCAGATATGCATGGTGCAAAAGCACAGTGTTGTAGTGGGATCTGTAATACTGCGAAGGACTGAAAATTTTTCAGTTGTGGGAAAAAAAATGCAATATTCTTAGAATTATTGTAATTATTTTTATATCAAAAATCTGTTGATGTTTTGTAAAAAAGCTTAGCTAAAGTTTCAGCTTAAATTTTACTGAAAAACTTAGAAGTTTGTTAAACAAAAATTAGTGACATTCCTACAGGAGGAGAGGTTGATTTTGACTGTTTCTACATTGCTCCAGGAGAAGGTGACCTTGTTCTCTGTTTTGACAACACAGTTTGACAGAGTCAAATAAAAAAATACTGCACAATCAAGTAAAGTCAGCATTTTCCTGGCCCAAATAAAGGAAGACAAGATGAATAGTTCTAATGAGAAGCTGAACAAACTTTCAAGGAATATTTTCTGCAGTTATCAAATAATCAGAGCATTCATTTCCAGTTAGAACAAACAAGTAACACCCTTTTATTATATAATTCTAATTAAACATCAGACCTAGAGCCATTATTTCATAGTATTTGCATTAAACAAAGGTTGCAAAACACTTTCTATTGTAAATAATCCTGTTAGAACTCTCCACTCTAAAATATGTAATTTTCTATGCTTTCTTCCAATCATATATTTCAAACTGTGGGGAAGTGAAAACGTATTCTTTTTTTCCCTTTCAAAACAGCAGCAAAACTGCAGAAAAAGAAGAAACGTAAAAAACTGTTCTGGGCAGCATAATACAAAGACAGAGTAAGGACAGCGGTTTATAAATTGGATGCTTTAATGTATATGAGTATTTAAAATTAATCTTTTAATCACTAGTGAATATGGTCAAAGTCAGATGTAGTAAGACAGCGGGAGCAATCTTGTCATAGTGATAAATTGAACATGGCTTATATAGAGAGATGATATACTTTGTTATACGTAGGTGGGAAGAAAACCTAAACTTCTGAGATGACCAGTTTTTCTTCAAGGGTTTATGGGGAAAGACTCAAAAAACTCTGTTCCCCAAAGTTTTTTCTGTGATTTTTTTTTCCAACTGTATCAGTTATCAACCAAATAATGCATGTTTTTCTTTCACACTAAACCTTTGTTTGCATACAGATAGATGTAGTAATATCTGTATCTCAGGAAATTCAAGAATTTCTCTCTAACTTCCAAAATCTTTTTTCAGTTCATGAATGATGGTAGGTTAGAGGAGGCATTCACGCCAACTTGGATTTACTTCAGGTTATCAACACCTATACCTTTTGTGGTGCTTCAGCTAGGAGAAATCTGTCTTTTTCTGGAAGCAGAAGAATATTTTATAGCTCTTCAAAGGCACTGTCTGGAGAAGAGTGGTTTGATGAAGCCAGCTGCCCTTGAGGGCCTAATTGTAAAATGAGGCAAGTTGCTTGAGTCTGTCCACTTTCCATCAGCGTCAGATCAACATAGAATCACCAGGTTGGAAAAGACCTCTTGGATCATCGAGTCCAACTGTTCCTATCTGCCACTAAACCACGCCTCTGAGCACCTCATCCACCTGTCTTTTAAATACCCCAGGGGAAGGTGACTCAACCACTTCCCTGGGCAGCCTGTGTCCAATAACCCTTTCTGCGAAAAATATTTTCCTGATGTCCAGCTTGAACCTCCCCTGGCAAAGCTTGAGGCCATCCCTCCTTATCCTGTCCCCTGTCACTTGGGAGAAGAGACCAGCTCCCTCCTCACCTCAGAAGGCCTCTCTCCTCAGCCTCCTCTTCTCAAGGCTAAACAACCGAAGTTCCCTCAGGTGCTCCTCGTAAGACTTGTTCTCCAGTCCCTTCAAAAACTTCGTTGCTCTTCTCTGGACTCGCTCCAGAGCCTCAACATCCTTCTTGTGGTGAGGGGCCCAGAAATGAACACAGTATTCGAAGAGCGGTCTCACCAGTGGCGAGTACAGAGGGAGAATAACCTCCCTGGACCTGCTGGTCACGCCGTTTCTGATACAAGCCAAGATGCCATTGGCCTTCTTGGCCACCTGGGCACACTGCTGGCTCATGTTCAGTTGGCTATCAATCAAAATCCCCAGGTCCTTTTCCTCCAGGCAGCTTTCTAGCCACTCTTTCCCCTGGTGTGTAGCACTGCACAGGGTTGTTGTGCTCCAAGTGCAGGACCCAGCATTTGGCCTTGTTAAACCTCATGCCATTGGTCTCAGCCCAGCAGTCCAGCCTCTTCAGATCCCTTTCTAGAGCCTCCTTACCCTCCAGCTGATCGACATTTCCACCCAGCTTAGTGTCATCCACAAACTTGCTAAGGATGCACTCAATGCCTTCATCCAGGTCATTAATAAAGACATTGAACAGGGCTGGACCCAGCACTGAGCCCTGGGGAACACCACTTGTGACTGGCCTCCACCTGGAGTTAACTCCATTTACCACAAGCCTTTAGGCCCTGCCATCCAACCAGTTTTCCACCCTGGAGAGGGTGCGTCTGTCAGTTTCTCAAGCAGAATGCTGTTAGAAACTGTGTCAAAGGCTTTGCTGAATTCCAAGACTACATCCACTGCCTTTCCCTCATCCAGTAGTCGAGTCACCTTGTCATAGAAGTTGACCTGGTTTGTTTGGCTGGACCTGCCGTTTGTGAACCCCTGTTGACTGGGCCTGATCATGCAGTTCTCTTGCATGCGCTTCATGATAACACTCAAGATCACCTGTTCCATGACTTTCCCTGGCACTGAGGTCAGACTGACAGGCCTGGAGTCCCCTGGATCCGCCCTCCAACCCTTCTTGTAAATGGGTATAACATCAGCCAGCCTCAAATCAAGTGGAACTTGCCCAGTCAGCCAGGACTGCTGGTAGATGACTGAAAGGGGTTTGGCAAGCATGTCCGCCAGCTCCTTCAATACTCTTGGGTGGATCCCATCCAGCCCCATAGACTTGTGGGTGTCTAGCTGGGCAAGCAAGGCTCTGACCACCTCCTCTTGGATCATGGGAGCCTCATTCTGCTCCTCTAGCTCATGGGGATGTGCACACACGGAGCAACTTAGCTTACTATTAAAGACTGAGGCAAAGAAGGCATTAAGTTCCTCAGCCTTGTCCTCATCGGTGGTGTATTAAACACACACGGACTCTGCTTTCATTTCAAGCTAAGACCAAGTTTATTGTTACAACCTCATCTTTACACCTTAGCAAAATGTCAACAACAGTCCTGCAAGTCCTTCATAAAAATTTCCATAGCTGTTCTTCTCCTTCGCAGCTCCTCGTGACCACTGTTATTGTTTCGATGCCTTCTTGGTTTTGCCACTGATGTTGAATTTTCTCAGGCTGGAGGCTAGCTGGTTATCAAAGCTCTCTGCAATTTTATCTCCAGAGGCTCAGCAGCATTCATGGTCATTTTTGCTCAGCATCTCTTCGGACATCTCCCCCTTTTTTGTTTTCATGAACTACTAATATTTGTCTTAACACTCTATCAATCAAGCTCTGCACTAAATTAATTAAGCAAGGCACACAAATCAATATGCTAGAAAAAAATCAAGTAAAATCATAAAACCTATCATGATTAATTTTATAATCCAAGATCCAATTCCAACAAAAAATCCTGCACATGTATTCCATTCATTCTATATTTGCAATTCTTCTGTTAAATCTTCTAAGGTGTTAATACTTTAATGTATAAATTCTGAATGGTCTGATAAATATGTCAAAACACTAGATAAAGCTGCCAATGAGGCATTTGTTTGATGACGGTGAGCCAAAGTGTGGTTTAAAATCATAGAAACATTCGGAGTTAATCATATGAATTTGCCTAATGTACATGGGCCTCCTGGAATACAGGAAGGAATACCTGCCCATGCTCTATCTCCTCAAATAAAATACAGTTCTCTTGGTGACTGCAGGGAGATGTTGTTGGATTTGGATATATCTGCAGATGTGTAATTACATCATATATAATCATTTCAACACACACTAAGTAAAGAATTAACATTTTATGTGTGTTACATTTTTGCTTATATAATTAAATATTTACTAAAATCTACTTTTATCACACCTAATAAAGAACATCATCTATCGGCAAACTTACTAAACAGATGCTAAATAGATTGATCAGAGTTGTTACTGACAAACACAATAAATCTTGCTGTGCTTCACTGGCTAGGGTTACCCAGATGTTTTCTTGGGATTGTGCGGAGATCCATGGAATGGTGGTTGCTCAAAATGAAATTCCCACTATTATTGCAATGCAGGTTGCACCCATCTTGCTGGCATCCATTGCGGTCCACGATCTGTAGAGACACAAGCATACCCTCGCCCCCACGTTATTAATGGCCATGGACCTTCCCCTTGTCTCGTTTCTAAGTTACGTATCATTACTTTAGCTTTATTCATGTTACCATTTGATGTTACCATGTCGCTCTATCGGCACAATATTGTCTTGGCAATGATTTAAAAAATTTAGAACATATATAGCTTTTAACAGTCTCTCTTGAGGGGCTTATCCCACACTCCCCCTTTTTTGTTTTAACAACATATTTTTTAATACGCCATGAGCTCGTTCAACTATGGCTTGCCCTGTCGATGAGTGAGGAATGCCCGTGACACGTGCGATTCCCCATTGTTGAAAAAGGGATTTTGTTATATTAGAAACATATCCTGGGCCATTGTCTGCTTTTACTGGTTTTGGCACCCCCAAAATAGCAATTGCATATAATAAATGGTTTTTTATGTCTTTTGCTCGTTCCCCCGAATGTGCAGAGACAACAATGCAGGTAGAAAAGGTGTCAGTTGATACATGTACATATTTTAGACGTCCAAACTCGGGGATGTGTGTTACATCAGTTTGGCATATTTCAAGTGGACCTAATCCACGAGGATTTACACCGTCACAAGTAGTGTTTGGGATTAATTGACAATCAGGGCACATCTGTACAATTTGCCGAGCTTGTTCATGAGTTAACTGAAACATTTTCCTAAGGGTTGTACTACCTTGGTGATAAAAATCATGTAATGTATGTGCTTGTTGTAATGTATCTGGAATGATTACAGGGGCTGCCAAAGCATCAGCTCGGCGATTGCCTTCAGCCAAATATCCTGGTAAATTTGTATGAGAACGTGCATGCATTATAAAGTAAGGTTCGTGTCAACTGTCTAACAGATATTTCAATTCCTTTAAAAAAGCATATAACTGTCCTTTGTCTACATACTTTAAATAGGCATTCTCCAAGCGTGAAACAACGCCAACAACATAGGCTGAATCGGTAACAATGTTTATGGGTTGTAAAACCAGCTTAAAGCATCTAACAACTGCAGCCAATTCCACAATTTGAGGTGATCCTGACACTTGACAAATGTATGATTTCCACATGCCTTGTTTGGTCCTCCAAACAATCACTGATTTTCCAGTTTTCCCTGATCCATCTGTAAAAAGTGTCAACGGCTCCTTAAGAGGGATATGACTTAATTTTGTGGCAGGAATTAAGGTTATGCACTCAAACAAACTCAAAAGGAGGCTGGGAGGATAATGAATGCTAATTTGTCCTTTAAAGTCTGCTAATGCAATTTGCATAGAAAAGGAATGTTGCAAAAGCCAGTCTACGTGTTGTCGAGTCATGGGAACATAGATGGTTGAGGGATCAACCCCGTCCAATTCCAATAAACGATTGCGACCCTTTTGAATTAACATAGCTAACGTTTCATGCTGAGTTGTTATTGTTTTAGAAAACTGATGTGGTAAAAAAATCAATTCTAAAGGTCTAAATTTGTCAGATACACCTTCTACCCATTGGGCTAAAACTCCAAACGGCTGGAATTTGGCTGAAATAATATATAATTCAATTGGGGTATTTAAACTTTTGCAAAATATTTGTTTCTGACTAAGCTTTTTTGCAATGTTGTCTAATGCAACCAAGGAATCTTTGTCTAATTGCCTGGGAGAGGTTAAATCTGAATCGCCTTTTAACAACATAAACAAAGGATGTAATTCTTCTGTAGTGATGCCTATCAAGGGGCGCACCCAATTTATGGCTCCTAACAATTTTTGCACATCTGACGGAGACCAGCTCACAGGGACGTCTTAGAGAGACTAGACGGACTACTGCTCTGGTGGCAAGTAGCAATTCTTTATTCCTCAACCAGAGTTTTTATACTCTCCTGGGAGAGCTTGTCAGTTTCTACCAAGCTTGAGTGCGCTGTTTACATTACGGCTATTCTTACCGTGAGAATACAAGTTATGCAAGTTCTACAAGTGAGGGACTACGTGTCTGTTCAAGGATTCACACATTCTTCTGTTTGTGTTGGTCTTATCTTAGACCTGCAGGTGTTCTTGAAATATATTTAACTCGGGCCCTGGAATGATGAGAAACTAAGCATGTTGCCAAGAGCCCTGATAGTCCACATCCTCCCTTTCAGGAGGAGCAGCTTTGTTGTTGGCATGATACTCTGTTCCTGACCCTTTCAGGCCAGACAGAATATTGCTCTCCAGGCTCTTGGCTTTCATTATTCTGTCTTTGACCCTTTCAGGCCCCCAGAATGTCTAATAGTTCTCCTCACACATCGTTCAATGTCTTTACAGAACATAAAAGTTTACCTTGCTGCGGTTGAATGGTTTGTTCTTGGATTTTCCACCCCAAATATTTCCATGGAGGGACTTTTTGGATTTTTTTCTGTTGCGACACAAAGACCTACTTGGGTAACTGCTGCTGTTACAGCTGATACAGCCTTAGCTGTCTGCTCTTGTTAGCAGAATGACAAACACATAACCACACTGGGAGGTTATATGTGGTGCTTTATTTCAAGGCCCCGGGAACCAGGGGTATGCACCCAGATCTGGTTCCAAAGACCGTCACATCGCGTCCGGATTTTATTCTCTAAAAGTTTTGCAATCTAATGTATATTCAAAAGGTTACAACCTTTCTAATACATATGCATAGGTAAATTGCTTCATCACCTTATTGCAGCATCAGTCTCTATTGCGCCTGCGTAGCCCCCTCTGGTGTTCGTCCAGATGAAGTAAGTAGTCTTCCTCGCGTTGTCCTTTTCACCTTTTGTTCTTTTGGCAAACTCGTCGATTTTTCTTGGCTGGATCTGCTCTTATCTCCACTTGACCGCTCAGGTATATTTTTCTTGCCCCCCGAAACTTATTCTTCTGTCTTCTACAAAATTTATGATGGTCTTTTGGCTATTGCAGGTGTATGTTCTACTTGGGTAGGATAGTTAGTACATACTTTTCCTAAGCACACCTTAATCCTATTTACCATATAAGGTCTATTAAACAAGTACCTTAGGGTTTGTTACTAGGATACAGAACAATGCATTAGAAATCAACAGAATCATAGTGTTCCTACATCCAGTCCTAGTTATTGATTCATCAATGATCAATGTTTCTGTTATAATTGCTATTTTAAATATAACATTTCTTAACATTCTGGTGTTGAGGCTGCAACTAAAATATCATTCATGTAATAATAAATCAGGGCTTGAGGATATAATTCACGGAATGATGATAAAGCTTTTGCTACAAACCACTGACAAATTGTTGGCCTGTTACACATGCCTTGAGGCAATACAGTCCAGTGATACCGTTGGCTCGGTTCTGCCCTATTAATAGAAGGAATAGAAAAAGCAAAACGGATTGCATCCTTTGGATGTAACGGAATGGTAAAAAAACAGTCTTTCAAATCGATAATGGTTAAGTCCCAGTTTTGTGGTGACATTGTCGGTGAGGGCATTCCTGGTTGCAATGCTCCCATAGGCTCAATAATTGCATTTATTTTTCTCAAGTCCTGTAATAAACGCCATTTCCCGCTTTTCTTCCATATTCCAAACACTGGTGTGTTCCACGGGCTGATAGTTGGTACGATGTGTCCAGCTTGTAATTGTCCTTGCACTAAAGCTTTAAGGTGGTGCAGTTTCTCGGTGATGAGGGGCCACTGTTCCACCCAGACCGGCTCATTTGTAGTCCAGGTTAGAGGCAGGGTGGTCTGCACCTCAGTGACCCCTGTTAAAAATGGGTGCTTAAAGTCAGACCCTGCCGGAGTGGGAGGCGGACGTGGAGTAACGACGGAGTCTCAATGTGAGTATGATCATTCTCCTTTATTCAAACAGACAACGCCCTTATATACTTATTCTAACAAAGCACATGCTAATAATCAATCTACGATTGGTTCTAATATGTTGTCCATGCGCCTTAAGCAAGTATAAGATTGGTTAAATGATGCTAAGCACGCGAAGGGGGCTGATACAATGGCCTTGACGTATTAGGGACTTTCCAGCGCTGAGTTCCGTGTTTTTGTCTTGTACTTCCTTCTTTCAACATACCAAGGTCAGTTTAAGGAGGAACGCCAGGCCTAGTCACAAGTGTTGAACCCTGGATTGTTCATTGCTATCAAATCATGTCCTCGGTCGTCGAGCCATTCTTCCACAACTCCCCCTTTTTGTTTTTGAACAAGCCAGGCTTCATTCGTTATGTGCAACAGCATTCTTCTTACACATGACATTACACAACTAAAAAGTGCTATCCCTATAACTACCATTATCAACAACATTAATCCTGTCTTTAACACGCTCCTTAACCAACCAGTCAAGCCTAACCAATTTGACAACCCATCTAAACCAAAAAATCCTAAATCTTGCTGAATTTTTCCTGTGTGATCCATTAGTTCTTGTATGTCTCGATGTATAGAGCGGGAATGATCATTTAAGTCCATACAACACATACCGTCAAAATCGTCACAACCATGACCATGTGCTAACAACAAAAAATCTATTGCTGCTCTATTTTGTAATACAGCATGTTGCACTGTAGACAAATCGTCAGCCAATTCAGACAAAATTCGACTTGTCATGTTGGCTTGCTTCACTACCCAACAAGATAACTGTTCTAAGTTTTTGTGAGCCTTTGCTGCTGCAACTCCTGGTGTCAGATATGATGCAAAAAATCTTTCCCAAAAATTCCATAATTGAACATTATCGTCACAATTTTGGCTTAATGTCTCAGTTATCTCCCTTTTCCATCTCGTTGGATGGGCTTGGTTGGGATGATGATGTGGCATGCCTAAGCTAAGCTGACCAATGGTACATGGTCCACCTCTTGGATTAGACGGTATGCCTGCCCAAGCTCGATTGCCGCATATCAAAAAATATCCTGGCAGTAATCGTCTTGGTAACACAGTACCAGGAGCAGAGTGAGTTTTATTTCGTACTGTGATGTTACACCAGTTCTGCTCCCAGTCACTACTGTTCCCTATAGGATTAAGCATTGTTGGTATGGATTCATCTACCATCTTTCCTTCCTTCTGACTCCCCGTCCATGGTACAAGACCTATAAAAAGGCAATATTTAGCGTTTAAAGAATCTACAAGTTCAAGTTCTTGTGGTTCGGGTCCAATTGGAAGTTTATCATCCCACAGATCATATGAGCTAAATGCGTGACTCATGTTATTCCATCTAAAAGGTATCATGCTAGTGATGTTTAATTGTGATTTTAACATTTGCATCGATTGATTAAAGTGTGAAATATTTCTCATGGGAGCTCCTATGAGACAGGTCACAAATGGTGAGCTAGGGGTTGCCAAACTAACACAAAAACTAGTGGTGTTTAATGCTCGTGCAAGAGTAACCCAAACATTTTGTCATAGATCAAATAACCTAGGATCATAAACCGCAACAACCAAATTTAAAAATCCCAAACACAACCAAAATTGCCTCATTTTTGGTGTCGTTTCCACTTATATCGTTGTCTACACCTTTCCTTTACTCTCCCCCAATCTTTATCTTTAACAGTCCACACTGCAGGGACAAAATTATTTCTGCTACACTCTACTGCCTTCACACATATATTTTTTGCTCTTTCTACTACAGTTTTAAACCATTCGTGTTGATATTCAAAATAGCATTCTGCATCTTGGTTTTCATGTCCAGCTGTAATCAAAATCTCAACACAATTTAACTCTCTTATTAAACAATTATCACACCAATATTTTGCTAATGATATTCTTCGCCACTGATTACAACCACAATTACCACAAATACACAAAATCCATGGGTCACAATTTCCACAATCGAGACAACAAACTTCCGATGTCTTCATTTATTCATTCGCGTTGTCTTCTTGTGTTGGCAATCAGTCACGTGCTAAAGATGACTCTTGATAGGGTCGAATACTTCTAGCTGGTATCCATTTAGGACCACCCTCTGTGGAAACACACATATATCCTCGACCATTAAATATAACAGCAACAGGTCCTTTCCATACCCCAGTTATCGGATCCCTATATAACACTCGAAAGTTAGGAATAGTTGTTTATTTTTTTGGTTTTTGTTTTGTTTTGTTTTGCTAACAATGTTTTTACTACTTGATGGGTACGTTCAATAATGACATGACTTGGTAAATGGATATCAATACTTCCTGAATAATCTGTTAGATCTACTTGTAAATTGAAAATATTTGCCATGCACCACTTAGCATATGCTTTTGTCATTGGGATATAAATGATTGTCGAGTCTTGGCCTAATAACTGAACACTTCTTTTTCTTCCCTCGGTGATTATCATTGTAATCATTTCAAAATTAGTGACTATGCTTTTTTGGGGGTTAGTGTGGCAAAATATCCACTCAATAATTCATAATGAATCATTTGAATTTTCCTCTGTCATTGGGTTAATTATCTCTAGAGGTTGTCTGCACTAGGACTCAGAAGTTGCTGATGAGTGACACTGGAATGCAGAGTGTTCTCCCAGATTGGAATTCCCCTAGAGAGATAACACCGTTAACTCCTCTGGTCTTCTTCAAAGCTGAAAGAAAAAAAAACTTAGAAAGGAAGGAGAAGGGCGGGAGGGCGGGAGGTGGGGGATGGGCACTCACACACATACAGCTGCATGTTTTGCTAGGTATTTTAAAACTTTTCCTTCTGAAGCCTTTCATTCCAAAGATCCCCAGGTAAATCTACCTGTTTGCCGGCTTAGTGGACATTTGAGATTGAAAGGTCCCAGAGATATATTTCCAAGATTAATCAAAACCAATTTGTAAGTCTTACAAACATTTGAAGTACTTCAAATACACACACACGACCACTCATTTCAAAGCTAGCTGAATACATTCATACAATGTTGGTTATCACTCTTGGATCCACAATTTTTCGATGCTACGGATATTTAAACTACACACAGTACTGGGCACATACAATGCTTAAAATATGTACGTGCATTATCAAAGGCTAATACTCTAAACATCTGTTCCTTACTTTCTGGAGAAAGGTCAGGATGATTCATAACAGTTTCCCAAAGCCAATCAACAAAATGAGCATAACCTTCCGTTATTCCCTGAACTAAATTACCAAAGGATGGCGCGCTTGGTCCTGGAAGGTTTAAAAATGCTTCCAAAGCTAATTGGGCAGACAAACATAACATGTCGGCTGGGAACGTTATCTGAATTTGGGTATCTGCATATTGTCCTTGACCCGTGAGCATGTCTGCAGTTATTCCTCTCAAAGGGTCTTGATGGCCCTGTCAGCGCGCCGCTGCTGCGGCTGCGCGCTGTTGCCATGAAGATTGCCACAACAAAAGCTGAGTCGGGGTCAATAACAGTCTCATTAAATTTTGTGCATCATAAGGGCACATCAAATCAGCAGGAAAAATCCAAGTCACAATTTGACATGCTGCTTCTGATTTTGGCCCATACGTTGATACCGTGGTACGGGCTTGTTGTAAAATTTTCCAGTCATGTGGCTCCCATTTTCCTTGTCCATTTTCTTGGATTACAGGAAAGGCTAAAGACATAAGCCCTTCACAGCTGCTAGGAGACATCCACTGTCCTTGCACTATGGCATCTTTAATAATCCCATTCCATCATGTACTTTGTGGTAGAGTTGACCGACTAGTAGATAAACAAGGTGGCAGAGTTTGTCCCTTTTCATCTATTTGTATTTCCAAATTGTCAAGGCGCTGCAAAACAGTTTGCAATAACTGCGTGGTAGCCTACATAGGGTGCTGAGTTCCTTCCTTTATAGATGGCGTCGTAGTTCCAGATGAATCACTGGACGGCGGCAGCGGAGGATAAAGAGGTGGCGGGGAGGGTGGCGTTGGAAGAATCAGCTGCTCGATGGGAGAAGCAGAAGGCTGTACTGGAGGAGGGGTGCTAGAACGGGGGCGGAAACCGAAGCCACCCGTTCCTCCCTCCCGATGCACTTCCTCCTTTTCTTCATTTGGCTCTGAATCGCTCAACACGTCAACTTCCGCTTTTATCGGCTGTTGAGTACTGATCTCATTCTGCTCCTCATCTGCTTTATCCCTCCTTTCCAAGTCACTAACATTTTTACAGACAGTTCCTTTCATGCCCTTCATCTCTTTTAATGTCTCCAAAACAAGATGCCAATCCCCACGGACAGCTTTAACCTCCTTTTCTTCCTTTTTGGATGCGGAAATAGTTTTTTGCCATAATGTCTCTCCATAGTCTCGCCACTCAGTGACCGAAAATATCATATGTAGGTCTTCAAAATGACCCCATCTTTGACCTAGCTGCATCAACTTTATCAACTGTTTTGCGGGTATATCATGCCCTCTCTTGGAGAGGATTCCCACAAGTAGCGTGGCCGTAGCTTCTATTTCCATAGCTGTGCCTAAGGGGTGAGGGGCCACCTCACACCGGCATCTACCCTGCTTATGCCCAGGCAGCGCTTCCCTTAGCCGCGGTTTCCCACTCCCCTCCTCTAGCTGCTTACCGCAGTCTCGGAGAAGTCAAAGGCAGTTTGTAACCATCCTCTGCTACCAGATGCCGGAGTGGGAGGTGGACGCGGAGTAACGACGGAGTCTCAATGTGAGTATGATCGTTCTCCTTTATTCAAACAGACAACGCCCTTATATACATATTCTAACAAAGCACACGCTAATAATCAATCTATGATTGGTTCTAATACGTTGTCCATGCGCCTTAAGCAAGTATAAGATTGGTTAAATGATGCTAAGCACGCGAAGGGGGCTGATACAATGGTCTTGATGTCTTAGGGACTTTCCAGCGCTGAGCTCCGTGTTTTTGTCTTGAACTTCCTTCTTTCAACATACCAAGGTCAGTTTAAGGAGGAACGCCAGGCCTAGCCACAAGTGTTGAACCCTGGATTGTTCATTGCTATCAAATCATGTCCTCGGTCATCGAGCCATTCTTCCACAAGACCCCATTGTGCTGCGCAGTCTCTACCCCATAAAACAGTGGTAAGTGACAGAACGTACGGTTTAACAGTTGCCACATGAACCTCGGGTCCATATATGATTACGGAGTGTAAACTTTGTCCTGGGCTAGTCACTCCCCCGACCCCCCTCAGAGCAGTAGGCAGTTCGGTCAATGGCCAGGCTGTCGGCCACTCTGTTAAAGAAAAGACTGTGACATCGGTGCCGCTGTCTATAATACCGGTAAAATATTGCTCTCTGTTGCTCTGCGAGTGGCGTACTTTGCAAGTCAACGTCGGTCGCAATGCTTGCAGTTTCTGCGTCCATAGAATCATAGAATCATAGAATCATAGAATAACCAGGTTGGAAGAGACCCACCGGATCATCGAGTCCAACCATTCCTATCAAACACTAAACCATGCCCCTTAGCACCTCGTCCACCCGTGCCTTAAACAACTCCAGGGAAGGTGAATCAACCCCCTCCCTGGGCAGCCTGTTCCAGTGCCCAATGACCCTTTCTGTGAAGAATTTTTTCCTAATGTCCAGCCTAAATCTCCCCTGGCAGAGCTTGAGGCCATTCCCTCTTGTCCTGTTGCTAGGAAAGTTACACTTAAAGTAGGATAAAACACTGATCATCGACTAATCAGGAACTAAGACTGAATGTAAAATTTCATGATTCTGTTGATTCTTAACGTATCCTAGCAACAGACCCGAGGTACTTGCTCAAAGGACCTCATGTAACAAATAGGATCCAGGTATGCTTAGGAAAAGTACGTACTAGCTACCCTACCCAAGTAGAACATACACCTGCAGCAGCCAAAAGACCATCATAAATCTTGTGAAGGACAGAAGAATAGGTTTCAGGAGGCAAGAAAGATATACCTGAGCGGTCAAGTGGAGATAAGTGCGGGTCCAGCCAAGAAAAACCGACGAGTTTGCCAAAAGAACAAGATGTAATAAAGACAATGCGAGGAAGACTACTTACTTCATCTGAGGAAGACTACTTACTTCATCAGGACGACCACCAGAGGGGGCTACGCAGGCGCAATAGAGACTGATGTCGCAATAAGGCGATGAAGTAACCTACCTATGCATATGTATTAGATAATGAAGTAACCTGTTGAATATACAATAGATTGCGAAACTTTTAGAGAATAAAAAGCGGACGCGATGTGACGGTCTTTGGAACCAGATCTGGGTGCGTACCCCTGGTTCCCGGGGCCTCGAAATAAAGCACCACATATAACCTCCTAGTGTGGTTATGTGTTTGTCATTCTGCTAACAGTTTTTGGCGACCCAGATGGGACCTCGCGGGCATTGCTGAGGCGGCTCGCGCATCGATTCTGCTCCAGCCGGCACCGAGTGATTCTCGGGGAGCCATCGACCGCGACCGACCTCCGCTGCTCCCGACGGACCAGGGATATTGGTAAGACACGGTGCTTTATCTGGAATGGTACCATTTGGGGTTTGGTAAAGCCTGCCTGTCAGACGCGGCGAAAGCTGCGCTTGGTTGGGCTCAGGGGTCTGGTAAAGCCTGCCTGTCAGACGCGGCGAAAGCTGCGCTTGGTTGGGCTCAAGGGTCTGGTAAAGCCTGCCTGTCAGACGCGGCGAAAGCTGCGCTTGGTTGGGCTCAAGGGTCTGGTAAAGCCTGCCTGTTAGACGCGGCGAAAGCTGCGCTTGGTTGGGCTCAGGAGCTCCGACGGGAAGCCTAGGCGCCGTCCATAAGACAGTGGCGAAAGCTCTGCAGGTTCGGCATCAGTGGTCTGGTCTGGTAATTCCGGAATTCTGGTATTTCTGGTATTTTGTAGTTTTGTTCTGCTCTCAGTAATTTATACTTTCCTGTCTAGTTAATTCATTTTAAGCTGTTTGTGGTAAAAAGAGAAAAAGAGAAAAAGGAAGAAAAACTAAAAAAAAAAAAAAAAAAAAAAAAAACCACCTAAAAAAAAAAAAAAGGAGAAAAACAAACAAACAAAAAACAACAAAAACTCAACCACAATGTCAATACCTAAGTCATCTCCATTAGGATGTATTTTGAGTCACTGGAAGGAGGGAGGATTTGGGCAGGATATGCAAAAAGGAAAGTTGATTGAATATTGTAATGTCTGGTGGACACAATATGAATTAGAAGACCAGGTTCATTGGCCAGAAAACGGGACTCTAGATTATAATACGATTTTTCAGTTAATGTTGTTTTGTAGACGAGAGGGAAAATGGGATGAAGTACCATATGTAGAACTGTTTTTTATTTTAAGGCGGAATGATGAATGGAAAAGAGCATGCGGACTAATGGTTGTCATTGTAAAATCAAATGGGCAATGTGATGGTTGTGTGGCTGAGAAAAAGTGCATAAAATGTTTAGCAGTAGAAAATGCTTCACGACATCAGCAAGATGATGATTTTGATTTATTGATAACCCCCTCAGCCCCAGACCCCAGGGAGGGGGGATCGGGTAATGAGGGGAGGCACAGAAAGGGGGGAGATTAAAATGCGAATATGAGGAGGAACAGGTTTATCCAGGTACTCCGATCTCTCATCGAAAGCAGCAAAGAGAAATCCAGGGGAGGGAGGCTGGAGCCATCTAAGGCATTACTAGCACCACTGCGTCAGGGGGTTGGAGCGGAGGGTCCAGTATATGTTAAAGTGCCTTTTACGCCAGGAGATTTGATGCTTTGGAAACAGTCTGCTGGAGTTTATCGAGAAAACCCAGACAAGGTAGCAAGGGTAATAAAAATGATTCTAAAGACTCAGAATCCTGATTGGGATGATATTCAGGTGTTATTGGACACTTTGATAGATTCTACAGAAAAGGAGATGGTTCTGGGAAATTATGGAAACCAAAGCTGACTAGATTTAGAAAGCAGTGAACCCCTAGTGAAAATAAAATTAGGAGGGGAAGAGGTGCAATTTTTGGTGGATACTGGCGCAACATATTCAGTTTTAAATGATTTGTATGGAAAAATAGGAAACAAAACTACTACAATAGTGGGGGCCACAGGGAAAGAGGAAATACGGCCATTCATGCGACCCTTAGAGTTACGATTTGGGGGAAAGGAATTAACACATGAATTCTTATATGTACCCGACTGCCCGGTTCCTCTTCTGGGACAGGACTTGTTATCTAAACTAAATGCAAAAATCAGCTTTGAAAATGGAGAATTGATTATGCAAGTCCCAGAATCAAACATAGGAAAGATTTCAGTAGTAAAGGAAAATCCCAAACCTCAGATACCCAAGAAGGTAGAAGAGGCAGTAATCCCTACAGTTTGGGAAACAAGTATACCAGGAAAATCAAAAACTGCTCAACCGGTAATAGTGGAGTTAAAAGAGGGAGCAAGGCCAGTACAAATAAAACAGTATCCCATAAAATGGAAGCCCGATACGGAATAGTAGAAATCATTGAAAATTTTTAAAATTTGAAATATTGGAGGAATGTGAGTCAGAATATAATACTCCGATCTTTCCAATAAAGAAACCAAATGGGGAGTATAGGTTAGTACAAGATCTGAGGGCCATCAACAATATTACAAAAGATATACATCCAGTCGTAGCTAACCCATATACATTGTTGACATCTGTGAAGGAAAATATAAATGGTTTACAGTAATTGATTTAAAAGATGCCTTCTTCTGCATTCCCCTTGACAAAGATAGTAGGAATCTTTTTGCTTTTGAGTGGGAAAACCCATATAATGGACGAAAAACGCAACTCACGTGGACGAGGCTCCCACAAGGATTCAAGAATAGCCCAACTCTTTTTGGAAACCAACTGGCGAAAGAATTGGAGATCTGGACTACGCAAGGAAAAATTCAGGTACCAAGAACACAGTATCTTTTGTTACAATATGTAGATGACATATTCCTTGCAACAGAACAAGAATCATTATGCATACAAGTGACTATTGAGATTTTAAACCAACTGGGCCTAAATGGATACAAGGTTTCAAGAGAAAAAGCTCAAATTGCATGCACGACTGTATTGTATCTTGGATGTGAGATAACACAGGGACAACGAAGGTTAGGAACGGATCGTGTTAGAGCAATTTGTGCGATTCCAGAACCCCGGAACTTGCATGAACTGAGGACATTCTTGGGAATGGCAGGGTGGTGTAGGCTGTGGATAATGGACTATGGACTTATAGCAAAACCTCTGTATGAGGCACAAAAATTGCCTAATCTCATTTGGGAGGGACCTCAAAAGGAGGCCTTTAGGAAACTAAAAGAGGCCTTGACTAAGGCACCAGCATTGGGCTTACCGGATTTAACAAAGACTTTCCAGTTGTTCGTTCACGAAAGACAACGATTAGCACTGGGTGTCTTAACACAGAAATTAGGAAGCTAGAAACGACCAGTGGAATACTTTTCTAAACAGTTGGACCCCGTTAGTGCAGGTTGGCCATCCTGCCTGAGAGCCGTAGCAGCAATTGTAATTCTGATACAAGAAGCCAGAAAATTGACTCTAGGAAAAAACATTGAAGTTTATATACCTCACATGGTGTTAACAGTCTTAGAACAAAAAGGGGGGCATTGGCTTTCCCCTAGCCGAATGATGAAGTTCCAAGCCATACTCACTGAACAGGATGATGTAAGTTTGAAAACAACTAACCTGTTAAACCCAGCAGCCTTTTTAGGTGCAGCAACAGAAGATGGTCCTTTGGAACATGATTGCATAGAAGTCATAGAACACACATATGCAACGAGAGCGGACTTGAAAGATACTCCAATCGAACAGCCTGATCAAGAGCTCTTCACAGACGGGAGTAGCTTCGTGGAGAATGGGACGCGGTATGCAAGATATGCCGTGACCACACAGAGCATGGTAATAGAAGCACAGGCCCTACCAGTGGAGACCTCAGCACAACGGGCAGAAATAATAGCCCTCACAAAGGCATTAAAATTAGGCAAAGATAAACGAGTAAACATATGGACAGATTCAAAATATGCCTTTGGAGTAGTTCATGTACACGGAGCTTTATGGAAAGAACGAGGATTATTATCCTCGCAGGGAACCAATATAAAATACCAAAAGGAAATTTTAAACTTGATATCTGCTGTGCAATTACCGGAGCAGGTAGCGATCATGCATTGCAAGGCACATCAAGGAGGAGACTCTAAGGTGGCCGAAGGAAACGCATTGGCAGATCGAACAGCTCGGCGGATAGCACGACAGGTACAGACGATGATGGCCTTGATACCTACCAAGGTAAGCCCTTTACAAGATTACCTGACACAGAAACCGAAATACTCGGAAGAGGACAAGAAATTGGCCAATTTAATGAAGGCAAACCTAAATTCTGAAGGATGGTACGTAACTACAACTGGACAAATAATTGTACCTCCTGTCATTATGCAGGCAATTCTACAGGCAGAACATCAAAAGTGCCATTGGGGAGCAGAAGCATTAGTGACTTATCTGAAACGAAGCATAATTTCGGCACAGATGTTAACAATGGCAAAATCTGTAAATTCAAAATGTGAACTTTGCTTGAGGAATAATCCTGTGGTTAGGAGGAGAGTAGAAATGGGACACATCAGAGTAGGCATGGAACCAGGAGATTATTGGCAGATAAACTTTGTAGAATTACCTAAAGCTCAAGGGTACAGATATTTGTTAGTTGGGGTCGACACTTTTTCCGGATGGCCAGAAGCCTTTCCCTGTCGCACCAATCAAGCCAAAGAAACAGTGAAATGGTTGTTGAGGAAAATTATCCCTAGGTTTGGGGTTCCCTTAGGTCTATCGTCTGATAAGGGACCACACTTTGTAGCCACAATTGTACAAGAAGTAAGTAAGGCATTGGAAATTTCCTGGAATCTCCATACCCCATGGAGACCACAGTCTAGTGGACAAGTAGAAAAGGAATCAGATGATAAAAAGACAGGTCAGTAAAATATGCCAAGAAGCTAAAATTCAATGGCCCCAGGCATTACCAATAGCCCTTCTAAGAATAAGGATAAAGCCTAGGAGTGGGATGGGACTGAGTCCTTATGAAATCCTCTTTGGGAAACCATATGAGTCGCCACAACCAAACCCAAACATGCATATTAAAGGACACCAAGATGTGTACAACTATGTGTTATCTCTTGGTAGAACTTTGACACAGCTACGAAGGGCCTTGATCTGGAACCGTCCGGTGTCATTAGAGAATTCAGTACATGAAATTGAACCGGGAGACCAGGTCTACGTCCGCGATTGGAGTGAAGAGCCACTGAAACAACGGTGGAATGGACCGTACATGGTGCTGCTAACAACTTTCACTGCGGTAAAGGTAAAAGGAATAGACTCTTGGATCCACTACACACGAGTGAAGAAGGCACCCAAGGACTGGAGAGTCGAAGTAGTCGGACCAACGAGACTGAAGCTGAAAAGCAAGTAAAATGTCGTACTTCGAGTACGGGACTTTGATTATAGTTTGGTCCTTGATACCTATAATAGGTGTCACATCTCTAGAAATTCCATGTAAGAGAGAAACAAGCAAGTATACCATTGGACAAAATGCCATTCTGTCTTGCAGGTTTCAAAGTCATGTCCCAATGAAAAGGGAATTAATTCAGATTTTTTTGGGAAAAGGTGTCTGGAACTTGTGGAGCACCTGAAACAATCTATGATAGCAAAAATTTGGGGTTAGATGGTTACAAACAAGAACTACAAGGGACATGGAAACTTAAAGGGAAAGTATCGAACAAGTTTTATCCGCGAAATCCCATACGAGGTGAGACAAAACTGGAGCTGACGAATTTAACTTTGACTGACCAAGGAAAATATAGGTGTTTTGTGGGAGCAGGAAGTAATGTAGACTATGGAGAAAGAACACTGATAATAGATCCCCTTCAAGACCATGGAATAAAAGCAGGGCATACACATTATCCGGCTCCTCTGGGTAGTGAGGCACTTATTTATTGCCTCCTAGAGGACCCCCAGCCTGAGGAATTTGGATGGATAAAGGAAGGAAAAGCAGTTCTAAGTGATAAAAGACACTCAATAGAATTGAGACTGGGAAGAATATTAGTCCAGATTATTAAAGGGATAAAAAGATCCGACTTGGGAACTTACAGATGCCAGTATCAAAATGCTACTACCTTTGGATATAGCGAAATCAATATTACTGAAGCCAGAGTGAAACAAGCCATAGAACTGACCCAGGCACCCCAGGAGATTTATGTTCAAAAGAAAGATGCTGAAGAAAATTTGATGATTGGGTTAATCAAGGATTTTGCTAGAATGCAAAATACAAGTATGATTACAGCATGCTTGCCTTTACCAAAAACGGCTGGAGAACCGATAAGCTGGGGAATATTGACTTTCCCACTCCCAGAGGTAAAAGAAAATAAAACCGAATGTAAACAAATAATAACACCCATACAGGAAAAACAGAAAATAAGTATAAGAAGGGAGTGGAGAACTGCAGGAAGTCGAAGTGATTGTGAAAAATTACCAAACTATAAGTTCACACGTATCGGACGATTTAAAGATGTAGGATGGTGTTCATATGATGAAATAAAAGAAATAATGAGGGAAAGAAATACAATGGAATGGGTGTGCCAGAAAAGAAATGATACAGAACAAAATTGGGACACAGTTTGGTCAACAAGTATTTTACAAAAATTCCAATACGGAGGAGAAACATCTTGGTGTTTTAAATGGACAGGAAAACAAAGTAGTGACAAATTACCAGTAAATGGCCGGATCAGTAGAGATCCTATTGATAGCGTTCCATGGTGGAATTGTTCTAAAATTTTAGATTGTGACCTAGACCCTGAAGAGATCACCATACCTCCAGTTAAAATGGCTCTAATAGTAGGGTGTGCCTGTCGGGGATTTAAGGTCGGGGGAAAGGTAATACAAGTACCAGTTAATGGAATAGACTGTAAATATTCGACAGTACGCAGTATGAGTAATTTTGTTTGAGCATCTAATGATGGAACTTGGACTACACATTTATCAATGGAGGGTCCAGTTAAAGAAATAACTCTGGGGTTGCCTACCCTGTGCCCAATTTGGAAGCAATCCCCCTTCAGAGGTAAATTGGAAACTTTACAAATTCGTGCTAAAAGAGACATAGAAAATGATATTAAAGACATAGATGACACTTGGCAGAAGCCTGAGACAGGAGTTAAAGTGGGATGGGCATTAGAATCCCTTTTTGCCCAAATAGCGACGTATCGTAATAGAGAAATGATTTACAAACTAATTGGACAAACTGAAAGATTGGCAAAAATAACAAAGAAGGGATTTCGAGATTTAAACTTGCAACTACAGGCGACAATGAAAATAACTTTGCAGAACAGAATGGCATTAGACATGCTCTTGTTAAAAGAACATGGTGTCTGTGGATATCTCAAAGATCGAACTGATCACTGCTGTGTGCATATACCTAATGTCACAGCCGATGTGGAATATGATATCTCGCAATTGGGAAAAATAGAAGAAGAAGCTGAAAAAGAGAAAGAAGAAATCAGTCAAAATTGGGTTGGGGCATTATTTGATAGATTAGGCATCCATCTTACTGGCTGGATACACTCTCTCATTCAAACGTTATTCACACTTTTGCTTATATTCCTTACAATCTATCTGGTGTATTTGTGTATCCGGAGAGAAATTACTCGCAAACAAAACTGGACACACAAAATTATTGGAGCAGTGACACGAAAATATCCACAGCACCCAATACCCCCATCAACTTACCAAGAAACAGTTACATAAAATGAAAATACTTGCTAAGGTGAAGTATTTTCAAAGGGGGGAAATGCTAGGAAAGTTACACTTAAAGTAGGATAAAACACTGATCATCGACTAATCAGGAACTAAGACTGAATGTAAAATTTCATGATTCTGTTGATTCTTAACGTATCCTAGCAACAGACCCGAGGTACTTGCTCAAAGGACCTCATGTAACAAATAGGATCCAGGTATGCTTAGGAAAAGTACGTACTAGCTACCCTACCCAAGTAGAACATACACCTGCAGCAGCCAAAAGACCATCATAAATCTTGTGAAGGACAGAAGAATAGGTTTCAGGAGGCAAGAAAGATATACCTGAGCGGTCAAGTGGAGATAAGTGCGGGTCCAGCCAAGAAAAACCGACGAGTTTGCCAAAAGAACAAGATGTAATAAAGACAATGTGAGGAAGACTACTTACTTCATCAGGACGACCACCAGAGGGGGCTACGCAGGCGCAATAGAGACTGATGTCGCAATAAGGCGATGAAGTAACCTACCTATGCATATGTATTAGATAATGAAGTAACCTGTTGAATATACAATAGATAGCGAAACTTTTAGAGAATAAAAAGCGGACGCGATGTGACGGTCTTTGGAACCAGATCTGGGTGCGTACCCCTGGTTCCCGGGGCCTCGAAATAAAGCACCACATATAACCTCCTAGTGTGGTTATGTGTTTGTCATTCTGCTAACACTGTCCCCCATCACTTGGGAGAAGAGGCCATCACCCTCCTCTCTACAACGTCCTTTCAGGCAGTTATAGAGAGCAATGAGGTCTCCCCTCAGCCTCCTCTTCTCCAGGCTAAACAACCCCAGCTCTCTCAGCCGTTCCTCATAAGGCCTGTTCTCCAGCCCCTTCACCAGCTTTGTTGCTCTTCTCTGGACTCGCTCCAGAGCCTCAACATCCTTCTTGTGGTGAGGGGCCCAGAACTGAACACAGGATTCGAGGAGCAGTCTCACCAGAGCAGAGTACAGAGGGAGAATAACCTCCCTGGACCTGCTGGTCATGCCGTTTCTGATACAAGCCAAGATGCCATTGGCCTTCTTGGCCACCTGGGCACACTGCTGGCTCATATTCATTCAGCTGTCAACCAACACCCCCAGGTCCCTCTCCTCCAGGCAGCTTTCTAGACATACTTCTCCTAGTCTGTAGCACTGCATAGGGTTGTTGTGCCCCAAGTGCAGGAATCACAGGCTGGTCAGTGGAGCCAAAACCTCCTTCTCCCCGTAGGCGTTTTGCTGCAAGGGGTACAATTGCTTGAAAACAAATCATCTGAGCACTTCTAGTGCCCTTTGGTATAAAGCAGGGAGGCAGAGGCGTCCAAGCCATTACTTGTATTGTTCCCATAGAATTGGCATCAACTAGTCCCAGTAAAACAAACAATCCTTGCTTTGTGACAGATGATCGTCCAATTAGCAGTGCACTATGTCCGTTTCCTAAGGGGCCCTTAACAGCCGTGGGGATGAGCTGAACTGCAGTTCTTGTTAATTCTGTATCGCTGGTGGTCGCCAGGTCCAGAAAAGACTGTTTGTGAGCCCCAGCGTCAGGGGCATTTCTAAATGCCTTCAAGACAAAAGCCTGTTATTGATGCAGCCCTTCTATTGGTATTCTAGCTTGGGCTACATTATCGATGTAATTACCCTCACAATTAAAGCATCGAGCCCCACACGTCGCAAGGGGCTATCCTGTGGGCATTGCAAATTTTCCAGGGCTGCTATAGTCGCCGACTCCTTCCAGTTTGATTGAAAGATAACATACCGCATAGGAGTCATAACTAATTGGTCAATTGATCTCCAGTCCTGCGGCGTAAGATGGTATGTGTCACTGATACCTTTTACCAAATTTAATGTGAATGAGGCAGTTAGTCCATTCTCTTTAACAGCTTTTCAAATCTCCTTTATCACTTCGTAACTAACTGGTTCCCAGCGCGGACCGCCGTCCCGCGCATAGGTCACAGGCAAAGCTTGCAATATTTCAACTTCTCCCTGCCGCTGTGCCTCCCTCCTGACTTGTGCCCATCGGTCTGGGGGACAGGGTGGAAGTGGATCAGGCTCCTTCTCGGTGACTATCGGACCCGGATCAAAGGGATTGTCGGCCCCCCTGTCGAGGGGTGCAGAGGCAAGCGCAGGCAGTTTAGTGGGGTGGGAGGTTAGTGCAGTTGTTGACGATCCCGCACTTGGCTCAGAATTATCGCTGTGCTTTTTAGAGCCGACATACGCCTTTAACGCTTCAAAAACATTCCGCCAGGGACCGAGCAACTTAGTAGCTGTTTTATCTGACCGAGTCGCTTTATCCCATAGTCAAACTCCAATTTTATCCCAGGCTTCTTAATCGAATGCTGAGCAAATGTCAAAAGACAGCTCATGATCCCAAGCCCACGTCAAAAGCCCTTTAAAATCATTAATATCTAATGTTTGGTTTTGATCTTTTAGAATATGTTTAAATAAGTCAATTAGATCTTTCTGTTCCTGGGTTATCGTGTTCCCCATCCCCTTATCGGCAGCTCACCTTCCGTCCAGCAGGCAGGTGTCTACGTTGCACTCCGGGCTTCATTTCAGCCCCTCCAAATGTTCTGCCGATGTACGCCACCGGACCGTGCTCCTAACTCAGCCTCCGTTCAGACCCGATACGGGCGCCATTTGTGGCATATTAAACAGACACGGACTCTGCTTTCATTTCAAGCTAAGACCAAGTTTATTGTTACAACCTCATCTTTACACCTTAGCAAAATGTCAACAACAGTCCTGCAAGTCCTTCCTAAAAATTTCCACAGCTGTTCTTCTCCTTCCCAGCTCCTCGTGACCACTGTTATTGTTTCGATGCCTTGTTGGTTTTGCCACTGATGTTGAATTTTCTCAGGCTGGAGGCTCACTGGTTATCAAAGCTCTCTGCACTCTTATCTGCAGAGGCTCAGCAGCATTCATGGTCTTTTTTGCTCAGCATCTCTTCTGACAACTTATAACTGCATAGTGATGAGGATATATATATATGTGTGTGTGTGTATAAAACAAGTAACAATAAAAACTCAAGTTAGTAGTTATTTTTCCAGGGAAACATCTGACAGAGTCAGAGGCACATGATTCTTACCAAAAAGGCATCCCTTCTTGGGGAGGAAGAGAGGTCCAGACCCATTGACCCATCTGTCAGGTACGGTGGTCATTTTTCCTCCTCAAAGAAAAGGGGTTTGGGTGCCAATTTGATACCTCTTGCAAACTCTTTGGCGCCTCTTGGTGCGGTGGGACTAAGTCGATTGTTAGGTGTTGATTGGCCCTTGGCAAGGCCGCTTGTGTCCTCAGAAGCAGGGACTCTGCGTTTCACCACGCCTTCAAGGCAGGAAGCTCAGTCGGTGCTTTTATAAGTGTTTCTGCTCTTAACTGAAGCAACACTAGGCTGTGAGGCCTCTGTCTCACCCCAGGTGTCACTCAGCTGATATGAGTGTTAGACCACTACCCAATCCATCTGGTTTACCAGATACATTATCCTTTGTGCTCCCTCTTGTCAACATCTCCCTTTTGCAAAACCAAGCTCTTTGCCATCCACAGGGCGTAGCAAGTCTCTTAAACCACACCTGTTGGCCTGAAAACTGAGTTAACAAGTGAGAAGAAGCTGAGCTGTAAGTAATTTCTACAAAGTGCTGATGAGAAATAACATCTTTTTAAAAATACAGTATTCATTATAAATGTGTAGCAAATGGTTTTTAAAAAGCATTAACAATGTGATGAGTCAGTCTGATTATAACATCTGAAGAGGTGGATAGCTTTTCCTTACAGACTCATTTTATATGTATTCATGTGTTAAAATAAATAACAGTATTTTTCTGCACAGGCCAACATCATCATCAAATCATATATTTTAAAGATTTCACTGAGTAGCACATTAACTAGGCAGAAGCCTTTTTTAAGATTAAAAATATAGTAGGTACTAGTATTTTATTCTTTTGTCTACAACATTTTTTCTTAGGCGATAGCATTTTTGCTGCCATGACCACTCCATTCAAAAGTATTTGTGTATCAACTAATTCTGTTTCTCTGACAAGTCAGAAGTTGAATATCTTCTTCTGTAACGTCCGTTTCCAAAACAAATTCTTACTATTTTATCACTGTTTAGTAAACTTAATTGTACATTGCAGTCTCCTTTTGATTCATTTTTTCCCCCACAGTAATAGAAAACTGAAAGGAAAGAGATAGTGTTTCAAGTCGAATTACTGAATCTAAATACATAATTTTTACCAGAAATTATAAGACCATGATTTCTCTCCTATAAGTAACCTTAAAAGCCAACCATAAAAAGGCCAAAGCACAAATTACAGACTTCCAGATAGAGCAAACTAAAAATTTATGATTCAGCTTTTTAGAGGGAGATTGTAGAAAGCCTCCCTTTTAGCTAACCACATAGATAAATTTAAAGAAACAGCTTTTATCCAATGATATTCAGCCATGTATTTTATTATGATTAAATAGTTGAAGCCTCATCAACCCTTCCCATTCCCACCAAGGAATAATGACTGTGTTACTGTTTGAAAAAGATCTTCTAAAACATGTTTAAGGTTTAAAGTTATATGTGGTAATTAACAAAATACAGTGAACATTTAAGCTGTTAATAGCCGTAACATCCCTGATGCATAGACCTTCAGTATGCTTAAACTGCATAAAAGTTCTCTATTGTGCATCACTTTAAGGAGGGTAACTGTATCAGTTCTTTTCTTGCTTCGCTTCCTGCTGTGTATGGAAATTGCGTATTTGGCATTTGCTTTCAACTTTTAAAGTCCCTGCATATTACATAGAAGCATTGCATCTTGCATTAGGGTAAGGGACAGCTTTTAACAGGTCTGGCTTTCTTGTAATTTCTTAAATGCATCTTTTATACTAAAAAGCATATGCCAACAGGTATTTTGCTCTAAACTTACATTTCTTGATTGGGGATTTGCTTCAGTTTTTCTCCCCTATGTCTCAAACCACTTGTTACTTTGTGGCAAAGATGTGTTACAGAAATCACTTTCTTTATAAAGGAGACATAAAGAATAAGAAACATGCATCACAATGAAGGCAGGCACTGGTTTACATGAACTGAAGATTTCTCAGTATTGCTCTTAGTAACAGACCATGCGCTACTGTGACAATACGTGAAACTTTAAAACACTACTTATTGCCTTTCTTCACCCCCATCTTTGATGAATATCTTGTTTTAATGAACAAAAGCCAAGTTGGTTAAATTTTAACCCTTAAAGTTAAATGTTGTTCCACAGCTTCCATTAAATAGTGAATAAAAATGTAGTTGGGAGGTGAAAGGAAAAGAACACCAGAATGCACAATAATGAAATAAAATTAAAAAAAAAAGGTATTCTGTGATCTACCAGCCAGCCGGTTCCAAGATGGACCCACCACTGGCCAAAGCTGAGCCCATCAGCGATGGTGGTATCGCCTCTGGGATAATGTGCTTAAGAAGTGGAAAAACCTGCTGCGCAACAGCAGCCAGGAGAGAGGAGTGCTAATATGTGAGAGGAACAATCCTGCAGACACCAAGATCAGGGAAAGAGGAAGGGAGGAGGTGCTCCAGGCACCAGAGCAGATAACCCCCTGCAGCCCGTGGAGGTCAACAGTGGAGCAGGTATCCCCCTGCAGCCCATGGAGGACCCCACACCAGAGAAGGTGGATGTGCCCAAAGGAGGCTGTAACCCTGTGGGAAGCCTGTGCTGCAGCAGGCTCCTGACAGGACCTGTAGATCCACAGAGAAAGAGGAACCCACGCTGCAGCAGTTCATGAAGAACTGCAGCCCGTGGGAAGGACCCACTGTAGAGCAGTTCATGGAGGACTGCCTCCCGTGGCAGGGACCCCATGCTGGAGCAGAGGAAGAGCATGCCAATGGCATCTTGGCTTGTATCAGAAATGCTGTGACCAGCAGGTCCAGGGAGGTTATTCTCCCTCTGTACTTGGCACTGGTGAGACCACTTCTCTAATACTGTGTTCAGTTCTGGGCCCCTCACCACAAGAAGGATGTTGAGGCTCTGGAGCGAGTCCAGAGAAGAGCAGTAAAGCTGGTGAAGGGGCTGGAGAACAGGCCTTATGAGGAACAGCTGAGAGAGCTGGGGTTGTTTAGCCTTGAGAAGAGGAGGCTGAGGGGAGACCTCATTGCTCTCTAACACTACCTGAAAGGAGGTTGTAGAGAGGAGGGAGCTGGCCTCTTCTCCCAAGTGACAGGGGACAGGACAAGAGGAAATGGCCTCAAGCTCTGCCAGGGGAGATTTAGGCTGGACATTAGGAAAAAATTTTTCACAGAAAGGGTAATTGGGCACTGGAACAGGCTGCCCAGGGAGGGGGTTGATTCACCTTCCCTGGAGTTGTTTAAGGCATGGGTGGACGAGGTGCTAAGGGGCATGGTTTAGTGTTTGATAGGAATGGTTGGACTCGATGATCCGGTGGGTCTCTTCCAACCTGGTTATTCTATGATTCTATGATTCCACTTGAAGAAGAAGGAGTGGCAGAGAACATGTGATGAACTGACCACAACCCCCATTCCCCGTTCCCCTGTGCCACTCGGGAGGGAGGAGGCAGAGAAATCAGGAGTTAAGTTGAGCCCAGAAAGAAGGGAGGGGTGGGGGGAACGTGTTTTAAGATTTGGGTTTATTTCTTGTTACTCTACTCTGATTTGAGTGGCAATAAATTGAACTCATTTCCCCAGTTGAGTCTGGTTTGCCTGCGACGTTAACTAGTGAGTGATCTTTGCTCTCCCTGCCCTTATCTCGACCCACGAGCTTTTCATTGTATTTTCTCTGCCCTTTCCAGCTGAGGAGGGGAGTGACAGAGTGGCTTGGTGGGTACCTGGTGACCAGCCAGGGTCAACCCACCACAGTGGTGATAACCTTTCTAATGACTTCATCACAGGAAACCTTACTAGTGTTTTTGTCACAACACGGACCCACGAGCCACTCGCTCGCGTCCGGCCCTGACTGGTGGGCAAAGTGGTTTCGTTTGTGTGGCGATATGGAGGCCGATAAGGTCGCTCTCAGGGTGAATATCAAAAGCAGTATTTATTTCTGGCTCCAGCAAGCATAAACACACCAAGATACTGGGGCGCACAACAAAGACACGGGGGGGTGCAACCACCCAAAGTTACAGAAATGAATCCCCGAAAACAACCCAGGTCCCTCGGATCCAATCCAACACACACACCATAAGTTAACGGGAGGGAGACAGAGAGAAAGAGAGAGAAGGGGAAGGAAAGAAATCACCACATCGATGGCAGCAACAGATCTCAGGAACACGTGGTGAAGCAGCAGCTTCTTCCAGGCCACGTGGTCCAGGCTGGTCTGATCGAAGTGTGGGAGTGAGAGCAAGCATGGGAGTGAGAGACCAATCGACCACCCCGCCTGGTTCCTTGAGAGTCCTTTAATAAGGCCCTTCTGACCCCCATCTGCATGTGTCTTTTTGGCGGGTTTGGCTGGGTTGTCTGGCGGGTCGAGCAAGGGGGGGGCAGAGTGGGGGCAGCTCCTGCCGCTGCATCACCTCCCCCCACTGCAGCCAGCTCTGGGTCCCGAGCTCAGCAATGCAAGGGAGAGCAGGGCCCGCTCCTGCCCTGCCCTTTTTCTGAACCCAGTGCTACAGGCAAGCTAGTGCCACAAATGGGTAGTCCTCAGACAAAATATTTAAGGCAAAGAGATAAACATAGTCTGACTTTACATTCCACCTCGTGACTTAAACATTTGTCACAAAACTCAAATTGAAAACTTGGGTCCATTCTGTCTATGCAGCCAGCTCTGGGTCCCAAGCTCAGCCAAGCAAGGGAGAGCGGTGCCCACTCCTACATTGTCCTTCTGTTGAACCCGACACACAAGCGGGCAGTCTTAAGACAAAATTTTTAAGGCAAAGAGAGCTGACTTTACAGTTATCAAGTCTTAAGACTTTGCCTTACATGCAAATTTGAACTTGACAACTCAGAACTTGAGTATGAATTGGCCCAGATGAGCCTGCTTCTTAGCAACTATTGCTCTGCTTATATGTAAGTAGTGTCCCAGTTCACTGCCAGGCTCTTGAATGTTGTGCTCTCTTACATCTTTTGCAGCTTGAACTGGTAAGGGAGCTTTTCCAAAAACTGAGAGAAGACATCCAGCCACACATGTAACAGATTAGACTCAGTATTCAGGAACTCCACCTGAGCCTTAAATGAAAATTTTATTTAATGAGTACTTTAAAGGAGGTTTTGTAAGGTTTTCAGTGGGTCATAAAATCAGATCACAACTGCTAATTTTCTTGTTTGTGACAGAAATCCTGGAAGACAGTAACTTTATAAAACTTACTTAAGTCATATGCTTATTTTGTAAATACATTTAATTGTTTTAATGAATGTTAAAAGTAAGGATTTCACTAAAATGGCATCAGAAACACACAAAAATAATTACAAAAATTATTTCTAATGTGCAAGAGTAGCCTGAATTCTGGAAGACCTCATCCTGAACTGCTGATTGGGGCTTTGGGTGTACATGAACAAAACTATGTTTTATACACTGTAAGCCCAAGAGTCATTTTCAGTGAATAGTTCACTAAGATAGTATTGAAATATAACGTGCAGTTTTGCAAGCCAATCTGCTTACTGTGATTTACGCCACAAATATAGCATAAATAAATCAGAACTACAAACTGAATATAATTTTTTCTGAAAAAACATACCATCATGGAACTACAAGGTTTTATTAAACAGTGTATACAAAGGTGACCTGATCAGGGGAGTCAGGACAATGTTGTTGATTATAGGCAGGCTCTAGCTACAAATACTTCTGTCTTCTTTCCTTTAAAGCCCTTTCCTGCCTAGGGATTTTTGTTTTCCAACTGAAAAATAGTACCTGTAAGGAGACTTGCTTATAATAATTTACAGTTACAGCAATACTCTACTGCTTTACCAAGAGGTATTGTTTTGCGGAATCAAAACTCACCAGCGGGTGCGAGGGGGTAATCCTCCTAACTCGCACACCATATGGTCTAACAAGCAGATAATTATAGTGTAAAGACATGCCTATTCATAAACGCCTATTACATATTCATGACCTTTCCCCGCTTCTTATTATAATTAGATTTGAGAAGCTTCTCCCATACTCGGGCAGGCGCGATGTCATGGTCTGGGGCTCAGGGCTGAAGTAGCCTTCATCTTCTTCATGAATTGTCTCTGAACCCAATCTGTGTGCAGGCGCATTCTCATCCTGGTCGAGCTCCAAGACTGCAGAGAAAGGTGCAGTCAGCTTTCTGCTGTTGTGCACATTTCAGCTTTCCCTTATCAGTGAATGTCTCTGAATGAGCTCCTCCCTTATCAACATCCAGGGTCTTCAAGGCCTTTACTAGCAGACAGTGCGTATTTCAGTGAGCTAAGCCTTCTAAGTTTTTCTAACTTCTCCCCTATATCATATGCCTGCACATCAGTATTGGATAATTTCAGTTGTTCAGTTATCCTCTTTTTTTTTCTAAATGCAGGTAAACTAAGACTGCTTCTCCTTTTATTTGAAAGTTTACATCTAAAAATGTTGCTGTTATTATTAACAACTTAATTTTTTGCACTTTTTTTTTAATCTGACGATTGTGAAGTTCTTATAGAATACTTAAAAATTGTGTACTGTAGAAAACCCCAGCCACTTGTGTGTGTGGAAGCAAAACTTTTGCCTCCATTTAATAATGATTTTCTTAATTTCAATCATATGGAGAAACTGCAAAATCATAGAATCATAGAATCACCAGGTTGGAAAAGACCTCTTGGATCATCGAGTCCAACCATGCCTATCTGCCACAAAACCATGTCCCTGAGCACCTCATCTACCCGTCTTTTAAATACCTCCAGGGATGGTGACTCAACCACCTCCCTGGGCAGCCTGTTCCAATGCCCAATGACCCTTTCTGTGAAAAATTTCTTTCTCATATCTAGTCTGAACCTCCCCTGGTGCAGGTTGAGAGCATTCCCCCTTGTCCTGTCCACTGTCACTTGGGAGAAGAGGCCAGCACCTTCCTCTCTACAACCTCCTTTCAGGTTGTTGTAGAGAGCAATGAGGTCTCCCTTCAGCCTCCTCTTCTCCAGGCTAAACAACCCCAGTTCCCTCAGCCGCTCCTTGTAAGACCTGTTCTCCAGCCCCTTCACCAGCTTTGTTGCTCTTCTCTGGATACACTCCAGAGCCTCAACATCCTTCTTGTGATGAGGGGCCCAGAACTAAAGACAGTATTCAAGGAGCAGTCTCACCAGGGCCGAGTATAGGGGCAGAATAACCTCCCCCGGACCTGCTGGTCACAGCATTTCTGATCCAAGCCAAGATGCCATTGGCCTTGGGCACCTGAGCACACTGCTGGCTCATGTTCAGTTGGCTGTTGATCAACACCCCAAGGTCCCTCTCCTCCATGCAGCTTTCTTGCCACTCTTCCCCTAGCGTGTAGCAGTGCCCGGAATTGTTGTGCCCCAATTGCAGGACCCGGCATTTTTTCCTGCCAGCTCATTTTCTGGAACTTTGGTACAGCTTGCTCCTGCACTGCCAGGATTTCCTTCTTGAAGAGTACCCAGCCCTCTTGGGCTCCCTTGCCCTTAAGGACTGTCTCCCATCGGACTTTGTCAACCAGCCTTCTGAACAATCCAAAGTCTGCCCTCTGGAAGTCTAATGTGGCCATTCTGCTAACCCCCCTCCTCACCTCACCTAGAACTGAGAATTCTACCATCCCATGATCGCTTTGCCCCCGGTGTCCTCCAACCATTCACATCCCCCAAAAGGCCTTCTCTGTTCACAAACAGCAGGTCCAGGAGGGCGCCTTGCCTTGTCAGCTCACTCACCAGTTGTGTGAGGAAGTTGTCATCCACACACTCCAGGAACCTCCTAGACTGCTTCCTCCCTGCTGTATTGTACTTCCAGCAGACATTTGGTAGATTAAAGTCTCCCACAAGGACAAGAGCTAGAGATCTTGAGACTATGCCCAGTTGTTTGTAGAAGAGTTCATCAGCTGCTTCTTCTTGGCTAGGTGGTCTATAACAGACTCCCAACACATCTGCCTTCTTGTGGGCTCCTCTGATTTTTACCCACAGACACTCAATCCTGTCATCACCATAATCGAGCTCGATGGTATCAAAGCACTCTCTAACATAGAGGGACACCCCACCACCTCTCCTACCTTTCCTCTCCCACCTGAAGAGTTTATAACCTCCCCCCATTGTGGCACTCCAGTTGTACGAGTTGTCCTACCACATTTCCGTGATGGCAACTACGTCATAGTCTCCTTGCCCTACAATTAGCTTCCAATTCCTCCTGTTTATTTCCATGCTGCGTGCATTGGTGTAGATGCACTTCAGTTGGGCTGTTAATCCCTCAGCTCTCATAAAGGGAATAGTGTTCATTCCCAAATGACTGGTCCTTGGATTATCTAACTGTGGGCATGAAAGATTTCACTGTGGCGTGTATGCTTGGACAAGCAGCCGATGCCTTGGCATACCCGTGATATTAGCAGCAAGCACAGAGCATACGGCCGGTGTTCTCATGCTTGTTAGCTTGTTGAGACCTTGGAATCTTTACTAAGACCCATGAGTTAATAAGAAAATAATGCATTAGACAGAAAACATGAAGATAAGGGCCACATCTGTGGTAAATAGTGGGTTGCAGTCTATCGCTGTAACTGCGGGTTTCTCACAGGTGGAAATTCACTGGGGCAGCTGCTGACTGGATACAGAAACACTATATAAGGTTTGCATCCTCTCAATAAAGGTGATCTCGCTTGTTGCCTCATTGACGGGGTCCATGCCTTAATCACTACATCTAACCCATCAGTGCCAATTACATCTTTTCTGTCACAAGATGTACTCGCCCCCACTCGCTCTGAATTGATATACTGGAGGTCCTCGCCAGTACACCATCTCTCAGGTACTGGATTGCCTTTTCAGGCTTACTCCTGCCTAGCCTGGCTTCTTCCCCCTCCCCCTTCACATCTAGTTTAAAGCTCTATTAATGAGCCCTGCTAGATTTTTGGTGAGGATTTTTGTACCCCTAGGAGAAAAGCGTGCCCCATCCCTGCTAAGGAAGCCTGGAGGTATATAGGCCAGTCCATGATCAAAGAACCCAAAGTTTTGCTCCTCACATCAGGTTTGGAGCCAGGTATTAACTGACTGATTTTTCTTGCTCTCTCCCTCATCGGTCCTTGTTGTTGGAATGGTGGAGGTAAACACTACTTGTGTCCTGGCGCCCTTTACCATTCTCCCCAGAAAATGTAAAACCAGAGGTCTGATTACCCTTTTCTTTAATTTCACAATATTTACCCAGATAGTATTTACAAAACTAAGATGTACTGTTACAGGGAAAAAGACATTATTAATAATTAAGTAATAATTTTTGTCTTTGTCTTTTATTCTTTCTTGGCAGAAAAACTATACTGAACATGAAATACCCATGTGTATTGCAAGTGTTTCAAATGCTTAATTTTTAAATTTCTGAAGTGTTGTTTACCTGTCCATAAAGAATACATTCTTGAATGACAGGTATTTTTTGCATGTTTGTCACGCATTATTGTTTGTCAAGAAAAAATGGCTCTCTGTTTTGAGGTTCATCAGGGTAGGTGCAAAAATCTTAGATTTTTTGTTTTATTTTTAGCATTATAGCTTAAACTAATGCAGGTATAACTCAGCAGCTTTTGTCATAAATGTTATCATTAATCATTTATCATTTATGAGTATTGTGGGAGTGGGAGGCGGACCCCGATGAAATCTCAATGTGAGTATAGTCGTTCTCCTTTATTCATAAACACAACACTCCTTATATACTTATTCTAGCAGAGCACGAGCTAATAAACAACTTACAATTGGTCCTACTGTACTGTCCACGAGCCTTAAGTAGTTACAAGATTGGTTAAAAGATGTTAAGCACGTGAAGGGGACTGGTATTGCTGATACAATGGTCTTGATGTTTTAGGGACTTTCCCTAAAGTTTGACAACTCACATACATACAGCTGCATGTTTTGCTAGGTATTTTAAAACTTTTCCTTCTGAAGCCTTTCATTCCAAAGATCCCCAGGTAAATCCACATGTTTGCCGGCTTAGTGGACATTTGAGATTGAAAGGTGCCAGAGATATATTTTCAAGATTAATCAAAACCAATTTCTAAGTCTTACAAATGTTTGAAGCGCTTCAAACATGCACACACATGCACACGACCACTCATTTCTCAGCTAGCTGAATACATTCATACAATGTTGGTTATCACTATTGGATCCACAATTTTTCCACGCTACGGATATTTAAACTACACATGGTTCTGGGAACATACAACACTTAAAATACGTAGATGCATTGTCTAGGAAAGTCACGTGAATAACACCACTTTCCAGATTTCTTTTTTATCACAAATACAGGTGTGTTCCAAGGACTATTAAATGGGACTGTATGCCCGTGATCTATTTGGTCTTCCACTAAATTTTTCAATGTACCCAATTTTTCACTCGTTCATAATTCCAATGCCTATTCCCATTGCATTTAGCACATCTCTCCCACACAAGATTAGTGGAACGTGCACAACTAAGGGTTACACTACACTTCAACATAAGAGGCTGAGTTTGTAGGGACTAAGCCAAATGTATTTCAGGGATTCTTATGGACTCAAATCCTTGTGAGCCATGCTCTACAGAGTTAGCTTGGAACACAGCTGCCTTGGTACGTGCCTCTGAACCATGCTTTACTCCTGGTTTTCTGACAATACTGTCCCGTTATTATCCCATTTTGATTTACACCAACTGGTAAAATGTTTGCCCTTTCCACACCAAGGGCAGATTTTAGGCCTTCTCTTCTGGTGTTGCGTGTGGCAGTCTCTTTTAAAATGTCTCTCCTTGCCGCATCTCTAACAGAAGGTCCCAGATTAGAGTCAGGGCAGCAGCTACCAGCTGTGCTTGATAGGTAAATGATCCCAGCTGTTGTTGTAGGTAATTGAGCCATTTCTTACCATATCTGTTAACAGGCCCTTCTGTAACGCTGAAACTGTCCGGGTTTCGTGGCGGCAGTGGTGGTGGTGAGCGGACCCCCCCCCTCAGCCCAGGGCAGAGGCCCCCCCGCAGCGAGCCACTCCGCAGGAGCTGGAGGGGTGGGGGGGTGGCCGGGGGCTTGGTTATCTTTTTACAGTTTTTGGAATCTCCTTTATCGCTTCGTCACTAATTAGTTCCCGGCACAGACTGCCGTGCCACGCATGGATCAAAGCTTGCAATATTTCAACTTCTCCCTGCTGCTGTGCCTCCCTCCTGGCTTGCATCCGTTGGTCTGAGGGACAGTGAGGGGGTGGATCGGGCTCCTTGTCGGTGTCTATCGGACCTGGATCAAAGGGATTGTCGGCCCTCAGGTCGGGGGGTGCACAGGCAAGCGCAGCCAGTTTAGGGGGGTGGGGAGTTAGTGCAGTTGTTGACGATCCTGCACTGGGCTCGGAATTATCGCTCTGCTTTTTAGAGCCGACATTTTTACAGACAGTTCCTTTCATGCCCTTCATCTCTTTTAATGTCTCTAAAACAAGACGCCAGTCTCCACGGACGGCTTTAACCTCTTTTTCTTCCTTTTTGGATCCCAAAATAGTTTTTTGCCATAACGTCTCTCCGCAGTTTCGCCAGTCTGAGACTGAAAATACTATATGCAGGTCTTCAAAATGACCCCATCTTTGACCTAACTGTATCAACCTTATCAACTGCTTTGCGGGTATATCATGCCCTCTCTTAGAGAGGATTCCCGCAAGCAATGTGGCCGCAGCTTCTGTTTCCATAGTTGCGCCTAAGGGGTGAGGAGCGACCTCACACCAGCGTCTACCCTGCTTTTGCCCAGGCAGTGCTTCCCTTAGCCGTTGTTTCCCACTTGCCCCTCCTCTCGCTGCTTACCGCAGTCTCGGAGAAATTAAAAAAGCCGTAAACCATCCTCTGCTACCAGATGTGGGAGTGGGAGTCGGACCCCGAGTAACGATGAAATCTCAATGTGAGTATAGTCATTCTCCTTTATTCATAAACACAACACTCCTTATATACTTATTCTAGCAGAGCATGAGCTAATAAAGAACTTACAATTGGTCCTACAGTACTGTCCACGAGCCTTAAGTAGTTACAAGATTGGTTAAAAGATGTTAAGCACACGAAGGGGGCTGGTACGATGGTCTTGACGTTTTAGGGACTTTCCAGCACTGAGTTCCGTGCTTTTGTTATGCACTTTCTTCTATCAACATACCAAGGTCAGCTTAAAGGGGAACGCCAGGCTTAATCACAAGTGTTGAACCCTGGATTGTTCATTGCTATCAAATCATGTCCTCGGTCGTCGAGCCATCCTTCCACAGAGTATAACCTTTCTATGACTTTTGTAGGAGACAAATATGAATACATATTTTGGGAATGTAATGCAGAGTATAAGTGAAGTGTTTTAAGATATGAAAGGAGGTGTCATGTTTTAGCTGATACTACAAAAAAGAACCACGTGGCCACTGACTCACTACCCCCCCCACCCATGAGATGGGGAGGAGAACTGGAAACAAAGAAAGTTACACTCATGGGTTGGGATAAGACCAGTTTAACAGGGCAGCAAAGGAAGAGACTATACAAAATGGGTGATATGGAATGCAAATCGCTCACTGCCCAAAACCCATTACCGAGCATGCTCCCGGTCCAGAATCCTGACCTGTGCCTCAAAACCAAGTCATGATTACCACATTGCCCACCATGCCATGAACTGCATTGCCAACCCACCTCCTCAAGAACTACTCATCTCCAGAGCATGATGTCATGGTATGGAATATCCCTTTGGCCAGTTTGGAGCTATTGCCCTGACTGTGTCCCCAGCTTCTTGTGAAAATTAACTCTATCACAGCTGAACCCAGGAGACAAGGGTTGGTGAGGGGGAAGTTTTGTACTGTGAAGTCATGTTCCGATTTATACAGAGCACCTAGGATCTTTAGAAATCAAATCAATTATTCCTGTTTACTCTTTCATTGTGTTCACTCTGAACAAATCCAAGTGACACTGGTTTAATGGTGTGTGGGATGTGTTATGCAGTTATGTTTGTAGTATCTTGTTCAAGAAGCATGAAATAATATTGGACATGGAAAACACTGGGAAAATGGAGTGAGCCTTTGTGCAATAGGATGACAGGGAAGTTGTCAAGGTTTTGTAAGAACAGCAAATACTTAGCAATCATGGCTATTAGAGAATTATCCCCTCAGCTATGAAATACAAACTTGTTGAGAAAAGTTTGCTGAAGCTAACAGCACTTTCAAATGTTTGACTGCTTTGGATACTGACACCTCCTTTACATGTCAGTAGACTAAAAACTATTATTATGGACTTATGTTGATTCCAATAATGTGACAATTTCTGCTTCTGTTAGACCTGTTAGCAGAATGACAAACACATAACCACACTAGGAGGTTATATGTGGTGCTTTATTTCGAGGCCCCGGGAACCAGGGGTACGCACCCAGATCTGGTTCCAAAGACCGTCACATTGCGTCCGCTTTTTATTCTCTAAAAGTTTCGCAATCTAATGTATATTCAACAGGTTACTTCATTATCTAATACATATGCATAGGTAGGTTACTTCATCGCCTTATTGCAACATCAGTCTCTACTGCGCCTGCGTAGCCCCCTCTGGTGGTCGTCCTGATGAAGTAAGTAGTCTTCCTCAGATGAAGTAAGTGGTCTTCCTCAGATGAAGTAAGTGGTCTTCCTCGCATTGTCTTTTCACTTCTTGTTCTTTTGGCAAACTCGTCGATTTTTCTTGGCTGGACCTGCTCTTATCTCCACTTGACCGCTCAGGTATATCTTTCTTGCCTCCTGAAACCTATTCTTCTGTCTTTCACAAGATTTATGATGGTCTTTTGGCTGTTGCAGGTGTATGTTCTACTTGGGTAGGGTAGCTAGCACATACTTTTCCTAAGCACACCTGGATCCTATTTGTCACATAAGGTCCTTTGAGCAAGTACCTTGGGGTCTGTTGCTAGGATACATTAAGAATCAACAGAATCATGCAGTTTTTACATTCAGTCTTAGTTCTTGATTAGTCGATGATCAGTGTTTATCCTACTTTAAGTGTAACTTTCCTAACAGACCTGCATTTCAGCATAACCTTTTCTCCACATCCAGTTTCTCTTTAGTGTTTTCTGCTAACTGCCTATGTAAAGCAATTTTTAAATAGTTTTCTTGCAATCATTATTATTATTGAATGCTGTTTCCTGTTTAGTGTTTGGTTTTCTTTTTTAAAATATGGTTCTTTCACTGCTTTCCTCAACTTTTTTATTAATCATTCTGCAGGTTGATTAGATGGGAGAATGCATCTAGATGCATTGATGACTACCTCCTCTTGATTTGTAAGCAACTTGATATGATTTCTGCTGGTTTTAAAAAGTGAGTGTTGTTTTGTCCTTCTCAGCTTATTCTAAGAAGAGCAAAAATGCCTCAAAGTTAATATTTTTTTAACTATAAAAGAATGATATTATTAAAAAAAACCCATAAATATATAAAGAAATCAGAATGGCAGAATGGATCTTTTTGGTGATAGCCTGTATTAAAAATGTGAAGCAGGGGTGTTAATTTTTAGTAAAGCAAATCTGTACAGTTCAAATCTCAAGCTTTTTACATTGTCACCTTATTTTTTAGACCTTTGAATGTTGAACACCTCACTAATATTTTAGTATTCTAACATAGCAAAATTCATTAAAAAACACTTGAAAAACAAGATAGCAACGTGAAACTAGCTGTCAGACATCTTTGTTTTGAAAAGTTGGTTCACAGGTAGATTCAATGAAAACTTGAACTCAGAACAAAGCACAGTAGAGTGTTCAACCCAGTGCAGCATAGTTCTTTTCAAGTATTCTATTGTTTTAATGGCATCTTGGAGTAGGCGCTTTAGCCCATTGAAACAGCACTTAAAGGACAGGTTCTTCTGTCACTAACTGGAGCTGTATGGATTAAATGATCACAATAGTGTTGTAATGTATTTTAAGTGTGAGAAATCAGTTAGTTTAGATTAGGAGTGTGCCTACAGGGAATAGGAATTTTAGAGCTTCTGTGCTCTTTAGGTGTCAAGTATGTGATAGATCCCAAGCATATCTTCGGCAACAACTCAGCTATTGCTACAGTACCTCACATGTCTACAGCAAGCAAAACCAGTGATTTTATGTCAGAACAACTTTCAGAAACCAGAAACTCATTGTCCAAACAACTGTCTTTTCAATTATCAGCTTTAAAATGGGGAAAATATCCCATAAGCATTTGCTAGATTCCCAGAAAGCATAGAAACTTAAGCTATAATGAATCAAAGTATGAAGAGCTAGCAACACCACACAGATACTTCAATATTGGAAAGTAAGCAGGTTTTAGTTTTCACCTTGAAAATATTTTTATGGGATGGTTTTGTGTCCCACTTTAAAATGAGCTCTTTAAAATCACCGGCATGGTGTCAGAGTGGCACAAATCACTCAGGAGGGTGCAAGCAATATTTTACAAAACAAGGTGTACACCCTGAAAACAGTAGATACAAACAATCCACAACCCAAACACAACAGAGCACCGACAAGAAACCGCAGCAGTCGTCATTACCACAGCAATTCACAACATAGAACCTCTGATAACACTGCATAACCATCTGCTTAATGGAACCAAAAAAACATAAAAAGAGCCTGATGTTGCCAGAGTCTAACCTAAACACCAAAAATGCCAGATACAGCCCACTGCAGCCACATTTGTTACAAGGAGAAAAGGAAAAGAGAATGAAGATAGAGAGAGAAAGAAAGAAAACAGAGAGAGTTTATAAGAGAGATAGAAGAGATGAAAGACAGTCACCACCTAAGAGACTCCACATGTTGTAGAACATGTTTCTTTGTCCAGCAGGTCCAGAAGATGACAGATGTCTACAAGGTTATAGGCTTCGCAGGGTTATTTAAACTCTGTCCCCGCCCCTCACCTGAGTCAGATGGCAGATCAGGTAACACACCCTTCAGCACCTCAGCTCCTGCCACTGGGGAGGGGGGGGGTGTCGAATATCAGAATCACCTGCTGTGAGACATTTTTTAACCCACACCATGCCAGGTCCATATAGATGGATCCTATAACATTAGTGAAATAACTTTGATTTGGAGCCTGAGTGCCCAAACCCCATGACTTGAAAGGACTTACAGTTTGTCTGCCTTTTTGGCTTTATTTTCATCCAGATGAAAAAGTCTAGGCATTTCTTTACTACGGTTATCTCATAAATACAGCATTTGCTGGCTTTTAATAATCTTTTTAGATTGTTTTCTGTATGCACTAAGAGGTAGCAGTTTTATGGTTCGCTGCTGTGAAGGCTTCAAATGGGGAAACCGAATATGTCCATAATGTTATTTAACATAGTATTGTGAGAAACACTCATTCACTGGTAAAATATTCAAAAGGACAAAGTCTTTGAAGCAAAGGCAATAATATTTTTATTTTGCAATTCAGCGCTGAATCGGATGCCCTTCTAAAAAAGGCATACCATCTTACAAAAGCAGTGGGAATATATACTAGTTTTAGACAAAGAACCATATAAATCTCCAAAGAATGCTCATTATTTTTTTGGAGTATTCGACCATGTCCAGAGACTTCCTTCAGGTTATCTCTTGACCTAAGACAACTACATCATACAAGACAACTAAGCACATCAATAAATTCTCGCAGCCCTAAGACAGGTTATCTCTTGACCTAAAGCAGCTACATCTTGCTAGAAAACTAAGCATCATGTCTGGAGATTGTCTTGTATCAAGAGATAATATGCATACAGATTTATATGACAAGATAATTAAACATACAACCCAGCTGCAGCAAAACTTATCAATTAATTCTCACAATTCACCCCCTTTTACTTATTACATTTTTTGCTGAAGCCCATAGCTTTTCTCTAATTTACACAATATTGATTGTAATTTCTCATCTTGTTCTTCTTTCTTCCAATCTCTTTTCTTCAACACCATAATTTTCTCGGCCATCTCACCCTGGCCTGAGGCTGCCATCCATGGATTTGTCGGCATACTGGTTAGCTGCATTCCTTCAACTACATTGGAAATCAGTCTTATAAAACATGGTACAAGACATGGTAAAAAGAGTAACCCAGTGAATGAACACAACAAAAAGAAGCCTACTTTCTTCCACCAAGCTACCCCTAAGAGATTATCCCACCATCTGGAATCTAACATAGACTTCCATTTCTGCACTGGGACATGTGCAATTTCTCGAATTTCAGTTGCAAGATTCATTACCACAAGGCCATTATCATCTATTTTAAGGCAATAATCAGAAATATTCCATTTTCCACATACGCCTCCTTCTTCTGCCAATAAATAATCTAAAGCCAATCTGTTCTGATATATTGCCCCTCTCATCTGTGTTTGCTGTTTAGCCAACAACCGAAGGCCGGATGCTGTCCAATTAATGATTAGTTCTACTACTGCCTGTAACCTAATTATTCTATTCAACATGTAAATAGGTGTTTGATAGCCCCAACTTCCAAGCTGACAGCAGGGGCAGTCCAAGGCCCACGAACAAACATTATTCAACAAGCGCTAATGTCACATAATTTTTATCGCCAGTCTGCCAAGGCACTACATAAGCAATTTAAAATTTCATTAGAATTAGCCCGAAACATAATAAAAATGTGCCAAGATTGTCAACAAATAACACCTTTACAGCCTGGAGGAGCCAACCCAAGGGGATTAAGCGCTTTAAAAATTTGGCAAACAGATATTACACACATACCCGAATTTGGAAGATTGAAATATGTGCATGTTTCTGTTGACACATATTCAAATGTGATATGGGAAACAGCACATACAGGGGAATCTTCAAAGGAAATAGTGAAGCATTTTGTCAAGGCATTTGCAGCTTTGGGAATTTCCACACTGGTAAAAACAGACAATGGGCCAGGATACGTGTGACCTACTTAAGAAATTTTTTCAAACCTAGGGAATAACACGTCACAGGCATACCACATTCTACACAAGGACAGGCAATGGTAGAGCAAGCCCATCAGACACTGAAAAATATGTTATTAAAACAAAAAGGGGAAATGAATGGTGAAACACCGCAGAACAGATTAGGGAAAGCACTGTATGTATTGAATTACTTAAATATGCGAGAAAATCAGGGAATAGAACAACTACCTATAGTAAGGCATTTTTTCATCTTTACAAACAAAGGATCAACAGCTCAACTAGGAAGGAGCCAAGGTATTGCTAAAATCTCTGGAATCAGGCTGATGGAAAGGACCATATCAGTTAATAACATGGGTCCGAGGATATGCTTCTGTTTCTATAGGTCAAGGACCCAAGTGGATGCCAGTGCGTTGTGTCCATCTGTATTTAAGCAGAGATGGTAATTACAGTAAAGATGACGGTGATACTAATATGGACAGCAATAATACTGGGGTTATTTAAAAGTCTGTTTCCCCCTGTCCGTAGTAAGAATATTTGGGTTTTATTAGCAAAACTTCTGAATCAGACAAATTTGTGTGTCAATGGGTGTGTGGTGATTGAGCTTGGGCATCTAATACAGCAATGACACTTAATCATTTTGTTTTGAGTCATTGGAGAAGGGGACGATCATTGCATGCATTCGCCAGTGACTGTAATGATGGTGTAGCAGCTGTGGAATCGCAGGGAGACAATCGCAGTAGGCCTGTTGCTTCCAGGAGCACGACATTGGAGATTCTGGCAGAACTGGAGGGTGACATCAATTCTGCAGGACATGCGACGTTGCAGGGTCGTGGGGCAGTTGACTTTTGTTGCTAGCGAATGGACATGGTTACGTGGTTTTTAGGGAGAGTGCTATGTGAATTTAGGTGGAAGGGGCTCTATAGGCACTCATGGACGGGACAGGGAGTTTGAAGATGAACAGTGTTTGAAAAACTTGTTATTAGGGATTTTTAGGTTGGAAAACTTGTTTGGGTGATAAGGGTTGACGAGCTAGTTAAAATCTTTAATCAAAATCGATGTTCTTTGCATTAGTACATTTCTGTGCATCTGTAGTAAAATATTTATATGCCTAATCACATGTTTATCATATTTTCTGTGAAAGGTACAATGAGCAATTGATAGTTCTTCAAAGGCTGTGACGATTGTAAACAAAGACAGGGGAGATGTGGGCATAAAAGATTCCACTGTCACACATATACCAGGGCAAGCGGCCCTTGGCATACCCACAATATCAGCAGCAAGCACAGAGCAAGCGGCTGATGTTCTCATGCGTGCTAGCTTAGTGAGGCCTTGGAATCTTTACCAACACCCGTGAGCTAATAAGAAAAGAATGCATTAGACGGAAAACATGAAGATAAGGGGCACATGGGTGGTAAATAGTCGTTGCACTTTATCACTGTAGCTGTGGGATTTTTTTGAAGTGGAAATTGACTGGGGTAGCTGCTAGCTGGGTAGAGAAACACTATATAAGGCTTCATCTCCTGTCATGGTCCGCTCATAAGCGGATGTGTGATGGTTCATTTCAGCTATGATCTTGGAGTGCAAAGAAAAAAGCAATAATTCAACAAGTCGAGGGAGCTAAATTTCAATCCAAACAGGAACTTTATTTATTGTGCCCGTAAAACGGCTTATGATAGAAAGAGAGAGAATAGGGAAAAAGATGGGGAGAAAAGGAAAGGAAAGGGATTTATAGCTACCACCATGGGTCCACAGACATACAGCATCTCTGGGGGTCCAGGTCCAGAATGCATTCCACTGCCTCTGTCTTCGATTTATGTGATCTCATGGTGGAGAAGATCTTCCAAAATTCAGCTACTCCAGAGCTGTCTTTTATGCTAGTCACTACACCTGCGACCCGCCTTTGCCTGTGGAAATGTTCCAGTCTCCACCTAGCAGGCCACACATGCCAAGAGAGGAGTGTCTGTGGATCTCCTCCCCTTGCGCATGCACTCCTCCTGGTGGCAGTGGTCGACCTGGGGTCTCCTGATGAAGGCCAGTAGTCATCATCACCTTGAACTCTGCTTGAACTGTTCTTCGCGCATGCTTTGTTGGGGTATGAGTCTGCGGTGAGTCCCGTCATTAATTTTCCTGTCTTTTTCCTCCTTGCTTCATGGATCTTTCACAGTGGTAGGGAGCAGGGAGGCTTGGAGACAGGTACAAAACATTTTTGAGATAAGGAGGTAGTTACGGGTAGACAGGTAAAAAACATTCCTTGCTAGTTTGTACCAACTTTGGTCATTTACAAAACATTCCTTGACTCTGCATCTGTGCTTACAGTCAAGTTTTGAGGCTTAGCACTTCATGAGAAAATGTTTTGGCAGAAATCGATCCTTTGACCGACCCTTACACCTCCACACAATAAAGGGATTTTGTTTCTCACCTTAAAACGGGGTCTGTGCCTCAATCGCTACACCTTTCAATACTGGAAGGCTGCTATAAGGTCTCCCTGGACTCTTCTCTTTAGGCTGAACAACCCAACTCTATATCTATGTTGATATTTTTCTTCCTTTGTTTTTCTTTCAGTTGGTACTTGTTGCGACTGAACTAGCTCTTGTATTCCTTTCGTCTGGCTTTTGTTTATCAGAAGGCTGTCTCTTCTTCCCACCGAACTAGCCTTTGTTTTTCTTTCAGTTCTCTGTTTCAAGGCCTCGTCAGAGTTGCTCAGTATCAACAAGTCCCACATCATCAGAGTTGCTTGATGTCAGCAAGGCCCACAGCATCAGAGTCCTTTTTCCCTGTAAAATGTCTCCACACTACTATATTTGGAAATAAATTTGCAAAAGATCTTGAGTCCTGAAAAGCCCCATCTGAGGAAGAAAAACTGCTACAGTACGTGGACAATATCCTGATTGCCACCAGGACAAGGGATGCTTGCATGACCTGGATAGTGAGTCTACTGAATTTTCTAGGACTCCAGGGATATCAGGTATCCAAAAGAAGACCCAGATAATGCAGCATGAGATGATTTACCTGGGCTATGAAGTCAGTGCTGGGCAGAGGACTTTGGGGCAGGCCTGAAAAGAGGAAGTATGCAAAACTCCAAGACCGCAACCAGTGAAAGAGTTACAAATTCTCCTGGGACTGACTGGGTGGTGCCGACTGTGGCTGGACTGCTTGTTAAACTCCTGTACACACTAACAACCACTGAACAGAAACACCTCCAAAGGAATACAGAATCTATGCAGGCCTCTGAGCTACTGAAAAAGGCCCTGATGTCGGCTCCAGCCTTGGGACTCCCAGATGTGAGTAAGCCATTTTTCTCCTCTAATATTGGCACAGGATCTGGGCCCATATCGACGAGCAGTTGCATACTTTTCCAAACAATGCCATTATCACTAGTCGAGACATAACAGAGTTAGGACCTTTACCCATGAATACCTCTGCACAAAAGGCAGAGATAATTGCTCTGACCCGTGCCTTGGAATTGGATAAAGGCAAAGCTGCAAATATCTATACAGATTCGAGGTATGCATTCGGAGTTGTACATGCGCATGGAACAATCTGGAAGGAAAAAGAGTTATTGAACTCACAGGGTAAACACATCAAACGTGGAGATCCTGAAACTACTGGAAGCAGTCCAGCTCCCTGAGAAGGTAACAACCACGCAAATCAAAGCACACCAGAAAGTGAATTTGGAACTGGAAAGAGGAAAGGAGCTGGTGGACAGAGAGGCAAAACAGGCAGCCAAAAGGGAGGTAAAACCAGAAAGGGCTTTGATCCCCGATGGGCGAATCTCCCTGGAAGGAGAGCCCCAATATACCAAAGAAGATCAAAAGCTCACTGCAGATTTGGAAGGGTCATATAATGAGGAGGGATGGGTTCTCACCCCACAAGGTAAATTAATCATGTGGTTTTTAGTAAAAGAGAAGTATAGAAAAAGGCATTGGGGAGCAGAGGCCCTATAGAAATGTCTAATTAGAGAAATTGTAGCTAGAAATGTATACATTACTGTGAGACAAGTGACTCAGCAGTGTGATATTTGCCTCCAGACTAATCCCAAAAATACCCCCACGCTCGAAATGGGCCAAATCGGGTAAGGCAACAGGCCTGGACGACAATGGCAAATTGATTTTTCAGAACTTCCAAGAAAAGGAGGGGTATTGATATTTGTGAGTACTAACCGATACCTTTTCAGGTTGGCCAGAGGCATTCCCTACCAGAACAGCCAAGGCTCGAGAGGTAACCAGAACATTAATACAAGAAATAATACACTGTTTTGGGGTCCCAGCGACCCATCTGTCACTTTGAGATCCATCCGGACACTAATCAGAAGACAGTACTTGTATATATTGGCCAAGGATGTGTATGTTTAAGAACTGCTTGTATTTCTATAGTAATAGATGGGACAATTACAGATAGCAAGAATCATTCTAACTTTTGCATTTGTAATTTTGTTAAGATTGTTGGGTGTGACTTTTTTTACTTAGCACCAGTCGTATCCTACTAGTTGATAAAATCTAATTATACTATGTTGCACAAGTTATCACCTGTACCTATTGGAATGAATCTTATATTGGTAAAACAATTAATGAAACAACAGGATTTGATCAATATCTTGGACGAGGTCCAAGAAAGTGGGAGAAAGTCCCTGATAACAGTCCACCTTGACACAGGGCCCCGATAAGGGTAAGAGAACATGTGAACCATCATTGGCAGGACATGCTATTTGGATGGTCCCCTACTATGACTGGCATTCTAAATAAGTTTTGTCACTCCATTATTATCCTCTTGATGTTAGTTTTAGTTAGCTTTGTTTACTCTACTGTGTTGTTTGTTTGGAACTGGAGAATGCTACAACGACTAACAATTTTGACTTCTATGTCTAGTGCTCATGAAAATGCGTTGAAAAGTAATTTTCAAGCAAAATACTATCCAGTTCCCCTTCAAAAGATGGATCATGTATGAGGCAAATGAATTTGCCTGAGTTTAAAAGACAAGGGGGAATTGATGAGCGGGCATATGATATAGGGGAGAAGTTAGAAAAACTTAAAGGGCTTAGCTCACTGAAACGCACACTGTTTGCTAGTAAAGGCCTTGAAGACCCTGGATGTTGATAAGGAAGGAACTCATTTGCAGACATTCACTGACAAAGGAAAGCTGGAATGAGCTATGTCTTCCTCAAAGCACGTCTTTACACTATAACTATCTGCTTGTTAGACCATTCCATGTGCGAGTTAGGAGGATTACCCCCTCGCACCCGGCAGCGAATAAACACATACCTATTTTATAACCCTTAATTGAGTTATAGAGTTTGATTCTGCAAAACACTACCCTCAAGCAGATCAATACTTCCTCCCAGCTTAGTGTCATCCACGAACTTACTAAGGGTACATTCAATCCCTTTGTAAGTGGACGCGCAATGGTTCATTTCAGCTATGATCTCAGAGTGCAAAGGAAAAAGCAATAATTCAGCAAGTCAAGGGAGTTAAATTTCAGTCCAAACTGGAAGTGTATTAATTGTGCCCGTAAAGCGGCTTGCGATAGAAAGAGAGAATAAGGAGAAAAATGGGGAGAAAAGGGAAGAAGAAGGGGTTTATAGCTACCACCATGGGTCCACAGACGTCCGGCGTCTCTTGGGGTCCCAGTCCAGAATGCGTTCCACTGCCTTTGTCTTCGATCTATGTGATCTCACGGTGGGGAAGATCTTCCAAAATTCAGCTGCTCCAGAGCTGTCTTTTATGCTAGTCACTACACCTGCGACCTGCCTTGCGACCCGCCTTTGCCTGTGGAGATGTTCCAGTCTCCACCTAGCAGGCCACACATGCCAAGAGAGGAGTGTCTGTGGATCTCCTCCCCTTGCGCATGCACTCCTCCTGGTGGCAGTGGTCGACCTGAGGTCTCCCAATGAAGGCCAGTAGTCATCATCACCTTGAACTCTGCTTGAACTGTTCTTCGCGCATGCTTTGTTGGGGTATGAGTCTGTGGTGAGTCCCGTCATTAATTTTCCTGTCTTTTTCCTCCTTGCTTCATGGATCTTTCACAGTGGTAGGGAGCAGGGAGGCTTGGAGACAGGTACAAAACATTTTTGAGATAAGGAGGTAGATACGGGTGATAGGTTCAAAGCAGTCATTTTGTACCAGCTTTGACAGGTACAACGCATTCATTCCATACCGTCTTTGGCCGTTTTCATAAGGCCTGCATCTGTGACAGTCAAGTTTTGAGGCTTAACACCTGATGAGAAAATGTTGAGGCAGAAATCAGTCCTTTGACCGACTGTTACACCAGGTCATTGATAAAGATATTGAACAGAACTGGACCCAACACTGAGCCCTGAGGACACAACTTGGGACTGGTCTCCATCTGGATTTCACTCCATTCCCCACCACTCTCTGAGCCCGGCCATCCAGCCAGTTTTTTACCCAGCAGAGTCCTGTCCTAGAATCTTTACCCAGCCTGTCCAGACCATTGGCAGCCAGTTTCTCAAGCAGAATGCTGTGGAAAACTGTGTCAAAGAACAGTAAACACTAAGTACATTGATGACTATTTCAACACGTCCATATGTTTCTGCTTGCATGTTCAATGCAGCAGCAGAGAGGAAAGGACTTACCTTTACTTTGATGATTGTTCATAAAGGCCTCTGTGGAACAGGCTGCCCAGGGAGGTGGTTGAGTCACCTTCCCTGGAGGTGTTTAAGGCACGGGTGGATGAGGTGCTAAGGGCATGGTTTAGTGTTTGATAGGAATGTTTGGATTCGATGATCCGGTGGGTCTCTTCCAACCTGGTTATTCTATGATTCAAACCACACCAGTTCTCAATGCATAACAGTCTATCACAGCCCATTGTCCATTAGCCCAAGTAATCCATTGTCCCTTAGCCCAAGTAATCCATTGTCCCAGTCTGTGATCATCAGAAATTCAGGTGTCACTTGTAGAGAGAGGAACATAAAAGATTCTTGACTGAGAAGAGCAGAAAAAAGTAAACATCACAACTATATTACTACAGGAAAAAAAGGGGAGGTGGAGTGAGAGAGATACCACCTCAATGTAGGGAAATTCCTTATGTACAAGTTATTGCAAACTAGAAGACTATCTAATGAGCTATTGTTGAAAGAAATCATAAAATCATGAAATTATAAAACTGCAAAAAGGCCCTAAAGTCAAAAGGCTTTTACAAGGAGCTATAAGTGGGATTGCAGATGGTTTTGTTATCACTAAACTTGTTATGAAAAAAGGAGATGCTTGATTCAATGTATGAGAAATACGAGTTGAATAGGTAAATTGAGGCACACATCTTGTGAAGCAGTGCTATTTAATTATTTATTCATGATCACAATCGTGGGAGCGAATCTTTCTGGCAAGAAGGAATGTGCTCAACCATTGTCAAAAAACACACAAACTTTATACCATTCCTTTCAAAGCAAGACCACCTTCTCCCCAAATTTACAACCTATCACAAAGCTATTACAAGGTGGTTACCAGGGTACTTTTTACATATTATATTTCTTTACCCAGTTTGTTGTTCATAAGTTTTTAGATTCCTAAGCATGTCTTGTACTGTACCAGAAAGGTACCAGGATATAATATTTCTCTTCTCCAAACTACTTGTTCAGCCATTCCTTAGTGAAAAACAGGTTACGCAATCATATTCTGCAAGAGGATTATAAATTCAGTTCAGCAAGGCCCTCCATCTTAATGCTAAAACTTCCATTTTGTAAAAACACAAGCAGCAAAACTCTCACAATTCTCCCTCTTTTTCTTTTTATTTTTTGTAGTTTGACACATTAATTAACTTCACTATTAGAAATAAGATGTTAATATTATTTCATTTGCAATTTTCCAAACCCAAATGTACGGAATTATTATCAAGAGCAGGCAGTTATATTCAAAACTGTGATGATTACAGTAGGATGAAGCATCTTATTAAAGAGTCCTGTAGCAGTGGACAACCATCCAAAAAGAGTATCCCACCACCGGTGTTCTCCATTTTTCTTTACTCACTCCAAAACATGATGTACTACTTCTGTATCATGATGTACTGTCATCAGACTTCTTTGTCCATTTTCTCTGGCCTTCTTCAGTGACTGCTCCAGATCCTTATGTCGTAATAATTTCTTCAGCAACCTAAGATTCATTCCGAGATGCAGAGGTAGCAATTTTTGAATTTGTGTGTAGTTAGATCTTAGTAGCTGATATGGTGTGACAGAAGATGCATAAGTAAAGTCACATCCTACCATGTTAGTGAAATTGCAAATGCGGAGATTAGTAAGATTACTAGTATTCACAGCGACGTCATCTACAATAATGAGTTCTCAAAGTGTTCTCATACAAGCACAATCCTTGCTTTTATAAACCAGAACAGTTTCAGGATGTTTGTTAGGGTGTATTTCTAAATACACACCTTTTGTTCAGTGTTGAGACAGATGTCTTGAGCTTTGATGGTGTTACTTTCACAAATGAATCCTTGCTGTTCTCTTGCTGTACAAGCACTTACGACGATTGTCTGCCATTTCCCTGCCTCACGATAGGCCCATACCCAATGTTCAGTTGGATAAAGAACAGATCTGTTATGGTTTAGGCCTAAAGCAATTATTGGATATATCATATACACCGGGGCTTGGGTTATGGTCATCACAAAGGTGGTGGTTGCATCATTAACCGGATCATAGGTGAAATTAACCAAATTCCACCAAGACTGGAATTTTCTTTTGAAATAATTTACATTATCCCAGATGATTTTCTGAATTTCCTTGGGCAGGGTGCCTTTGTCCCCTTCCCTTATTATTGCCAATTTCAGACTACATCCATAATTGAGCCTGTACACAGCTTAGAGCCATAGAAACATTAGTCTGGAGTGTATCGAGTGCATTTGCCAGTAACTGATGATCTTTTTCATGAAATTCCTCCCAGTGAGGTAATATATCTGATAATAGCCATTGGTTATTTCCCAACGCTAAAAGAGAAGAGGGCAAGGGATATTCTAACTTGTTCAGATCAGTAGTTATTGTCGGCATCTTATTCATCAGTAGTTCAGAATCAATGCTGTTTAGGACACTGAGTCCTGTTCTTAAAATACCAGTAACATCCCTCTTTCTTCAATTTCTTGGAGAAAGAGTTCACTTGTGCAACCAGGCCATCCATTCTATATAGGAGGTTTTCAGGAATGGGGTACAAGCAGGCTGAATTGCAGAAATTGCAAAATACCTTGTGTCTATTCATAATTTCCTATACAGGTGTAACAGATATCTGGGATGCCTTTTTGTAGGTTGTTCCATTTTTCATTCTGCAACTTATTTGAATTTCCTCTCTAGTTTTCCCCATTAGGGTGAATACTCTGTTAAGTCCATCCCAGACCCACTCATATTTAGAATATGCCTCATCCTCCCACATGCCTCCATGCACAACCACAGTAGTCAAATTCAAGTCCCGATATGCAGCATCAGCTCGACTAATCCCTGTAATTACAGTGTATTGAGTATGCGCATGCAGCCACGGCCATCTCAGGTCTTCCTGACTACAGGCTTTCCTATTACGATCAACAGAAATATTGCCTCCTTCATTACAGATTTTGTTTCTCCAATTAAAATATACTTCTTAGTGCTGAATCCAACCAGCACTTTGTCTTACAATTTGTACAATAATAATTTGGACTCATTTGCCAAATGCCTGATTCAATCTATAAACAACAGATTGGTTTACAGTTTTAGTTCATTTAAGAAAACAAAAGCCACAAACCAACAAAGGCTTTTAACCAATATTTCCTCATAAAAGCATTCGTATCCCTTCACTGATCACCTTGGCCAATTCCCAGTTTCCCAAAACTGAATATACTGATTCACCCTTTCTCTTGACGATGGGTGGATCCCTCAGACAGTCGAAATTTCCCTGTGGCATCTTAATACTACCCCTAGGGGGCAGTATACTACCGAAGAAGCCTTTGAATTTCCCAGCTTCACCAGAGACCAGGGAATTTAGGTTTGCAGATTATTATTCCGAGTACAGACAAACACACAATTAAGAACACCAACAATGCCCCTTGGGGACACTCCAGGTGCATATATGCTAGTCGTCCTTTCCAGTCACAGGTTACATTCATTCTCCCCAGTTCTCCAGTGTGAAGACTGTCAATCTTTTTCCTTCTGTGGATCTTCTGTTCCCCAAGTATTGGGATCTGTCGAGGCTTTTACTCATGTGTAGTGAGTCCACCCCTTTTCCGCAGTTCTCATGGCCATTCATTTGTCCTAAAATTGTTTTCGTCACTACAATGGCTGTTGCTGATACTGAAGGAAAAGCTTCCACCCATCCTGACAAATGATCTACCAATATTAACAGATATTTAAATCTTCCTACTTTTGGCAATTCAGTAAAATCTACTTCAATCATAGAATAGTTAAGGTTGGAAGGGACCTTAAAGATCATCTAGTTCCACCCCCTCTGCCATGGGCAGGGACATCCCACTAGATCAGGTTACCCAAGGCCCCATCCAACCTGGCCTTAAAAACCTCAAGGGATGGGGCAACCACAACCTCCCTTGGTAACCTGTTCCAGTGTCTCATCACTCTCATGGTGAAGAAATTCTTCCTAATGTCTAATCTAAATCTGCCCCTCTCCAGTTTATACCCGTTCCCTCTTGTCCTATTACCACAAGCCTTTATGAATAGTCCCTCTCCAGGTTTCTTGTAGGCTCTGAATGATCTGAAAAGGTCTGAGTCCCAGTCCTCATCCATCCAAAGACTGTTTACTCATAGCTTTCTTATTTACTCTCTGATGTGTTACACAACCGTTTCATATTTGTTTAGCTATTGTATACAATCATATACAGGCATATTTTCTCAATACAGCGTTGCACATTGCCTGAACTCCCCAGTGACTCCCTTGATGCAGAATAGTTAAAATTTCTCTCATCACTGGTTTGTTTACGAGTTCTCTTCTGCCAGGGAGAATTCACTGTCCTTCTGACTCCTCTGCCCCTAACTCCTTGAAAGTTGTTATCTCCTTTTCGCTGAATATTTGCTTTTCAGGCCAGGACTTTGTCTCTAGCACTAGGGACAATTTCATTATTGTTTCAGAGTACAAAGTATCCTCCTTTGCTTTCTCATCAGCCATTCTATTTCCCTGTTTTACTAAAGAGTTTCCTCTTTGATGTCTTCTTATTTGTATCACAGCAATTTCTTCAGGTAGTAATAGGTTTTCTAAAACCTGTCTGATTAAGTCCTCATGAGCCAATCCCTTCCTTCTGCTATTTATTAAACCCCTTTCTTCCCAAATTCTTCCAAATGTGTGCACCACCCCATACGTGTATCGCCAATCTGTATAAACAGTGCCCTGTTTTCCTTGTAATAATTTCAATGCTTGATTCAAGGCATACAGTTCACAAGTTTGAGATGACCAGTTACTGGGTAAACCTCCCATTTCTTCCACTTTCTTGTCTGTCCCATTGATAACTGCATAACCATTACGTCTTCTTTCGCTCATGACTCTGGATAAACCATCTATAAACAATATTTCTCCTTCATCTAAAGGTACGTCTTGCAGATCTAACCTTATTTTTGTTTGGTAATTTATTAGATCTAAACAGTTACGTTCCACATCGACTGCATTTTCAGTCTCCCTCATTAAAAAGGAGGCAGGATTCAAGATAGAGTCAGTGATTATAGTTAAATCCTCTTTTTCAATCAATATTGCCCCTAAGTATTCTAGAATCTGTTAGCCACCTGCCGGCTGTCTGAGTGAGGATTGTTTTTACTTGGTGAGGGGTAACAACAATTAATTTCCCCACAAAGGTTAGTTTCCTGCTTTCTTCTACTAGTAAAGCTGTTGCTGCCACAGCCTGCATGCATTCTGGCCATCCCTGAGATACAGGATCTAACAACTTAGATAAGCATGCTACGGGTTTTCTTTTGTCCCCTCGCCATTCTTGGGTTAAAACTCCTAAGGCAGCACCCTCACTAGCAGTCATAAAAAGATGAAATGTTTTTTTTTCCAGGGCAGGTAGAGCCAAAACTAGTGCTGTAATCAGATCTTGCTTCAGATTTTCTATCATTTCTCTTTCTTCTTCTGTCCAGTTCAATATATTAGGTTCTTTCTCCGATAATTTAAAATATAATTTCTTTGCTTTCTGTGCATATGCTTCTATCCATAATCTACAGTATTGGATCAAACCTAAAAGTTTTCTCAACTCCTCCTTTGTTCTGGAGAGAGGGAGTTGCACAATTCCTTATATTCTTTCAGGGTTAATTCTCTGTTTACCCTGAGAGATTGTGTGTCCTAGATATCTGACTTCTTTTTCTACATACTCTAATTTGTTCTTGGACACGCTTAACCCATGGTCTCCCAGGAAATTCAGGAATCTGTTCGTGGTTTCTTTTACTTTTGACTTTTCTGTTTCAGAAATTAGCAGATCATCTACATATTGTAATAACATTTTCCCTTCTTGAGTCTGAAATGTTTCCAAAATTTTTCCAGCACTTGTCCAAATAAGTTAGGTGATTCTGTAAATCCTTGGGGCAAACCAGTCCGCCTATATTGCTGTGTACGCCCTGTTTCTGGGTCTTCTCATTCAAATGCAAAAAGATCCCTACTATCTGGATCCAGGGGGGGAAGTCCAAAAGGTATCTTTTTAAATCTATTACACTGAACCATTTATGTTCATGTGGAATTTTACTCATAAGAATATAAGGGTTAGGAACCACAGGGTGACACTTTATCACTATCTCATTAATCTTTCTCATATCTTGCACTAACCAGTATGAGCCACCTGATTGCTGTACTGGTAAAATCAGGATGTTGTATGGCAACATGCAAGGTTCTAAAAGACCGTCCTTAATCAGTGTTTGCACCACAGGCTTTAAACCCATTTTCCCTTCTAAAGGGATGTGATATTGTTGCTGTTTCACTATCCCACTCCCCTCTTGAATAGTTATTTTTAAGGGAGTAACATTGAGAGGGATTTAAGGGAGTAAGATTGAGAACTCCTCTATTTCCTTCCCTTGCCCGCATTTTTGGATTTATTTCTTTTTCATCATCCTCTGTTAATAAGTTCACTGATACTTTTATTCCCTTTTCACAAGTTCTCAATTGCAATCCCAATTTGACACATTTTACAATTGTCCAGTAACAGTTTTAGTTTCCCAATTTAATTCAACAGTTTCAAAAAGTGATATCACCATTCCCGATCCTTCTACCCCTGTTATTTTTAAAGTATCACTAGCCAAATTAAGTCCTGCTATTTTATAAGCTAAGAACAATCTAGCTGCTCTTGTGTCCACTAAAATTACAATATGACCCTCCTATTTGGGATCTATGATTGTGAGCAGCCAGTCTTCCCTTTTTAACTGGGGGCATTGTCTTTTCAGGTGGCCTGCTCTATGTGCTGGATTGTTATCGTCCCAGTGTGGGTCTGTTGTGGGGTACTTGTCTGCTGGAATAACCCCTGGTCCTGGTGGATGCAGTCTCTCCCACTCCCACATAGCAGGTTGCCTTATCATCCCTCATTCCTCTTTGTTAAACAACATGCTCAGAATGGACATCATTTCGGCCCGGGAGTAAAAATTGGGTCCCAAGAACTGATAAAATTATTCAGCTAACCTGATGGGATCTTCTATCAGGCATTTCATTTCCTTTTTAAAACTTCTCACCGCCCCACTGGTTAGGGGAGTGTTCACATACCCTATGTCTCCTAGTGCTGTTGGGACTTCCCTAAGGGGGTACATAGAGGTGTTAACAGGGTTAGAGGAGTTAGCAGGGTTAGTATGTCCACGGTTAGCTTCAGGGAAGGGAAGATTTATAATAGCTCTTTGGCACCGCTCTAGTTCTCTCCTAAATCTAGCGTACTTTCTCCCTTCAGCAGCGGCACCGGATCTCTGCTCAGTTCGGCTCATGAAGGGGGACCCGGAACTCATTGCCCCCATCCCCTCGGCAACCCCTGGCTCTTCTTCAGGAATGAGGATCAAGACTGCCTCAGGTTCCAAGACTGCTGCTGATGTTGAAGTTGCCACAGGTGATGTCAGTAGAATTGAAAGGTTATAAGGAGGGGGAGATCATGGAGGAGGATTTAGTGCATACATAGGTCAATTATATAAGTGATCCCATTTAGACTTTTTCTGCTCCTTTATCTCTGCAGCACTCTGGCGAGTTATGAGAAGTTGTTTAACCTGATATATCCAACAAGCTGCATAAGCCAATTCTTCCTCTGAAGGAGGATTTTTACAGTTTACATATATATTTAAAGCCTGACATATCCAATCTTCATCAAACTCGTATTTTGGGCAAAATAATGAGGTTCCTTTAATTGGTTCTTTGGGCCACACAAGTACACAACATGGAATCATTTTCTCCTTATTCTTATCCTTTGTTTTTTGATTCCTTTTCTAGTTTTTCAACATTCTTCCAAAAGGGCTATTTGCAGGCACTGCCCTAGGGACCTTCTCTCTGTCCCTATTTTCCCTGGAACTCTTATTTCCCATTTCTTCTAGCAACCTTTAGTTGTGCTGCTACAGAAATCTACCCCTCTGTAGAGTACCATGTGCTAAAATTCCCAGTCCTAGCCAATGGGTTGCACTGTCAAGCGCTGTCCCAGCACAAGACGATACCATGCAGCATAAGAGCCCAGATCCCAAGACTCTCTTTCATTCTTTATCACACACTTCATCTGTCTCTGGCCTTGCCCTTCGCGGAACTAAGGAACTATGGATCAGGACTCTGCACTTTCTTCGTACTAAAGTACATCCCAGCCACACACTTCACACCCGACCCCCAAGGCAGTATTCATCACATCTGATTTTTCTTCCCTTGGTCTGTGCACAGAGTTACTGGGTCGATGCACAAAACCAGAGTGCCTACCACCACCATTCTCTTCCCCGGCTATTCATAGATCTTGCCTCTTTAAATAGCCTTGTGTCCTCTGTTGGCTCTCCTCAGGGCCACCGCCACCAGCCCACAGGACCGCTGAATCTGAGCAGTGGTGCACCTTACCTTTCTGTTGTGACGAGGGCCCTAAGCAGGCAACTTTTGTTCCCAGATTTTGGCACCAAATTGTGAGAAATGCTCACAAGTTGAATAGGTAAACTGAGGCACGCATCTTGTGAAGCAGTGTTAGTTAATTATTTATTTGTGATCACAATTGCGGGAGCGACTCCTTCTGGCAAGAAGGAATGTGCTCAACCATTCTCAAAAAACACACAAACTTTATACCATTCCTTTCAAAGCAAGACCATCCTCTCCCCAAATTTACAGCCTAGCACCAAGTTATAACAAGGTGGTTACTAGGATACTTTTTACATATTAGATTTCTTTACCCAGTTTGTTGTTCATAAGTTCTTACATTACTAAGCATATCTTGTACTGTACCAGGATATTTCTCTTCTCTAAAGTACTTGTTCAGCCATACCTTAGTGAAAAACAGGTTATGCGATCATATTCTGCAAGTGGATTATAAGTTCAGTTCAGCAAGGCCCTCCATGTAATGCTAAAACTTCAATTTTGTAAAAACACAAGTAGCCTAATGAGGGCATGAAAGATTTCACTGTGGCGTGTATGCTGGGACAAGCGGCTGATGCCTTGGCATATGCATGATACTAGCAGCAAGGACAGAGCAAATGTCCAGGGTTCTCATGCTTGCAAGCATGTTGAGACCTTGGAATATTTAGTAAGATCCATGAGTTAATAAGAAAAGAATGGATTAGACAGAAAATGCGGGCATAAAGATTCTGGTATTGTGTGTATGCTGGTGCAAGCGGCCGATGCCTTGGTGTACCTGCAATATTAGCAGCAAGCACAGAACAAACGGCCAATGTTCTCATGCTTGCTAGCTTGTTGAGACCTTGGAATCTTTATTAAGACCCGTGGGTTAATAGGAAAGGAATGCACTAGGCGGAAAACATGAAGATAAGGGGCACATCTGTGGAAAACAGGGGGTTGCACTCTGTCGCTGTACTGCGGGATTCTCATGGGTGGAAATTCACTGGGATAGGTGTTACTGGATACAGAGGCACTATATAAGGTTTGCATCTTCTCAATAAAGCTGATCTCATTTGTTGCCTCATCGACGGGGTCCGTGTCTTAATCGCTACAAATGGTGTCCAACTTGAGAGGGTCCCACATCTCTCAGGGCAAACCCTGATATTCAGGGTCATAACCGCTAGACAGTAGCGGCTGTAGCAATGCCTGGTTGGATGAATTTTGGCCAGTGTGGAGCACTGAAGCAGTCCAGACAAGTAAGAGCCCTGAAAAACGGATGTTAAGCATGCTGAGTGATGACTGAGGACTTGGTTAAAATCGATACAGGGTCGGGATCCAGGTTTAGATGTGACTCCTGCATATGATATAAAAGTCTGGGATGCCGCGGGACTTTAATTGTGGGTCACAGCTACCAGGGACGACCCTGGGGCGGTAAGCCTGTTATCTGCCTGGAGGTTAATGATCGAATCATCAAAACACTTGAGGTAGTGCAAACATTTAGCAGAACCACGAAAGATGCAGGAAGACAGCGATATTCCGTATTCAGAGCCCAGTGCTGGGCCATCAGCGCCTGCCGATAATCCCTTTGATCTGGGGTCGGCAGACCACGAAGGAACTCTGATTTGTTTTCGTCCACAGAGGTGTGGTGATCTTAACCAGCTACAAACTTTTCCTGAGATTTGTTCACAGGAGGCCAGAGACTCGAAAACCTGTAGGGAAAGTACTAACAGCTCCACCACTGCTGCAGGGGGACCGCTTCCCTGGGCCGAGGTGGGGGCTGCCCACCGCAGCTGCTGCTGCTGCTTTGTGTAAAGCAGGCAGTTTCGGAAAAGACGTTGGTAGCAGTTCAAGAAACAAGCCAGTTTAAATAATGTGATATTACAACAGGTGCGGCTTTTGGCTTATCATTTATAAAGATACCGGATGTCAGAAAGTTGAAACAGACATGACATGTATATGGCATTTAAAGACAGACTGAAGGATGTACTCGACAAGCAGGTAGACAACCAAGCAGCTAAAAAGGCCTTAATTTTGCAATTAGGGATAGAAAATCCTAATGATGAATGTAGAAAAATAAGGCGCGGTCTGAAAAACCCTACAACAGCAGCTGGGATCAATTACCTGTCCAGCACAGATAATGGCTGCTGCCCTGACTGTACACTGGGAAGAGAAAGATTTTCTGATAATTAAAAATATTTTCAAATATACATTAACAATAAAAGGAGGACTAGGGAGAACATTCAGTCCCTATTGGATGCAAATGGAAAAACTGTGACAGGGGATGAGGACAAGGCTGAGGTACTTAATGCCTTCTTTGCCTCAGTCTTTAACAGTAAGGAAGGTTGTTCCCTCTGTGTACAAACCCAGGAGATAGAGTAGCAGAACAGAGCTCCCATGATCCAAGAGGAGGTGGTTAGAGACTAGCCCAGCTAGACACCCACAAGTCTATGGGGCCGGATGGTATCCACCCAAGAGTATTGAAGATTTGCTGGCAGATTTGCTTGCTAAACCCCTTTCCATCATCTTCCAACAGTCCTGGCTGACTGGGGAAGTTCCACTGGACTGGAGGCTGGATGACGTTGTGCCCATCTACAAGAAGGGTCGCAGGGAGGATCCAGGGAACTCCAGGCGTGTCAGTCTGACCTCAGTGCCAGGGAAAGTCATGGAGCAGGTGATCTTGAGAGCTATCATGAAGCACATGCAAGAGAACTGGGTGATCAGGCCCAGTCAACACGGGTTCACGAAAGGCAGGTCTTGCCAAACTAACCTGATTGCCTTCTATGACAAGGTGATTCGCTTACTGGATGAGGGAAAGGCTGTGGATGTGGTCTTCCTGGACTTCAGTAAAGCCTTTGACACATTTTCTCACAGCATTCTGCTTGAGAAACTGTCAGCTTCTGGCCTGGACAGGCGCACACTCTCCTGGGTGGAAAACTGGTTGGATGGCTGGGCCCAGAGAGTGGTGGTAAATGGCCAGATGGAGGCCAGTGACAAGTGGGGTTCCCCAGGGCTCGGTGCTGGGTCCAGCCCTGTTCAATGTCTTTATCAATGACCTCAGTGAAGGCATTGAGTGTACCTTTAGCAAGTTTGTGGATGACACTAAGCTGGGTGGAAGTGTGGATCTGCTGGAGGGTAGGGAGGCTCTGCAAAGGGATCTGAACAGGCTGGACAGCTGGGCTGAGACCAATGGCTTGAGGTTTAACAAGGCCAAATGCTGGGTTCTGCACTTGGGGCACAACAACCCTATGCAGTGCTACAGACTAGAAGTCTATCAAGAATGCTGCCTGGAGGACAAGGACTTGGGAGTGTTGGTTGACAGCCAACAGAACATGAGCCAGCAGTGTGCCCAGGTGGCCAAGAAGGCCAATGGCATCTTGGCTTGTATCAGAAACGGTGTGACCAGCAGGTCCAGGGAGGTTACACTCCCTCTGTACTTGACACTGGTGAGACCGCACCTCGAATATTGTGTTCAGTTCTGGGCCCCTTGCCACAAGAAGGATGTTGAGGCTCTGGAGCGAGTCCAGAGAAGAGCAACAAAGCTGGTGAAGGGGCTGGAGAACAGGCCTTATGAGGAACGGCTGAGAGAGCTGGGGTTGTTTAGCCTGGAGAAGAGGAGGCTGAGGGGAGACCTCATTGCTCTCTACAACTACCTGAAAGGAGGTTGTAGAGAGGAGGGTGCTGGCCTTTTCTCCCAAGTGACAGTGGACAGGACAAGAGGAAATGGCCTCAAGCTCTGCCAGGGGAGGTTCAGGCTTGACATCAGGAAAACATTTTTCACAGAAAGCGTCATTGGGCACTGGAACAGGCTGCCCAGGGAGGTGGTTGAGTTACTTTCCCTGGAGATGTTTAAGGGACGGGTGGATGAGGTGCTGAGGGGCATGGTTTAGTGATTGATAGGAATGGTTGGACTCAATGATCCAGTGCGTCCTTTCCAACCTAGTGATTCTGTGATGTTCATTTGAGGATGGCACAGCCTAGGGCATGTTTCTAGGCTGTGGGAGCCTTCCTCTTCATCTTTGGAGACTGATTCCACTTGCAGTGTTTCATATTTATTCTGCAAGTGAACCTGGGAACCTGGGGTTTTTTTGTGTGAATGGGGACAACAGGCATTCTGTGCAAGGTAGGAACTTGCTGCCATTCCCCATCTTTTTTTTCCTCAGTCTTACAGTTGGTGGATGGGTAGTTCACAATTGCGTTTGCTCTGGCAGCCTGCTTAATTTGTGAGAGGGCGCTGCTCCACTTATCCATTTTCCTCTCACACTTCCTGATAGTCCTTAGTCTAGTTACTTCCTCCCTCAGCTCTGCCAGCATGCGGAGGAGTGCCCCCCACGTGAGCACAGCTTCTACAAGTGAAGTCAGTACCGGTAGTGTGAGTCAGCATGGGAGGGGGGCACTCCGTGTAGCCCAGTTTCTGGGTGGCTGCATATGCCCACTGAGGCTCCGTCTGGGTGGCTACATCCATCCTGGCTGTTGCAGCACCTGGACCAGTTCTAATTTTATGCCAGGTGGCCACCATGGTCCTCGGTCCCTTCCGGCCGGCCCCTAGCCTCTCTCTTTGCCCTCCCTGCCGGCCCCTAGCCTCTCTCTTTGCCCTCCCTGCCTGTTCAAACTGCCCTGCTTTACTCACATGCCTCACACTTCTAACACGCCTCGCATCTGTTTGCCACGCTCCTGTTCGCCGTGCGGAGGTACCTGCTTTGACCGCCCCCTCCCATCAGGCACCGTGTGGGAATGGCCACTTAGGGTTGTCAGGAGCCCAGAGCCGGCCACCCCACCCCTGCCTGGTTTTTCTTGGCCTTTCCCTGGCTCTGGGAAGCGCCCCACTGCCACAAATTGTCACCCCGCTACAGTACTCACCTTCCTGCTGCTGGATGTTGCCGAAAGAGCGGTGTTGATGGCTTAGCCGCGTTTAAATCAGATGTTTAAACATGATGGTCTTAGTCTCACATACAGTATCTGCTGTGTAAGAACAAAGGGGAAATCACTGGCTTTCCCCATCTAGGTTTCTTAAATACCGAGCCATCCTGGTCAAATCAGATGATATCGAAATTGCAGTAACTAACATTGTGAACCCAGCTTCTTTTCTCAGTGGAACGATGACTGAACCACTGACACATGACTGTCTTGAAACAATAGAAGCTGTGTATTCCAGCAGACCAGATCTGAAGGAAGAAATTCTGGAGGATGCACAAGATTCCTGATTTACAGATGGAAGTAGTTTTGTCCGATAAGGTACCTGTAAAACTGGTAACTACTAGGGACAAGGTAATTGAATCCCAGTCACTACCTGCTGGGACTCTTGCTCAAAAGGCTGCAATTATTTCCTTAACCAGACCCTTAGAACTGGTAAAAAGAAACATGATAAATATCAGTTCTGGGCCCCTCACCACAAGAAGGATGTTGGGGCTCTGGAGAGAGTCCAGAGAAGAGCAATGAAGCTGGTGAGGGGGCTGGAGAACAGGCCTTATGAGGAACGGCTGAGAGAGCTGGGGTTGTTTAGCCTGGAGAAGAGGAGTCTGAGGGGAGACCTCATTGCTCTCTACAACTCCCTGAAAGGAGGTTGTGGAGAGGAGGGTGCTGGACTCTTCTCCCAAGTGACAGGGGACAGGACAAGAGGGAATGGCCTCAAGCTCCACCAGGGGAGGTTTAGGCTGGACATTAGGAAAAAATTTTTCACCGAAAGGGTCATTGGGCACTGGAACAGGCTGCCCAGGGAGGTGGTTGAGTCGCCTTCCCTGGAGGTGTTTAAGGCACGGGTGGACGAGGTGCTGAGGGGCATGGTTTAGTGTTTGATAGGAATGGTTGGACTCGATGATCCGGTGGGTCTTTTCCAACCTGGTGATTCTATGATTCTATGATATATGGACAGATTCTAAATATGCCTTTGGAGTCTTTCATGCTCTCGGAGTGATTTGGAAAGGAATTAGGGTTATTGACAGTACAAGGAAAACAGATTAAACATGCTGAACAAATACTTCGTCTATTGGAGGCAGTACAATTAGCAACTGAAGTTGCCATCATGCACTGTTGAGGGCACCTGAGAAGTAACACTGACCAGGAAACAGGTGATAGATTAGCTGATTATGAGGCTAAATGGATGGCAGAAATAATGCAAGTAGAGCAAATTTTAGCTCTAATCCCAGATAATAGAGACAAAACTTGGAAAATCAGGAAGGTATTAAATACTCCAAATCCGATCAGGAATTAATACAAGAACTCGGAGGATAGGTCTCTTCCCAGGGGTGGGCACAACTAAAAGATGGCAGAACTTATATACCTGCCAGCTTGGTCTGGGAACTTGTCAAAAGGGAACATAATAAAACCCATTGGTGAACAGACTCCTTATATAAATTCTTAACTCAGAAATAGTTAGGGACAAATTTATCTACCACAGTTCAGCAAGTGACTCAACAGTGTAAAATATGTTTAAAGAATAATCCCAATACAGGAAATGGGATACAATTAGGAATAGATAAGAAAGGAAACATGTGTGGACAGTGTTGGCAAATCGATTTTTCTGAACTCTCAAGAAAAGGCGGGTACAGATACTTGTTAGTATTCACAGATACCTTTTCTGGATGGCCAGAGGCTTTTCCTTGCAGGACAAATAAGGCAAAGGAAGTGAAAAAGATTTTGTTGAATGAAATAATACCCTGATTTGGAGTACCCACAATTATTTAATCAGATAAAGGCACCCAATTTTGTGCACAAGTAGTATAACAAGTTAGTAAAACATTAGGGATTGATTAGCAATTGCACACTCTATATAAACCCCAGGCAAGTGAGCTAGTAGAGAAAATGAATCAGTTAATAAAACAGCAAAGAGCTAAAATATGTCAAGAAGAAAGTTTATATTGGTATCAAGCTCTACCCATAGCCTTACTTAGGCTGCGTGTAAAGCCAAGGATGAAAGAGAATCTGAATCCTTTTGAAATTTTATATAGGATGCCATATCAGATGAGGTATAAAGGAGAAGATTTAAATTAGCTAGGGAATTCTTACTTGCAACAATATGCCCTTCCTTTAGGAAAACAACTGGAGAAAATTAATAAAGCTGTTTTGGGGACCAGGGCCAAGAGGTCCATCCTATCCACCCATTTAGCCCTGAGGATTGGGTTTATGTTAAGAATTTTATAGGAAACCTGTTTGAGAAGTGGAATGGACCATATCAAGTATTATTGACCACCTTCACCACGATCAAGATTAAAGAAAAACCCACTTCGATCCAGTACTCTCATGGTGAAGAAATTCTTCCTAATGTCTAGTCTAAATCTGCCCCTCTTCAGTTTATACCCGTTCCCTCTTGTCCTATCACCACAAGCCTTTATGAATAGTCCCTCTCCAGCTTTTTTATAGGCCACTTTCAGGTACTGGAAGGTCACTATAAGATCTCCCTGGAACCTTCTTTTCTCCAGGCTGAACGAGCCCAACTCTCTCAGCTTGTCCTCGTATGGGAGGTACTCCAGTCCTCTGACCATCTTTGTAGCCCTTCTCTGGACCCATTCCAATAGCTCCATATCCTTCTTACACTGAGGATATCAGAAGTGGACACAGTACTCGAGATCTCACAAGAGAGGAACAGAGGGGCAGAATCACTTCCCTCAATCTGCTGGCCACGCTTCTTTTGATGCCGCCCAGGATACGGTTGGCCTTCTGGGCTCTGAGCGCACATTGCCGGCTCATGTCAAGATTCTCATCGACCAGCACCCCCAAGTCCTTCTCTGCAGGGCAGCTCTCAATCACGTCATCCCCATTGTGTACTAAAATCGGGGATTTCCCCGACCCAGGTGTAGGACCTTGTACTTGGCCTTGTTGAACCTCATGAGGTTCTCACAGGCCCACTTCTCCAGCCTGTCCAGGTCCCTCTTGTTGACATCCTGTCCTTCCGGTGCAGCAACTGCACCACTCAACTTGATGTCGTCTGCAAAATTTCTGAGGGTGCACTCAATCTTGCTGTCAGTATAATTGATGAAGATATTATACAGCACTGGTCCCAGTATTGACCCCTGAGGGACACCACTTGTCACAGATCTTTATCTGGACTTTAAGCCATTGACCACTACTCTCTGAATATGACCAACCAACGAGTTTCCTATCCAACGTACCGTCCACCCATCAAATCCATGTCTCTCCAATTTAGATAGAAGGATGTTGTGGGGGACTGTGTCAAAGGCTTTACAGAAGTCCAGATAGATCACATTCATCGGTTTTCCAGTGTCCACTGCTGTGGTTACCCCATCATAGAAAGCCACTAAGTTGGTCATACAGGATTTGCCCCTGGTGTTGCTGTGCTGGCTGCCATTAATCACCTCCCTGTCCTCCATGTGCTTTAGCATGGCTTCTAGGAGAATCTGTTCCATGGTCTTCCCAGGCACAGAGGTGACACTGACAGGTCGGTAGTTCTCAGGGTCATCTTTTCTGCCCTTTTTAAAAATGGGTACAATGTTATCCTTCTTCCAGTCACCAGGGACTTCCCCTGATTGCCCTGACTTTTCAAATATCATGGTGAGTCAGCTTGGCAACCACATCGGCCAATTCCCTCAGGACTCTGAGATGCATTTCATCAGGTCCCATAGACTTAGATATGTTCAGGTTCCTCAGGTGGATCACAGAGCTGATCCTCCTCTACAGTGGGAGGGAGTTTACCCCCTCCGGTCACCATCTTGCTGTCCCATGACCCAGGAGGGGTGAGGAGAGCAGTTATAATTGAAGACTGAGGCAAAGAAGTTGTTAAGTACCTCAGCCTTCTCCTCATCTGTTGATACACGATCACCATTACCAACCATCAGTGGGGATACGTTCCTCTTTTGATTGGCATACCTGTAGAAACCCTTCTTGTTAGTCTTCACTTCCCTTGCCAAGTTTAGCTCCAGCTGTGCCTTGGCCTTCCTGACTTCCTCCCTACACATCCATGCAGCATCCCCAAACACGTCCCAGGTAACCTGTCCCTGCTTGCACTGCCTGTGCAGTTCCCTCTTCTTCTTCAGTTTAACCAGAAGGTCTCGACTCACCCGTCTCTTCCCTTCCCTGCCTGATTTTCTACATACAGGGACTGAGAGCTCTTGGGCTTTATGGAAAGCATCCTTGAATATTTTCCAGCTCTGTTCCATTCCCATGTCTCGGAGGACCATGTACCAGGGGATCCTACTGAGTAATTCCCAAAGAGCTGGAAATCTACTTTCCTGAAATTTAGTGTCCTGGCTATATTCCTCATCTGTCCCATATCCCTCTGGACCTTGAACTCCACTAGTCAATGATCACTGCAGCCCAGGCTGCCTACGTTCCTAATATCACTGATGAGTTCACTTGTATTGGTGACCATCAGGTCCAGTATTGCATCTCCTCGGGTGGGGGTCTCTATCAGCTGGACTAAGAAGTTATCCTCAATGCACTCCAGGAGTCTCCTGGATTGCCTACAGCTTGCCATGATACTTTTCCAGCATTAGTTGGGGTGGTTGAAGTCCCCAAGTAGGATGAGAGCTTGCGAGCGTGAAGCCTCCTGTAGATGGAGGAAGAAGACTTCACCAATTGGCTCTCTCTGATTGTGTGGCCTGTAGTATACACCAACCATAAGGTCCGTTGGTTCTGTCCTTAATTTTTACCCACAAGCTCTCAACCTGTTCGTGGCTACTCTTCAATGACAGCTCTTCACATTCTATCCCTTTCCTGAGATAGAGAGCAACATCTCCACCCCTCCTTTCCTGTCTGTCCCTTCTGAACAGCCTGTAGCTGTCAATACCCACACTCCAGTCATGGGATTCGTCCCACCACGTTTCCATGATTGCAACTAGATCATAGCTTTCTAGTAGCATGGTAGCTTCCAGCTCTTCCTGCTTGTTACCCAAGCTTTGTGCGTTAGTGTAGAGGCACTTCAGCTGGGCTGCCAGTTGCATCACATTCCCAGTAGACCCTTTATTACCTACAAGGTGTTTTACACAAGTATCCTCCCTAAAATCTGACCCCTGCCACCCGTCTTCCCACCGCTTGTTACAGGCTAGCTTGATGTTGTCCCCCTCCCCCTTCATATCTAGTTTAAAGCCCTATCTACAAGCCCTGCAAGCTCCTGAGCAAAGACCCTTCTCCCACTCTGAGAAAGGTGGCTCCCATCTGAAGCCTGTAGTCCCGGTGCTGTGTAGGCCATCCCATTATCAAAAACCCCAAAGTTATTGTGGTGACACCAGCCACAGGGTCATGTATTAATTGACTGGATTCATCTGAGCTGTGCTATGTCACCACCCGTAACTGGAAGGAGGGAAGAAAAAATCACCTAGGCCCCAGATTCCCTCAATATCTGTCCCAAGGCCCTTAAATCTCTTTTAATCCCTCTTGGGCTTCTTACTGCTGCTTCATCCCCTTCCACATGGAGCAATAGTAACGGGTAATAGTCTGTAGATCTCACCAGGTTGGGAAGTTTCCTGGCCACATCCCTTACCCGGGCTCCTGGGAGGCAGCAGACTTGCCTGTGAGTGGGGTCTGCTCGACATATCGGACCCTCTGTCCCCTTCAATAGCGAGTCTCCTACAACTATGACTCTTCTATCGGTCCTTGTGGCAGTTGTGCCAATGTAGCGGTTATGTCGTTTTGGTCTCTGACCCTGCTCTGATGTGGATGCATCTTCCTCCTTGTTTTCCTCTGGCCCGTCCTCCACATTGAGAGCCTCAAATCTGTTGTGGAGTGACACCTGAGGTGGTATGGGCAAGGAGGGGGTTGGTTATTTATTTGCCCCGTCGGTGGACACACTTCCACTCTACCACCTTTTGAGCCCTTGCCTACAGGCTGATTGGGGGAAGATGCCAGATCCTTTTGATCCTGGGCTCTTACCTGTGTCTGTGTCTTCTCTTGTGCTTTGGAGCTTAGGGTGTGATCCCACCAGTCTATCTCTGGCTTGCACTCCCTGATGCTCCTCAGCCTCTCTACTTCTTCCTTCAGGTCTGCCACCAGGCTAAGGAGGTAGTCCACCTGCTCGCACCTTATGCAGCCATTGCCCTTGCTGCCCTCCATTTCCAGTGCAAGCTGGTGGCACTCCGTGCAGCCCGAGATCTGGATGGCTGCACGCTTTCCCGGGAACTCAGTCTGAACTGACGCGTCCCTTCTGGCAGGTGCGGAGGATGCAGCCTTTTGCCGGGTGGATGCCATGGCTGGGTTAATATTAATAAACTTAGATGTCATAGTCTAGATAATACTTAGATGTTTCTTATGGTGTTATCAAAATTCAAAAGAAAGTTATAGTGATTAGAAGCAAAACAAAATCAGAAACCAAATGAAAACAGAAAAATATTTCACTAAGTCCCTTGTAAAAGATGGTATCTTATCCAATTGCAAAAGAATTTGCAATTAAATTGAAAAGGCGGGAATTGAAGGAAGAACTTATTTTTTATAAGTTGCTAACCTATTATATATTTGAATACTATGTATAGGCTTTGTGATTTTAGAACTAAAATGTAGGATTAGCTTGAACAATAACTTTTAGCCAGCCTCCCATTCGGTCATGAGGTTCAAGAAGGACCCCCTTGCTTTCTAAGTGTCCCCTCAGAGAGGAGCCCAAGTGCGGCTAGATCCTCTCTCTAGTCCCAGACCTGGTCGACAGTTTATGACTAAAGGATTATGTGGCTGTATGTATGCGTGTTAGCCACCAGTCAGAATTAGTGTCACCTGTGAGAGTCTCCTCAGAGACTGACACCCACAGGGTTAATACTTGTGGCCTGCTAGCCCAAGTTGGTGGCCACTGCAGTTTAGAAAGTTCCACAATGCCTGCTAGAGAGACAGTTTCACAATGTTGAAGCAGTGATTTAATTACAGCAACAGATTAAACAAGCTCGGGATTGCTACTGATAAATCCACTTACTGAGTTAGCACTAGAAGATTATAACTGGTTAACAATGATCATATATATATATATGAAATAACAATTGAAACTTGAGTTAATAGGTATTTTCCCGGGAACATCTGACAAAGCCAGAGGTGTGTCCCTCCTCAGGAGGAAAGAGAGGCCCAGGCCCTTCGACCCATTTGTCAGGTAAGGTGGTCATTTTTCCTTCTCAAAGAAAAGGGGTTTGGGTGCCAATTTTTGCAAACTCTTTGGCACCTCTTGGTGAGGTGGGACTAAGTCAGTTGTTAGGTATTGATTGGCCCTTGGCAAGGCCACTTGTGTCCTCAGAAGCAGGGACTCAGCGTTTCGCCACGCCTTCGAGACAGGGAGCTCATTTCATGCTTTCGGGGGTGTTTCTGTTCTTAACTGAAGCAACATCAGGCTGTGAGGCTTCTGTCTCACCCCAGGTGTCACTCAGCTGATACGAGTGTTAGATCACCACTTGATCCATCTGTCTTGAAAGACAAGGTTGTTAGTTGTTCAAGTTGAACTGCTCCCTTTTGCAAAATGCTCCCTTTTGCATAGTTTGATATTTGCCATTCACAAGGTCTAGCAAGTCCATTATACCAGAGGATCCTTTAGTTTCTAGAATTGTGCTGCTTGTTTTTCATAAAATGTAATATTGTAAAAAATGTCCTAATAGCCTTTTTTATTAGTGATTCTTTGTTCATTCCTGAATTCATATAAACTGAATGTATACTTGATAAAAGAAGCCATTTCCTATAAATCATCATACTCGCACTTAGTGGCTCTCTCTAACTTTCTCTGCAGTTTGTTAAAGGATTAATGTTGACGGGAGCATGGAATCAAAACGCAGAGATCAATGTGATCAGCGAGTGTTCACTTTATTGAACTTAGCTGTTTCTTTATAAACCCTTTTCGGTTACATAACTGGGTGCCCACAAGGATATCTACAGTGTATTATTGGTTAAAGGTAACTGTCCATAAGGCTATTACTAACATATTATTGGCTAAACTACTGCACATGCTAAGAAACCAAGTTATACTAAACTTAACTATGTTGACAGTTCTCTTCAATTGTTTTTCTTTCAGCTGGTGCTTGTTCCCACAGAAGTAGCCACTACATTCCTCCCAGCTGGCCCCTGTTTATATTTCAGCTCTCTGTTTCAAGGCCTTGTTAGAGTTGTTCAGTATTAAACAATCTCACAGCATCCAGGCCTTGTTCTCTGTAAAATGTTCCAACAATTCCCCCTTTTTGTTTTTCGATGACTAAAGCGTTCAGGTGAAACATATGATTGACCTGACATTGTATACACTGTAACACACAGGATAATTGTCAAAGCAATTAACACCATTAAAAATAACATTCCTCCTTTGACCAACAGTTCTCATACCCATCCTGTTATCCACCCATTCTTTCGAGAATCCATCACCCAGGGACATCCTTTAACTACCACCCATAGGATTAAGAGCATCCATAATGTTAACGTCCTCCTCATTCTTGTCGACTGCTTTCGTGGTTGGGGCTTAACAGTTGTCACACAGCAACGTGGGCTTGATCCACCTCGCAGGTGCCCAAAGTGGTCCTTTATCTGTTAAAACACAAGCATAACCTCGTCCCCATGTTAGTAGCTTATACAGACCTGTCCATTGCCCATAATAACTGTTTTTCAATAGCACTTTCACATTGTCTTATACTTGCTCTAATTTTGATGACATGGTTTGTATATGCTTCAACATCTGTACAATTTGATCATCTCTTACTAATTGCAAAAAATTCATTACATATTGCACCTTCATCAATCTATTTAGCAGCGTCTCTCCTGATTCCTTCCCCCCCCTTTTTTTTTTTTTTTTTTTTTGCTAACAATGTTTTTACTACTTGATGGGTATGTTCAATAATAACATGACTTGGTAAATGGATATCAATACTTCCTGGATAATCCGTTAGATCTACTTGTAAATTCAAAATATTTGCCATGCACCACTTAGCATATTCTTTTATCATTGGGATATAAATGATTGTCGGGTCTTGGTCTAATAACTGAACACTTTTTTTTTTTTTCCTTGGTGATTATCATTGTAATCATTTCAAATTTAGTGACTATGTTTTTTGGGCTTAGTGTGGCAAAATATCCACTCAATAATTCGTAATGAAGCTTTTGAATTCTCCTCTATCATTGCCTCAATTATCCCTAAAGGCTGTCTGCACTAGGACTCAGCAGTTGCTGATGAGTGACACTGGAACAGTTGCTGATGAGTGACACTGGAATGCAGAGTGTTCTCACAAATTGGCATTCCCCTAACGAGATAACATGGTTAACTCCTCTGGACTTCTTCAAAGCTGAAAGAAAAGAAAACTTAGAAAAGAAGGAGAAGGGCAGGAGGGCGGGGGTTGGGGGGGGCACTCACACACATACAGCTGCATGTTTTGCTAGGTATTTTAAAGCTTTTCCTTCTGAAGCCTTTCATTCCAAAGATTCCCCAGGTAAATCTACCTGTTTGCCGGCTTAGTGGACATTTGAGATTGAAAGGTCCCAGAGATGTATTTCTAAGATTAATCAAAACTGATTTGTAAGTCTTACAAACGTTTGAAGTACTTCAAACACACACACACACACACACGACCACTCATTTCTCAGCTAGCTGAATACATTCATACAATGTTGGTTATCACTATTGGATCCACAATTTTTCGATGCTACGGATATTTAAACTACACACGGTACCGGGAACATACAACACTTAAAATACGTAGATGCATTATCTAATAAGGCTTATATCGATTGTCTAGCAAATATTTCACTTATGTTAGTTTTTTGTTGTTGTTGTTGTTGTTTTTTGGGGTTTTTTTTGGTTTTTTTTTTTGTTTTTTTTAGTTTCTGTATCGATAGAATCGCGGACTGGTCAGTTGAACAACAGCCTCTGTCTCCCCATATGCCTATTCCCAACCAAGTTATTGATAATCATTCTAATTACAAATTAGTAAAGCCACCCTCCAATGGTCCTTTTATGTTCCATGGTATTGTGTGAAGTGCAGACGATTGCAGCACTACTGCGATGGTGGTGATCACATCTATCTCCGTGCTGCCTCTGGTTCTTGCTCTGAGGTGAGAGCTGCTGCTTGCTGCGGAGGCGTCTGTGCTGGTACGTGCCTCTGAACCATGCTTTGCTCCTGGTTTTCTGACAATACTGTCCTGTTCTTATCCCATTTTAATTTACACCAACTGGTAAAATGTTTGCCCTTTCCACACCAAGGGCAGATTTTAGGCCCTCTCTCCTGGCGTTGCGTGTGGCAGTCTCTTTTAAAATGTCTCTCTTTGCTGCGTCTCTGACAGAACGTATTTCTGTCCCAGATTACAGTCAGGGCAGCAGCTACCAGCTGTGCTTGATAGGTAAATGATCCCAGCTGTTGTTGTAGGAGTTTTCAGACCACACCATATCTTTCTACATTCCTCATTAGAATTTTTTTTGTCACAGATTGCAAAATTAAGGCTTCTGTAACTGCTCAGTTGTCTACCTGCTTGTCGAGCACATCCTTTGATGTATCTATAAACACCATATACGGGTCATGCCTGTTTCAACTTTCCAACATCCGGTATCTTTATAAGTGTTTAGAACTGTCTTGATTCTTGAATTGCTACCAACGTTGTTTAATTGGGCCATTTCTTATTGTATCTGTTAACAGGCCCTTCTGTAACGCTGAAACTGTCTGGGTTTCACGGCGGCAGTGGTGGTGGTGAGCGGCATCCCCCTCAGCCCAGGGCAGAGGCCCGCTCCGCGGGAGCTGGAGGGGTGGGGGGGTGGGGGAGCGGCCCTTGGCCGGGCGGCTTGGTTCTCTTTTTACAGTTTTTGGAATCTCCTTTATCACTTCATCACTAATTAATTCCCAGCGCGGACCGCCGTGCCGCGCACAGATCAAAGCTTGCAATATTTCAACTTCTCCCTGCTACTGTGCCTCCCCCCTGGCTTGCACCCGTTGGTCTGAGGGACAGTGAGGGGGGGGATGGGGCTCCTTGTCGGTGTCTATCGGACCCGGATCAAAGGGATTGTCCAACAGATGTTCCAACAACAAAATGTTCCAACAGATTAATGCTGAGAAATATATGAAATATGTTAAATATATGAAATATAAGTATGAATAAATGAAATATTAAAGATCGAGTAGGTAATTAACAATCTGAACTTTAAAATAACTCATAATTGAACATCATTTATTAAAACAGTCTTTAGTCCAGCACAAACCAAAGTTAAATAGTTGGAGTTTACAAAGCTTTTGCTACTATAAATTTTAAAAGAAACTTTTACTATTTTTAAAAATTCTTTTTTAAAAACTTTGGCAGAAATAATACACTCGCAGTGAGATTAAGTTGTTAGCACTTCCCTGCAGCTTTGCTGAAACAAAACCAATCAGGAAATAACAGCTGCTCATTTAAAAACAGTAAGATGTCTGAGACTTTCCTTATTTAAACCAGTAATAAATAAATAAAATAACAAAGCTTTGTGACATTTTCACTCAAGTGTTTCATCATTCAGTTTATATCTTCTGTCATCTTTCAAAGGGCATAGGAATTAGTCAGCTGAAAAAAAAAAACCAACCCAGTGAAGTGGCTGATATTCCCATACCTTGTTACAAGTCTTTGTGTAAAAAACACATTTACTTCTTATAATGTGCCACTTAGATCTAAGGAAAGAATCTGTAAACAACTGCAAAGAAGAGAACAATTTTTTCCCCCTACTGAATAGTTCTACATAATTGATGAAGATCTACATATTGATGAGATCTACATAATTGCTGTACTCAGCACTGGTGAGACCGCTCCTCGAATACTGTGTTCAGTTCTGGGCCCCTCACCACAAGAAGGATGTTGAGGCTCTGGAACGAGTCCAGAGAAGAGCAACAAAGCTGGTGAAGGGGCTGGAGAACAGGCCTTATGAGGAGCGGCTAAGAGAGCTGGGGTTGTTTAGCCTGGAGAAGAGGAGGCTGAGGGGTGACCTCATTGCTCTCTATAACTACCTGAAAGGACGTTGTAGAGAGGAGGGTGCTGGCCTCTTCTTCCAAGTGACAGGGGACAGGACAAGAGGGAATGGCCTCAAGCTCCGCCAGGGGAGGTTTAGGCTAGACGTTAGGAAAAAATTCTTTACAGAAAGGGTCATTGGGCACTGGAACAGGCTGCCCAGGGAGGTGGTTGAGTCACCTTCCCTGGAGGTGTTTAAGGCACGGGTGGATGAGGTGCTGAGGGATATGGTTTAGTGTTTGATAGGAACGGTTGGACTCGATGATCCGGTGGGTCTCTTCCAACCTGGTTATTCTGTGATTCTGTGATTCTGTGAAGGCGCAATCTCACACTAGCTGTTTTTTATGTGCCACTTGAAACATGGTGATAGTGGTGTTTAATCTGAGACACTTATCCTCACTAAAAGCTGGTGTGACATAGCTTAATTTTTTCAAATTTAATTGTGGTGGGTTTTTTTTTTGTTTAAAAAAAATTAGAAGACTTTATGATAGATACATCCTGTGTCCAATTGTCTTGATATCATCTATTTTGGACAGTTGTCTAATACAAGGCAGAAGTGAATTTGTGTGGCAACAAAGCACTACTAAATTTTTATGTGCTTCAAAAGTTGAAATGTTAACTTCCAATTCAGACACTATCAGAGTTTTGTTTGTGTTGCTGATTATAAACTGAGCAGCTGCGTCAGTTGTCTTCTATCTACTAGTATAATTCTGAAATAATCTTTATTAACAAAAAAGGAAGAAATTCATATTTATAGCACTGGAATCAGTTTGGGATATGAAGCAAATTTCACAAATTATTAGGGACTGCTATTTTTATTTGCTCCTATGAATATTTCAAGGTTGCCATAAATGGTATGACATGGTTGAAAGGTAAGGAAGAACTCAATGTGAAATTCTGTGCTTAAAAATAAATCATATGTAATGTGCAAGACAGTCACCATCTGATTTCACTTCAGATGGAGGGAAAACCCCTTAAGTTTTAGTCTCCCATGCCCCGCTTTATATGCTACAAGGGAGAATACATCGTGTTTGCTGAGTGGAAGACACATTGCATTTTTAAAGAGTAGTACATAGGGGGTTTTTTTCTGCTCAGCAGGGAAAGTATATAACACATAAATTGTTAACTCTGCAGCAAATCTTCATCTTGCAAACAGAAATCAATCATTCAACAGAAAAATCGATGCAAGCATCTCACAGACAGTGAGGTGATATTAAATGACAATATTATCTAGAGATGTTTCCATTTGAGTATAAACGTGCCTTGGTTTCATGGTAGATCTGGGAAGCAGCTGGAAGAGAGTAAGGGATACTTGCTTCTCACTTTTGGTGTTTAAAGAGTACCCTAACCATGACAGGTTTTGTTGGATGGGGCTACTAATTATTTTGTAGTCAGAAAGTGCTCTATAAAAGGCATGAGAGTAATTCAGTGCAGTTTCCTTTTATGTGCCTTGCCAACTGATGTCTATACAGAGCAAGTGGGGCTCCCCAAACAACTCAGTCTGTTTCAGATACACAAGATTAAGTAGCAAGTGACATTCAAGAGCAATTGGCCCACCCAAGAGGATTGAAACCAGTGGAAAAGCTGTCAGATTCCGCCTTTTCTTCATTAATCTTGAAGCTTTTCAGTGCTGCCAGGTGGCATCTTCATCAAACAAGCTGGGAAGAATGTTGAACTATTTTCTTTTGTCTCACCCTCCTTTCCCAACAGTCTCCCATTAACCCACGTTATGCCAGGTTCTGCTTTGGGAGTAGCTCTTGTGTTATCCCCAGTAAGTGGGGCAGCATATAGAGCTGGATGGAGGCCTGTGTGGACCTTGTTTTAGCAGCAGGCTGATATTTAGGTGGCTGGGGGCGGGGGGAGGATTTTTTCCAAGATGGATCTGTTTTGAATGCTTGTACAAGAAGGAGGGGAATAGCAGATGTGTTTATCTTCTAGAGACAGACCATATAATGAGGTTTTTTCTCTCAGGTTGGTCTGGTTTGGGATTGAATTGTGTTTTCCATACTCTAGATTAGAAGGAGGATGCATTTACTCTTTCTTTCATTTAGGGTTAAATTTTTGCCAGTTGAGTTGACTGCATCAGGCAAAATCCAGGATATGACCATGGCACAGATATATAACTCATTCTTGCCCTGGATAATTCCAATAGGGTGTAGGACACATCATGTAACTGTCACAGAGGAGGCGTTAAGGCTGGCAGCAACCTTCAGAAGTTGAATCACAGAAGCAGAGGGTGACTGAGTGGTTGGAAAGTGGCACAGATCGTGAAGCGCACATAGCAGGGATAAGTGATAATACATGTTGGAACTGGAGCCAAGTGACTATGTTCCTCTGATATGAGGGCATGGGTCTGACTGAAAGTTATCTCTTTCCTTCTGTTCCTATAGATTACAGCCTGAGGATGATATTGGAGAGGGTGTGGTTTTTGAGAAGGAAGGAAATTACAGTGGATGCAAAAATCCAGCTCTGAGAAACTAAACCCATGAGCATAAGAATGGCTGGAACAGGTAAAGTTAATGATCCATTTAGACTCTCTCTGACAGCAAATATCTTGGGAAAGTTATGTGAGTTGTATAGGCATAGTCCCTTGGAATTAGCTACTTAATCCCATAGTGATAGTGTTGTCCAAAATGCAGATCCACTGCCCAGTGTGCTGTAAGCCAATCACTACAACACCGAGAGAGTTGCTGTTTATTCAGGTTTGCAAAAATTCTGGACAGTTGTGTAGACAGGCCCTCCAAACTCAAGTGTGAAGCTCCCAACGTAAACCCCACAATTTTATACACTACAGATAGATAAATATTCATAGAATTCCTGGAAAAGTCATGCAGATTGATAACTAATCATACTATGTTGATCTCTTACAGTGTGTGTGTGCCGTGAAATTGTAAATGCATTATTCTACAGTCTTTATGTGATGTCTAGTGGCTGTTCCACTGAGGAGCTGTCATTGGTTTCTTGCTGGTATTAAAGTTAAATCATTAATCCTTCCATTATTCAGCTACCACATCCTTGTTTGGCTCACCCTGTTTAACAGACTATGTCCAATCTTAAATTTGCTTCACGACACCCATTCAAGTTTAGTTTTGCTAAAACGACAATACATTTCTGAGAGTTAGGCTGTATCAATTAAGGCACGGACCCTATCGATGAGGCGACAAACGAGATCACCTTTATTGAGTGGATGCAAACCTTATATAGTGTTTCTGTATCCAGTCAGCAGCTACCCCAGTGAATTTCCATCTGTGAGAAACCCGCAGTTACAGCGATAGAGTGCAACCCACTATTTACCACAGATGTGCCCCTTATCCTCATGTTTTCCATCTAATGCATTCTTTTCTAATTAACTCACAGGTCTTAGTAAAGATTCCAAGGTCTCAACAAGCTAGCAAGCATGAGAACACCAGCCGTTTGCTCTGTGCTTGCTGCTAATATCACAGGTATGCCAAAGCATCGGCTGCTTGTCCCAGCATACACGCGACGGGGGAATCTTTTATGCCCGCATCTCCCCATTCTTTGTTTACAAACATCACAAACTATCAATTGCTCATTGTACCTTTCAAGGAAAACATGATAGACACATGATTAGGCATAGAAATATCTTACTACAGATACACAGAAGTACACTAATGCAAAGAAAAGCAAATTTGATTAAAGCCTTTAGCTAGCTCGTCAGTCCTTATCCACAAAATGAGTTTTCTGACCCAAAAATCCTTATAACAACCGTTATATGAGAGAGCTTGTCCTCATAAGGCCTGTTCTCCAGCCCCTTCACCAGCTTTGTTGCTCTTCTCTGGACTCGTTCCAGAGCCTCAACATCCTTCTTGTGGTGAGGGGCCCAGAAATGAACACAGTATTTGAGGTGTGGTCTCACCAGTGTCGAGTACAGAGGGAGAATAACCTCCCTGGGACTGCTGGTCACGCCGTTTCTGATACAAGCCAAGATGCCATTGGCCTTCTTGGTCATCTGGGCACACTGCTGGCTCCTGCTCAGATGGCTGTCAACCAACACCCCCAGGTCCTGTTTTGCGGAATCAAACTCTATAACTCAATTAAGGATTATAAAATAGGTATGTATTTATTCGCCAGCAGGTGCGAGGGGGTAATCCTCCTAACTTGCACACCCTATGGTCTAACAAGGAGATAGTTATAGTATAAAGATATGCTTATTCATAAATACCTATTACATATTCATGACCTTTCCCCGCTTCCTATTATCATTAGATTCTAGAAGCTTCTCCCATACTGGCGCAGGCGCAGTGTCTCCTGGTGGTCGTGGTCTGGGGGCTCAGGGCTCAAGGCTCAAGTAGTCTTCATCTTCCTCATGAGTCGTCCCAGAAGCCAAGTCTGTGCGCAGGCGCAGTCTCATCCTAGTCGAGCTCCAAGACCGCAGAGCAGGATGCAGCTGGTTTTCTGCTGTTCTTCACATCCCACCTTTCCTTTATTAGTGAATGTGTGCGAATGAGCTCCTGCCTTATCAATATCTAAGGTCTTCAAGGCCTTTACTAGCAGACAGTGCACATTTCAGTGAGCTAAGCCCTCTAAGTTTTTCTAACTTCTCCCCTATATCATATGCCTACTCATCAATTCCCCCCGTCTTTTAAACTTAGGCTAATTCATTTGCCTCATACATGATCCATTTTTTGAAGGGGAATTGGATAGTATTTTGCTTGAAAATTACTTTTCAACGCATTTTCATGAGCACTAGACATAGAAGTCAAAATTGTTAGTCGTTGTAGCATTCTCCAATTCCAAACAAGGGATACAGTGGAGAAAACAAAGCTAACTAAAACTAACATCAACAGAACAATAATGGAGTGACAAAACTTATTTAGAATGCCAGTCGCAGTGGGGAACATCCAAATAGTATGCCCCACCAATGATGGTTCGCATCTTCTCTTACCCTTTTCAGGACACTATTTATTTCCTTCATGTCATGGTGGACTGTTATCAGGGACTTTCTCCCACTTTCTTGGACCTCATCCAAGATATTGATCAAATCCTGTTGTTTCATTAATTGTTTTACCAATATAAGATTCATTCCAATAGGTACAGGTGATAACTTGTGCAACATAGTATAATTAGATTTTATCAACTAGTAGGATACGACTGGTGCTAAGTAAAAAAAGTCACACCCAACAATCTTAACAAAATTACAAATGCAAAAGTTAGAATGATTCTTGCTATCTGTAATTGTCCCATCTATTACTATAGAAATACAAGCAGTTCTTAAACATACACATCCTTGGCCAATATATACAAGTACTGTCTTCTGATTAGTGTCCGGATGGATCTCAAAGTGACAGATGGGTCGCTGGGACCCCAAAACAGTGTATTATTTCTTGTATTAATGTTCTGGTTACCTCTCGAGCCTTGGCTGTTCTGGTAGGGAATGCCTCTGGCCAACCTGAAAAGGTATCGGTTAGTACTCACAAATATCAATACCCCTCCTTTTCTTGGAAGTTCTGAAAAATCAATTTGCCATTGTCGTCCAGGCCTGTTGCCTTACCCGATTTGGCCCATTTCGAGCGTGGGGGTATTTTTGGGATTAGTCTGGAGGCAAATATCACACTGCTGAGTCACTTGTCTCACAGTAATGTATACATTTCTAGCTACAATTTCTCTAATTAGACATTTCTATAGGGCCTCTGCTCCCCAATGCCTTTTTCTATACTTCTCTTTTACTAAAAACCACATGATTAATTTACCTTGTGGGGTGAGAACCCATCCCTCCTCATTATATGACCCTTCCAAATCTGCAGTGAGCTTTTGATCTTCTTTGGTATATTGGGGCTCTCCTTCCAGGGAGATTCGCCCATCGGGGATCAAAGCCCTTTCTGGTTTTACCTCCCTTTTGGCTGCCTGTTTTGCCTCTCTGTCCACCAGCTCCTTTCCTCTTTCCAGTTCCAAATTCACTTTCTGGTGTGCTTTGATTTGCGTGGTTGTTACCTTCTCAGGGAGCTGGACTGCTTCCAGTAGTTTCAGGATCTCCACGTTTGATGTGTTTACCCTGTGAGTTCAGTAACTCTTTTTCCTTCCAGATTGTTCCATGCGCATGTACAACTCCGAATGCATACCTCGAATCTGTATAGATATTTGCAGCTTTGCCTTTATCCAATTCCAAGGCACGGGTCAGAGCAATTATCTCTGCCTTTTGTGCAGAGGTATTCATGGGTAAAGGTCCTAACTCTGTTATGTCTCGACTAGTGATCATGGCATATCCAGCATGTCTTTTACTGCTTAGGACATAACTGCTCCCATCCATGAACCAATCTTCAGCACTTCCCATAGGACTGTCCTTCAAGTCCAGATGGCTCGAGTATGTTGCCTCAATAGTTTCCAGTAAGCCATGATGTACTGGTTCCCCTGTGTTTCCGCTAAGAAAAGAGGCTGGATTGACAATGTTAGTAACTACAATTTTCTACCATTGCAGTCTGATATTTCAAGAACCTTTGTAGGGAAAGCCCGTGTCCACCTTTCACTTCCAATACAGCAGATGTTGTATGGGACACTAACGTAATCCTTCTCTGGCCCAGGGTGAATTTTCGGGCTTCCTGGGTATCTAGTATTATGGCCATAACTGCTCGCAGGCATCCAGGCCAACCTTTTTCAGTTGCGGCTGATTGCTTGGAAAAGTGTGCAACTGCTTGGCGATACCGGCCCAGATCCTGTGCCAATATTAGAGGAGAAAAATGGCTTACTCACATCTGGGAGTCCCAAGGCTGGAGCCGACATCAGGGCCTTTTTCAGTAGCTCAGAGGCCTGCATAGATTCTGTATTCCTTTGGAGGTGTTTCTGTTCAGTGGTTGTTAGTGTGTACAGGAGTTTAACAAGCAGTCCAGCCACAGTTGGCACCACCCAGTCAGTCCCAGGAGAATTTGTAACTCTTTCACTGTTTGTGGTCTCGGAGTTTGCATATTGCCTCTTTTCGGGCTTGTCCCCAAGCTTGCCCAGCACTGACTTCATAGCCCAGGTAAATGATCTTGTGCTGCACTATCTGGGCCTTCTTTTTGGATATCCGATATCCCTGGAGTCCTAGAAAATTCAGTAGACTCACCATCCAGGCCATGCAAGCATCCCTTGTCCTGGTGGCAATCAGGATATCGTCCACGTACTATAACAGTTTTTTCTTCCTCAGATGGGGCTTCTCAGGACTCAATATCTTTTGCAAGTTGATTGCCAGATATAGTAAGGCTGGTTAGAACTCTGCAGTAATACTGTCCAAGTAAGCTGATTTCTGCATCCACTTTTGGGATTCTCCCCTTCAAATGCAAATATTTTCTGGCTGGCCTCATGGAGAGGGAGACAAAAGAAGGCATCCTTCAGGTCTAAAATGGTAAACTGGGTTAGTTCAAGTGTCAGTACTGTGAATAGAGTATATGGATTTGCCACCACCGGATAGAGGTCTTTATTATTTTATTTACAGCTCCTAAGTCCTGGACCACTTTGTCTTTGATTTGACCTCAATAGGTGGAATATTCTTTGCTTTCCCAGGCACATCAGTGGCCCATACCCCAGGGTATACCTGGTTCATAATTTCCTCGTTGACCTTTCCTCCTGTGGGCACACTAGCTAGAGATAAGCTCATTATTTGTATGTATTGTTGGTCATTTACCTCCGGAGTAATTTCTCCTTTTTCAAATTTAATCACAGCCCCTAATTGTTCTAATAAATCTCTCCCCAAGAATGACTTCAGGGAAGTGGGGCATGTACAGGAGTTGGTGTATACCCCATTGTTTCCCCAATTTGTATTACAGAGGTTTGCAAAAATATGCCTTTTCTCTTTGGCCAGTTGCTCCCTTTACCATCATGTAGTCATTTCCCAGGGGTATCAAAGCTTGGTTTAAAACTGAATGTGTTGCCCCAGTATCAATTAAAATTCTACCTTCTTTTACTCTTTCCCTAGCTTCCTTATAACCAGAGGATCTGCTAGGGTGGATTTCCCTTATCTCCGTCAATCTTCCTTCACATGGGCCAGTATCTGTCCTTTCTGATTACTCCACTCTCTTTCATTTCTTTTTTGCCTGATATCCCCTGCTGAGTGACCCAAGAACAAAGAAACTAGTTGTTGTATTCCTACCTCCGACCCAAGATCCAGCAGTGTGCTGTGGGACATTGTGTCCCTTAATCAATCCAGGAATTCAGATGGTGACTTGGAAGGACCTTGCTTAACTGCATATAATACTGACCAATTTATTATTTTGGGAATGGCTCTCTCCATCCCTTCCAGTATCCACCCCTGATATGCTTGTAACCTTTCTTTGTGTGCATTCATGTTCGCATCCCACTTTGGGTCTTGAAGAGGGAAATAATCTTTAACGTCCACCCCTTCTCATTTATAATAATCTTCGGCCAAATCCCCCACAGTCTTTAAGACTAACTGTTTATTTGGTTCTCTGTCTCTTTCAAACACTCCAATAATAACTGTAGATCACCCCCATCTGAGTTGTGCTGTCTTATAATAAACTGAAAATATTTGGCTGCACTTACCGGATCATCCTGGTAGTCTCGGGCAACCCTTTCCATGCTTCTAAATCGGTGGTGGGAAAGGTACCTTGATTAGCATTGGCTCTCCATCAGGTCCTACTGTCTCCCGGAGAGCTGCCTGCAGGACCACTGGTGCAGAGCTTTTCTGATGCGGGAGGATACAGGGCTATCCAGAGGAGTGCGGGTCTTTTCTGAGTTGTCATCTTGTTCCTGTGATTGAGGGGGAGGCTTAAACAGATCAGTTAGATCCTGTTCTGGTGCCTGGCGAGTTTTGTTTAGCTTTGTGCACTTTTGTCCAATGCTGCACACTGAACAACAATTGCCTCAGTTTACCTCAGATTCCTTGTTATTTTCTCGCTCAAGGGCGAGTGCCAGAGGGTCCCGTGGGGGCACAATTCCACAGTCCCTTTATCACTCCGGATTGTTACGGAGGGTTAAAAATATATCCTTGTAAGACACTTCATCCGACTTTCCTTCTCTCCTCAAAACCAATATTAATTGTAAGACGGGGTTATAATCTATTGTCTAATTAAGTGGCCACTTTGCCCCATCATCAAATTTGTAAAGCAGCCACCATTGATTACAATATTTAATAAGGGTCTTTTTGTTTTCAGTGCTCCGATTTCCAAACAACATCCTTCCAATGTGTTAATACACACCCCAGAAGGCTCTTTTTGTTTTCCATTTTTAGTTTCTTTAGTTTCCCTTTTCCTTAGTTTCGTTTCTTCCTTTCTCAGTTTTCACTAAAACCTTTCTTTGCACTGTTCTTTAACCCATTCCCAGTCTTTCCCCTAAAGGTCCCGGGTCTCTGGAACCAAACTTTCTTTTCCACTACTGATCATACTTTCCGTTAAATTTCATTAAGTTTTGTCCTTGCCAATTAGGCAGTAGTTCAACCTTTCTTACATTACTGATAAACATAATATATGCACACACATACCAAACCTGAATTGCTTGTTCCCCAATTATACACAAGAAAACTGTCCGCAGAAATAATCACACAACAAATTTTGGATCAATTGATAGTTGGCACTCTTAAAATTTTAAGGATCATTTCTCCCATCTTTTAATAAAGGCTGTTTAGGAATCCCTATAATAGCTGGGTTGCTCATTATTCTTATTTGAATAGAATTGTTCATAACCCAGTATCTCCCTACAGAGATAACATGTTTAACTCCCGCGGACTCAGCAAAGAAGCAGAAGAGGGGGCACCCACACGCACAGCCGCAAGGCTGGGTTTTTCCATTTTTTTTCTTTTTCTTTCTGCTAGATATTTTCAAAACTAATTTGTAATTTTTATAAATATTTGAAGCTTCAAGCACTTTGTCTCTGGCAGCGCCCCTTGCTTTTCAGAGCGAGCAAGCTGTCCTGCCTAGTTTTACCTGCATAGTACTTGAAACTCCTTGGTGGCACAGGTCGGCAGCTTGAGCCCACCCCGGTGTGCCTGCTTCACTCCCCACTAGTATCTAAAGTTTTAAATTCCTGCCAAACTCCAGCACTCTATCATACATTAAACAATTCATGGAGCACAGAACAAATTAACAACGCACAACAATCAGAACTCCACACTCGCTTCGCAGTGATGCTGCATCTCAAACACACAGCCATTCATTTCAGAGCCAGCCCAACTCACACAGTGTTAGTTACAACCAGTTGAATTGGTTCTATAATTTCCGATGTCATGGATATCCAAATCACACACAGTACCGGGCACATACAGCACTTAAAATACAATGATAGCTATCTCCAGCTTCAGACACCTTACAAGGTCTTGGCAAGTCATAGGGAACCCCTCCCCACAGCTCACCTCACTACGCGTCCCGTTGGGCCCAACAATTCCAGGGGTGAGCATTCTAGCTCCTCGTCATCGCATGTGGTGTCCCATGCACGGTTTACAGACTCATCCCTGCTTTCCAATTCCCAGGGGCGAGCAATCTAGCTCCTCATCTTTGCGTATGGCATCCCATACACGGCTTACAGACTCAACCTCCCCTGCAGGTATCTGTATCCCCAGGTCACATACCTTGTCCGCCCACTGATGGGCCATCTCTCTCCCCACAGCAATCGGATAAGGATGGGAGATTCTCTGGAGAAATAGCCCAGCGACACCTAGAATGTCCCACTCCCCCCCAGTCCTGCAGCCGGATAGAGAGGGTGTCCCATCTGGGTCTCCAAATTGTTTTGCGGAATCAAACTCTATAACTCAGTTAAGGGTTATAAAGTAGGTATGTGTTTATTCACCGGCAGGTGCGAGGATGTAATCCTCCTAACTCGCACACCGTATGGTCTAACAAGCAGATAGTTATAGTGTAAAGACAAGCTTATTCATAAACACCTATTAAATATTCATGACCTTTCCCCACTTCCTATTATAATTAGATTCGAGAAGCTTCTCCCATACTGGCGCTGGCGCAGTATCTCCTGGTGGTCGTGGTCTGGGGGCTCAGGGCTCAAGTAGCCTTCATCTTCCTCATGAGTAGAGCTCCAAGACTGCAGAGCAGGATGCAGCTGGTTTTCTGCTGTTCTTCACATCCCAGCTTTCCCTTATCAGTGAATGTGTGTGAATGAGCTCCTGCCTTATCAATATCCAAGGTCTTCAAGGCCTTTACTAGCAGGCAGTGCACATTTCAGTGAGCTAACCCCTCTAAGTTTTTCTAACTTCTCCCCTATATCATATGCCCGCTCATCAGTCTTTCCCCTCCGGGCAGCTTTCTAGCCAGACTTCTCGTCTGTAGCACTGCACAGGGTTGTTGTGCCCCAAGTGCAGGACCCGGCATTTGGCCTTGTTAAGCCTCACACTTAAGGGTCTCAGCCCAGCGGTCCAGCCTGTTCAGATCCCTTTGGAGAGCCTCCCTACCCTCCATCAGATCCACACTTCCACCCAGTCATGTGTGCCAGGGAAGCAGGGTTCTGCAGCCAGCTTCAGGAGCCCTTGCCCAGATCCCCACAGCTGCTTTGCTCTCCGTGAGGCTCAGCATGTCATCAAACGTGCTTAGTTCTCCACTCCCTGACTACAGATTGAACTTTGACAATAGTTTCTTTCCAATACCCTGCTGCATGACTCCATGGAGGAGCAAAGGGAGTATGAGTTATAACACAAGTACCTCCTCCCCATGGGGAAAGGAGAGGAGGCAAGAGGCAGGTAAGGAGACCGAAAACAAAAGGTTGAGCAACCACCTGCAGCAAAATAGGGAATGCTGAATTTGGTGGCACTCTGATTAAATGCCAAATTACATAGCTGCTGCCTCACTAAGCATAGGTGCCCCGAGTCAGGGTGCTGGCCTCTTCTCCCAAGTGACAGGGGACAGGACAAGAGGGAATGGCCTCAAGCTCCGCCAGGGGAGGTTTAGGCTAGACGTTAGGAAAAAATTCTTTACAGAAAGGGTCATTGGGCACTGGAACAGGCTGCCCAGGGAGGTGGTTGAGTCACCTTCCCTGGAGGTGTTTAAGGCACGGGTGGATGAGGTGCTGAGGGATATGGTTTAGTGTTTGATGGGAACGGTTGGACTCGATGATCCGGTGGGTCTCTTCCAACCTGGTTATTCTGTGATTCTGTGATTCTGTGACCAGCATTAAGATTAATTGGATCAGTTCACACAAGTTAGAGGTAGTTTCAGATTCTCATTGCAGTCAAGCACGTGACAGTGCAATGGTTTACAACATGCATTTTTAGAGTTTTTCTTCAAAACTATAAGAGTTATTTGTTTGTTTACCTCTCTGAATGAAATTGTAAATTCCATTGCTATGAAATACAGGAGCTCTTTTAGCAAACTGTTGCTGCAGATAAACTATTGCCACTCTTCTAATGGTTTATTAGTGATACAGTATAACACACTTAATTAGGCTGATCATTTTACTGAGGCCATCTGCCAGTGATTCACATTTTGCTTGATTTTAAAATCCTTAACTCATTAACCTCTTTTTCTTCCTCTCTTTCTCTCTCTCTAATATAAATATATTTATTATGCCAGTGTATTTCTTCAGCATTAGATGAGCTTTGCTGATAGATCATGCCATGATCCAGCTGGAGCCAGCTGCAGTGCTTCTTGTACTGGAACCAGAAATGCCACACACTGCAAAGTTGTGATGCAGTGGAAACTCACACTGCTGGGTCCAGTTTGTCTAAAAAGTGTTACTGTGTTTAATGCTGTAACCGCAGACTTTGTGTCACATGAGGCATAGTCCCTTCTGCAGTCAGCATGAACCCAGCATGAATTTCATATTGTATGACATAACTAGTATGACAGAATGTTCTGATCCACATTGAATTAGGTGGATGAGCCAGGGATGACCCTGTTCTTACTTCAGTGACTCCCAAGACAAACTGCTGCAACTGTTGTGGGTTCTCAGATGCTCTGTGAGAAGTCACTTGTCTGTTTTATCCAGTGGAAAAAGTGTTTCCTGCTGCTCAATTGTAGCTTCCCCAAGGCAGGAGGCAGTGTCATGTCAGTATCAGGTTGCAACTGGAGAGTGTACTTTATAAATGAGGCTCTTTTCAATACTGTAAAAGCATGTGACCTGCAGGCCTACCTGAGGGGAGATGTAGGGCAGAATTAACTTTACGAGTTTTAGGCTTAATACCTGCTATTTGACATGTCCGGATGTGTCCATGCCCTGGACTCACTTACAAACCTTGGCTGAAGAATACTTAAACTGAGGCAGAGAGAAGCACATTGTTCAACTCTTTGCTATAGTAGTTTTGTGGTGTAACTTGGGAGTAATCCTAGAGCCACCTACCTGATGGAGGACCTCTTTCCTTTTATCTCATTGCACTGTTTCCACAATCTGCTACATTCAAAGGGATCTGAACAGGCTGGACCACTGGGCTGAGTCCAATGGCATGAAGTTTAACAAGGCCAAATGCCGGGTCCTGCACTTGGGGCACAACAACCCTATGCAGTGCTACAGACTAGGAAAAGTCTGTCTAGAAAGCTGCCTGGCGGAGAGGGACCTGGGGGTGTTGGTTGACAGCTGACTGAATATGAGCCAGCAGTGTGCCCAGGTGGCCAAGAAGGCCAATGGCATCTTGGCTTCTATCAGAAACGTCATGACCGGCAGGTCTAGGGGGGTTATTCTCCCTCTGTACTCGGCACTGGTGAGACCGCTCCTCAAGTACTGTGTTCATTTCTGGGCCCCTCACCACAAGAAGGATGTTGAGGCTCTGGAACGAGTCCAGAGAAGAGCAACAAAGCTGGTGAGGGGGCTGGAGAACAGGCCTTATGAGGAGCGGCTGAGAAAGCTGGGGTTGTTTAGCCTGGAGAAGAGGAGGCTGAGGGGAGACCTCATTGCTCTCTATAACTACCTGAAAGGAGGTTGTAGAGAGGAGGGTGCTGGCCTCTTCTCCCAAGTGATGGGGGACAGGGTGAGAGGGAATGGCCTCAAGCTCCGCCAGGGGAGATTTAGGCTGGACATTAGGAAAAAATTTTTCACAGAAATGGTCATTGGGCACTGGAACAGGCTGCCCAGGGAGGTGGTTGAGTCACCTTCCCTGGAGGTGTTTAAGGCATGGGTGGACGAGGTGCTGAGGGGAATGGTTTAGTTTTTGATAGGAATGGTTGGACTCGATGATCCGGTGGGTCTCTTCCAACCTGGTCATTCTATGATTCTATGATTCTACGATTCATTTTACTTCATGGTTCTTCTTCCAGGAGCAGAAGAAAGGCAGTTTTGGGATCCCCACTGATGAGACTGATTCTTCTGGTAATCTGCCAAAGCCTGTGGTTATCAGGTTTCAGAAGACAGTGAAAATTATGACTGTTTATACCAGCCTTTAATTAAATATTACAGCAACCCCTAGATTTTATTAATTTATGGTAGTTGCCTAAATTTGAGTCCTACTTTTATTTGTGTTCCAGTTACTGTTCAATATCTTAAAGGTGCTGTGAGATTACATTATTCCTCCTTTCATACCTACCCATCTTCCCCCACTAATGCTCACATTTTTGTCCCTCCCAGCTTCAATTGCATCAACAGACCCACAATGACTTTTTAGTTTATAACTAGAGAAAATTTGCTACTCCCAGAACATATGATTATAGCCAAGTTCTAAGTGCCTGAAGAGGTGGTTTGCAATGGCTTTGCTGGCAAAGGCACAACTTTATTAGTGCTGACAAGACATTAAATCCCTATTACAATTACCTATTTTCTGGCTCAAGTATTTGGAACAACATCAGCTCTTGCAGAATGCAATTTCTTTTCTTTCCCCTTTTCCTGAGTTTCCAGCACAGACTGTGTTGCTACCCAATCTGGGATGTGAGGGGTGGTCCCTGGGTCCCCCCTGTAAATTTAGGGATGATCCTCATCTGATTAAGGTAAAAAATAAACCCAACAATTGATCTAAAAGATATTTATTCTTACAGGCAAAAATCTTGGGAATAGTAAAAGCATTGGCTTATCAAACCTTTGATAGGAACAAAGAGGAGGAGGAAGAAAGAAGGAAAGGGGGAGTATAAAGAGGAAATAAAAGAAAAATAGCAAAGATTAACCACCCCAAGGCTTCAGTGCTGAGAGAATCCTTCCAGGATGGTGGGCATGCCAATGGCCCCTCTTGCAAAGTATTCCTTATAGTTTTGGGTGGGCCTGAGCAGTGCTGCTTCTAGGAAAGTTCTGGAACTGAGTTGGGGGGACTCTGGAGTCCAAGGTATTGTTCTGACCCTGCTCTCCCTAATGACAGCATGACCTCTCTGGGCAGCAAGCACAGCTGGGCTGCTTGCAAGAGTGAGGTAAGGCTGAAGGACACTGCCTCTGCTATAGTCAACATTTGAAAACAAGTGGTTTAAGGCAGCAAAACCAATCTCTTACAGGCTAGAATGGCAGCTGCAACTGCCTTGGTGTATTACAAGCACAGTGAGTGCTCATCGGGCTGTTCGGCAGGATTTTCTGGACAAAGGCACTTAGGAGCAGTAGCAGGGCACAGAAAGCACTGTCATAAGATAGAAAGAGAATATCACATATGCCTGAAGTGTGTTGTTGGTATAAAGTATTCACGTATTCCTCCCTTTGACCACTCATCTCCCATTTCCTCACTGATGCGCTTTCCCTGCTCTCACTGCCTTCCACCTTTCTGTTGTCTCTTTCCTCCTCTACTCTCCATTCCCTTTTCCTCCCTGTTCCACACCCTGTTCCCCCACCTGCATCCTCATAAGATGTCTCAGACCCTATGTCCCTTTTCCACATCTCCTAGAATTATCACATATGGGGGGGAAAAAATGTTTGGATTTCACATGCAGCCCCTCCCCTCGAGCATCTGGTGCTAGGAAACAGCCAAAGGAAATGGCTGGTTAAAGAGCTTTGCAGGCTTTGGAATTGTGAGTATTAACAGACTACATGGGTTAAGAGCTGCTGGATGTTTGACTGCAGCTTGTCAGCAGCACTTAGAACACCTCCGCCCACTCCAGTCCACCATGACTTCCCCCTTTATCACTTAGTCACATGGAGAGGGCAGGTTCTTACATTCCAGCCTGGGGACATGAAGAAGTGCTAGCTTCTCTTCTCTTATAGGGCACCTTTGACTAATTGTTTGATAAAAAGCTATTTCGTCCAGATATTGTTGCCAATGTTTTTTTCTGGGTTTTCTTTTTTTCCTGCCTAGTAGAAAAACTGGTCATAACAGAAAATAACAACATTTTACATATGTTCTTCACTCCTTTTGTCAGACATAGTCAGTTTTTCTGATCACTTCTATTATCAAGATTATTACTGAAAATAAATGAATTATCTGACAATCATAGCAGAATTTCTAGGATTTTTAGCTATACCAAACATCTCTCAATTTCTCCCTACAGGACTATTTCACAGGCTGATCCAAAATCAGGGCCTGCTCTTCAGACTGTTCATTCTTAATTATCCTGAGACTCAGACAAATAAAATCAATGAGCTGAAGTCTGACACTGATTTATTTTCAGGGGCAAGGTCTCACTTTGTAATATTGTTTGAGGAGACTGTATTCCACCTTAGTTTTATTTGCTGAGTTCCAGACAGAGGTCTTCTAAAAATAGTCACATATATAAAAAGATGGGGTTTTTTTCAATCCATTATTGTTAATTACACACAACCTCAAATCATCCTTTTTCTCCTTAATATTTGCACCAGTCTAATGACTGCACATTGTTATCTCTCTTAGCAGTCTTGTAGCCCAGTTCCACATGACTAATTTCCCTAATCTTTGTGGCAAGAAGGAGTGCTGGAGATTGCAATTGTTTTGTATCCACCAGCAGCCTGACAGATGAAACAATCCCCACACAACAACACACTATCAGCCAGCTCCTCACATTACCTGGGAGCAACCTGACCAACTATGAGAGGTTGCTCAGGGTATGAGAAACTGCCACAGCAGCCCCAAATGGTCTCAGTCTGAATTGCTCTCACCTTCCCTCCTGCTTCCAGTAAAGCAATTTTACAACTAACAAATTTTACAACTGTCTTGCACCAATTGCACACATGCAATTGCATACTGAGATGGGTCAGGGACCTCATCTGGCTGAAAATAACATGGGAAAAGGACACTGGTGTAAAGGTGGCAGAGGAAAACGAAGTGCTTAGCAGCATAAGCTGGGGAGGTACATGTGCTGGCCAGAGGAGTTCAAGCTCTGTTTAAAGCCACCTGATGCAGGCTACCCTCCCTCTTCTGTGAGAAACATTCCCCAGTGCCAGCCCATGTGGATGAGGCAGATTTCCCCATCCATTTAAGGAGTTTTAAAGTGGAAGAAGAATAGCACTTCCACAGTAGGATATGTAATTATTTTTAATGTCATGATAGACTTAACTCAGGTAAATATTGACTGTTTACTGTACAGGAACAGTTCTTTGAGACAAGGTCCGCATAGAAGCCAAATGCACAAGATCTCAGCTGCACCATTGGTCATGTATGTCTGGCAGGACTGAATTTCTTCCACTTATCCATTCTTGCCATGTTCCCAAGTCCACCCATACTGTGAGGAAAGAAATATCCAGTTTAGGTAAGAAGCAGCTCTTTTCCATGGAGCAACTGTTCTGCATGAAACTTTGTCTACAGCAAGCAGCTATCTACTTGTTTAGAGAAGGGATATTTAGGAGTTTCCATTCACTTATATCAGGACAGCTCTAGCATTATAGCATGTGACCTGGATGTTCCTATCAAAAAAATTGTCTTGAACAAAACACTGCACTACTTCTCTCCACATCTCAATGGGGGGGGCTTTTTTTCACACAGAAAACCCCCCTCAGTTTTGCCAGAATGTGTCTGTTCTAGCTGGTAAGTAAAGAGGTCAAGTCCCCATTTCTCCAGTTTATACAACAACAACTAAACCCACTAACAATTTCTAATGGCTCAAAGTGAGTACGTATCAAGTCTGACAAATAAAACTAATCATGACAGGATTAGAAAAGAATGTGGGCATGGGTTGATGGATGATGTGCAGATATTTATTTTGTTAGAGACTTACAAAAGAAGTGGAAAGTCCAGATATTTCAGAGACACTAAATAGTTCAATATTTCTGAAATGGATGTTTCCAAGGGAGCTAGTTAACATTGAAATGTCCAAATAGGATATGCCTTCTACTTGGCTTTATTAGTTGGTCTAGCTGAGATTTTATTCTTTAAAGAAAAGCATTTTGAGTTCAGCAGAATAATTGTTTTCAGTTCATTTCAACTAACTGCATCAGGATGCCAGTTGTAACAAAAATGAATCTGAGTGTAGGACCTGATTGCTGTTCCACATGACCAGGGGCACAGCACAAACGGAGTGATTGTCTGCATAATCTTTAGTTCAGTTTTATTCATACTGCAGAAACCTGGAGACCAGATATTTCACTTGAAAATTTCATTGAAATTGCTCTATGTTTACACATTTCTAATTTAAAAGATCACTTTTTTATTCCTCAGCTATTAGAGATTGCACCTAGTCAACTCAGGTTGGAAACTACAGATGTTGTTCTGAATTTTTATCATCCCCATCTTTTGTTTTCCGTTGTCAATAGCTCTGTTGTTCTTTCTATTTTTACACTACTTCAGCCTGGAAGAAGCTCTAAAAGATCACCCTGTATCTACTTGAAGTACATCAGTGAGTTGCTTAAAACAAATTCCTTTAATTAATGATTTTCTCTGCTAACACTTAAATCAATAACACTTCTTCAACACTATGACAACACTGAAGTCATCCACAGCTTTGCAACAGATTTGCCTTGATGCTTTATTTTGGTGAATTTTCAAAGGAAGATCAAATCTTGCTTCCAGACTTCCGGTCAACCCAGTGGCTTTCCTAGCAGCAACACACCTGACAGTCTTCTGTAGTCTGCAGAAAGTTTTCTCCATCACCACTGGGGCTTGGCTGCAGGTTTTCTGTTCCTCTCTGCAGGCTCTCCTTGAGTGGCGGTCTCACCGCTTCGTGCCAGGTTTTTCATCTACAGTCTTTGTGCTGTCCTTCCACCAGCTCTGCAGGGATGGAGGCATAATGTTGCCTTCCAGAAAGTACTGTGTCCTTCACAAAGGTTCATAAGGATCTTTTAAAAACTTTCTACCGCTTAATCTCTGGTGACTAGGTGACTACTTTTATTGTTGACCTGATGGGCATAGAGCATTTTGTCCTTTCTGGAAGAAAGGTTTTTTGACCCAACAAACAATAATTACAAAATTTCATAGTTGCATTAGTGAAAGCTCTACCAATGGCTTGGAAGATTCCTATGTATACTCTTGATCCTGGGGGGAAAAAAAAAAGTGAGAGACTCATTCCTTCCTTCATCACTTTGAAGACTTACAGCTTGTGCTCTTAGAGCTGGTGCTTTACCAGCACCCACCTCTAGGGGAGGCTAGTAAACCCCCAGTTTATTACAGCATTTTCCCTACATATGTTGTCAACCCAAAGAATCACAATTGCTTAATGTACAGAATTTGTATATTGCAAATCTGATGAGATAATGCTTTCCGGCTAGCAAATACCTTTCTCCTAAGGATCTTACATTATTTATGAACAAAAAGTAACTCATTTCTGTAGCGATTAAGGCATGGACCTTGTCGATGCCTTACTATATGAGATTGCTCCACTCCCTGATCTTCCCTCACATTTAAGTAATTCAACATATACAGTGCCTTCCCTAATCTGTTCTGCGGTGTTTCACCATTCATTCCCCCTTTATGTTTTAATAACATATTTTTTAGTGTCTGATGGGCTCATTCTACTATCGCCTGTCCTTCTATTATATACACCTTATTTGCCCACTGTCAATTTTCTTTCCATGTTAGTACTGCTCTTCCTGCTTTTCCTGAGCCATCAGTAAATATTGTAGGGCCGTCAACCGGTCGCTCTCTACATAAGGGCTTCCGTTCTATTTGCAATGTTTGCAGAGAGGAAAACAATTTATGACTCAGTAAGTGGATATCAATACTTCTTGGATAATCTGTTAGAGCTACCTGTAAATTCAAACTATTTGCCATGCACCACTTAACATATTCCTTTGTCATTAGAATATATAAATGATAATCAGGTCTTGGCCTAATAACTTCAAATACACACACACACACACACGACCACTCATTTCAAACCTAGCTCAATGCATCCATATAATGTTGGTTATGACTACTCGATAATAACAGAACAAGTATTTCAATTCCAGTAAAATATTGCTCTTTGTTGCTCTGTGAGTGTCGTACTTTGCAGGTTCATGATTTTTGTAGTTTCTGTGTTCATAGAATCACAGACCGGTCGGTCAAGCCAAAGCCTCTGTCTCCTCGTACACAGTTTCCTGCATGGGGTACAATTGCTGAAAACCAAATCAGCTAAGTAATTCTACTGCCCTTTCATATAAAGTCAGGAGGCATAGGCATCCAAGCTATGACTTGCATTGCTCTCGTAAAGTCGGCATCAGTCAATTCTGGTAAAACAAGCAATCTTTGTAACAGGTGATCATGCAATTAACAGTGCACTAAGTCCATTTTTGCATTCTCTAAGACTAATTATTTAAGCAAAACTTCTCTAGCAGTGATATTGCCTGCCTGCTTATTTAAGGCCTCTTGTAGTTGGTCTAGAAAAGTCATGTAATAAACGCCATTTTCCAGATTTCTTTTTTATCACAAATACAGGTGTGTTCCAAGGACTATTAATTGGGACTATATGCCCTTAATTGATTTGCTCCTCCGCTAACTTTTGCAATGCACCCAATTTTTCACTTGTTCATAGTTCCAATGCCTATTGCCATTGCATTTAACACCTCTCTCCCCCACAAGATTAGTGGAACGTGCACAACAAAGGGTTGCACAACAGCCATTTTAAGATGTTCTGGCTGTCTCCCTCCTTTTTTTTTAAAAATACTTAATGTGCACTTCAGCATAAGATGCTGAGTTTGTAGGGGCTAAACCAAATGTATTTCAGGGATTCTTGTGGACCCAAACCCTTGTGAGCCACGCTCTATAGAGTCAGCTTGGAACACAGCTGCTTTGAACAAAATTAATTTTAATATCAAGTTTGCAGACGACACTAAGCTGGGTGGAAGTGTCGATCTGCTGGAGGGTAGAGAAGCTCTGCAAAGGGATCTGAACAGGCTGGACTGCTGAGCTGAGGCCAATGGCATGAGGTTTAAGAAGGCTAAGTGCCGGGTCCTGCACTTGGGGCACAACAACCCTATGCAGTGCCACAGACTAGGAGAAGTCTGTCTAGAAAGCTGCCTGGAGGAGAGGGACCTGGGGGTGTTGGTTGACAGCCGACTGAATATGAGCCAGCAGTGTGCCCAGGTGGCCAAGAAGGCCAATGGCATCTTGGCTTGTATCAGAAACGGTGTGACCAGCAGTCCCAGGGAGGTTATTCTCCCTCTGTACTCGGCACTGGTGAGACTGCACCTCAAATACTGTGTTCATTTCTGGGCCCCTCACCACAAGAAGGATGTTGAGGCTCTGGAACGAGTCCAGAGAAGAGCAACAAAGCTGGTGAAGGGGCTGGAGAACAGGCCTTATGAGGAGCGGCTGAGAGAGCTGGGGTTGTTCAGCCTGGAGAAGAGGAGGCTGAGGGGAGACCTCATTGCTCTCTACAACTACCTGAAAGGAGGTTGTAGAGAGGAGGGTGCTGGCCTCTTCTCCCAAGTGACAGGGGACAGGACAAGAGGGAATGGCCTCAAGCTCCGCCAGGGGAGATTTAGGCTGGACATTAGGAAAAAATTCTTCACAGAAAGGGTCATTGGGCACTGGAACAGGCTGCCCAGGGAGGTGGTTGATTCACCTTCCCTGGAGGTGTTTAAGGGATGGGTGGACGAGGTGCTGAGGGGCATGGTTTAGTGTTTGATAGGAATGGTTGGACTCGATGATCCGGTGGGTCTCTTCCAACCTGGTCATTCTATGATTCTATGATTCTATGATCCGCGCTCTATAGAGTAAGTTTGGAACACAGCTGCTTTGAACAAAATTAATTGGAGTATCTGGCTATGCTTTGGTATTAATACTAGTGAAGATGGTGTTCGTAACAGTAGTGCAGTTGGTGTCCATACCCTTGCTTGAATTATTCCAGTAAAGCCTGCATCTTTGACCCCAGGTAAAACAAAAATTCCCAACCGAATTATTTATAATCACTCTAATTACAAGGCAGTAAAGCCACCCCACAATGGTCCTTCTACGTTCTGTGGTATTGTTTGAACTGCGGACGATTGCAGCACTACTGCGATGGTGGTGGCCATGTCTATCTCAGTGCTGCCTCTGGTTCTTGCTCTGAGATGAGAGCTGCTGCTTGCCATGGAGGCATCTGTGTTGGTACATACCTCCGAACCATGCTTTGCTCCTGGTTTTCTGACAATACTGTCCTGTTCTTATCCCATTTTGATCTACACCAACTGGCAAAATGTTTACCCTTTCCACACCGAGGGCAGATTTTTGGCCCTCTATCCTGGCATCACGTGTGGCAGTCTCGTTTAAAATGTCTCTCCTTGCCACATCTGTAACAGAACATCTTTCTGTCCTGGTTTGCAGTCAGGGCAGCAGCCATCAGCTGTGTTTGATGCGTAAATAATCCCAGCTGTTGTTGTAGGATTTTTTAGACCGCACCATGTCTTTCTACATTCATCATTAGGATTTTTTATCGCTGATTACAAAATTAAGGCTTCTGTAACTGCTTGGTTGTCTACCTGCTTGTCGAGAGCATCCTTCATTCTGTCTATAAATGCCATATACAGTTCATGCCTGTTTCGACTTTCCGATATCCGATATCGGATAAGCGTTTGATAAGCCAAAAAGCTGTGCCTGTTGTAAACTTGCATTATTTAAACTGGCTTGATTCTTGAACTGCTACCACTGTCGTTTCCAAAAACTGCCTGCGTTATAGGAAGCCCCCCCTCGGCCGGGGGCAGTGGGCCCCCCGTGGCCCGTGGTGCAGTTAGCACTTTCTTTACAGGTTTACGAGTCTCTGGCCTCCCGTGAACAAATTTCAGGGAAAGTTTGTAGCTGGTTAAGGTCACCACACTTCTGCAGATGAAAATAAATCACAATTCCTTCATGGTCTGCTGGCCCCGGATCAAAAGGATTATTGGCCGTTGCTGATGGCCCTGCACCAGTCTCCGAATATGGAATATTACTGTTCTGCTTTTTTCGTGGTTCTGCTAAATCTTTGCACGAACTCAAGTGCTTTGGCAATTTGATCATTAATCTCAGGGTTGTCCCTGGTAGCCGTGTCCCACAATCTAAATCCCGCAGTGTCCCAGACTTTTATATCATATGCAGGAGTCAAATCTAAACCTGGATCCCGACCCTGTATCGATTTTAACCAAGTCCTCAGTCGTCACTCAGCATGCTTAACATCCGTTTTTCAGGGCTCTTACTTGTCTGGACTGCTTCAGTGCTCCACACTGGCCAAAATTCATCCAACCAGGCATTGCTACAGCCGCTACTGTCTAGCGGTTATGACCCTGAATATCAGGATTTTCCCTGAGAGATGTGGGACCCTCTCAAGTTGGATGCCATTTGTAGCGATTAAGGCACGGACCCCGTCGATGAGGCAACAAACGAGATCAGCTTTATTGAGAAGATGCAAACCTTATATAGTGCCTCTGTATCCAGTAACAGCGATCCCAGTGAATTTCCACCCATGAGAATCCCGCAGTACAGCGACAGAGTGCAACCCCCTGTTTTCCACAGATGTGCCCCTTATCTTCATGTTTTCCGCCTAGTGCATTCCTTTCCTATTAACCCACGGGTCTTAATAAAGATTCCAAGGTCTCAACAAGCTAGCAAGCATGAGAACATTGGCCGTTTGTTCTGTGCTTGCTGCTAATATTGCAGGTACACCAAGGCATTGGCTGTTTGCCCCAGCATACACACAATACTGGAATCTTTATTCCCACACATTTTCACACCAGCTGTGCCGAAAAGAACAAATGAACTTACTTGGGTCTGAAATGAGCCAGACCAAAAAGTATTTCATGTTGTCTAAACAATAACTAACGTTACTAAATGCAGTAGGGATTGGGGAATCTGCTGATTGCCACTATGAGAAGAAAAGTGGACAGATTCAGCTTTCAGAGACTCAATCCACACAGGTTACCACTGGTTAGAGATGTGCCCCACTATTGCTGTAACAACAGTTAAGGAAAAGAAAATTTTGCTTCACTGCTAAAGACAAAAAAGAATGAAAAGCCTTTGTATGCTGGGTCTAGAGATGGATAGTTGTTGCTACTGAAGGAGGAGGAAGAAGTAGAAAAGATCTGACAGACTACGGGTGAGATGGGCCATTTAAATCCAGACATCATATGTTTTAAAAAAAAAGATAAGTAATTTGAGTCAAGAAATCATTAATTGGGCCTTTGGGTTTTGTAGCCATGATAAAACTGGTGCTTGACTCCTTTTTTTTTTTTTTTTTTTGCTAAGATGCTAGACAAATTCATAGAATCGTAGAATCATAGAATCATAGAATAACCAGGTTGGAAGAGACCCACCGGATCATTGAGTCCAACCATTCCTATCAAACACTAAACCACGCCCCTTAGCACCTCGTCCACCCATCCCTTAAACACCTCCAGGGAAGGGGACTCAACCACCTCCCTGGGCAGCCTGTTCCAGTGCCCAATGACCCTTTCTGTGAAGAATTTTTTCCTAATGTCCAGCCTAAACCTCTCCTGGCAGAGCTTGAGGCCATTTCCTCTTGTCCTGTCCCCTGTCACTTGGGAGAAGAGGCCAGCACCCTCCTCTCCACAACCTCCTTTCAGGTAGTTGTAGCGAGAGCAATGAGGTCTCCCCTCAGCTTCCTCTTCTCCAGGCTGAACAACCCCAGCTCTCTCAGCCGCTCCTCATAAGACTTTAGCACATGACTAAATACACAATGATAGAAGCACTTATTTTATTTCCATAAATTCTTTTGAAAGCCATTTGAATGCAAACTGAGCAAAAAGAAACCCTGTTTAAATGAATTAACAAGGAAAAGCAGTGGGGGATGGGGTGAGAAATGAGACTGAACACAGACATAGTAGATAAAATCTCTTAAAAATAGAGTTGTTTCTTACTCACTTTAATTGAAGAAGGTATTTTTAACACCTTTATTTAGGGTCAGAGGCCTCTGGTTCATTTATCCAATTTGAATGCACTGATGCAGTCAAGATAGATAGTGAAACATACTTCATCTGTTTCAATACTTCATACCAGAGACTGCCTGTTATGTGTTGACTTCCTTTATTTTCATCTCCATAAATAAATGAAACGGTAATATCTTAAGTGAAGTGATAACAGCCCAAAATTGAAATGATACAGTAAAAAAATCATGTCTTGTTTAAAAGCTGCAGCAAACACATCTCTTTTTAGTGAGGCCAAGTGATTGTACTTGCTGCCCTGGTGTGTGCAGACTGTAGTAAAAGGATGACTGTTAGAAAAATTACAATAAAGCTACACTTAATCAGTCAATCATTTTATTTTGGCTTGAAAACTGAAGACAAAATTTTATAAAACATCAGAGCATGGTAGATGATTATTTAGATTTGATTTCTCTGAGGAAGGGATACACTGCTCAGTGCAAATGTTGCATCCCAGTACTTTTCTCATTGCCATAGTGTAAACTGAGGCTATGGCATTGGTGCTAACTCCAAGGTCTGAAGATGAAAAGCAAGGGGGTATAGGAAGAAATACACTTCTCCCCATTAAACCACTATCAAAGAATCCAGATGGAGCCTGCAGGTTCAGCTGGGTGTTAGTTGTCCCAAAGCATTGCATTGGAAAGAATTAGGACAGGGGAAAGCAGATGGATGGAAATTAATCTTGTCTGAAGTAGTATGGAGAAGACAACTTCAAAAGGAAACCAGAAATAAACTAGACATATATTCTCCACATATATTCCTAAATCAAGCATCTGCTGCATTACATCAATACAGACATAATGAAAAACCAAGTATGATTTGCAAGAAGTGGCACTGGTGATTCACTGCATGGTACTACCACTGCTCAATTGCTAATCAGCTATGGTGAGTCGGGGAAAACTGTACAGATGGATATATCACATTCAGAAGAAATATAAAATTGTGGCACAGCTTATTTGCAAGCATATTTTAATTTCAAAATATTGATTTATTTATTGTTAAAGATACTTTTAATCCCTGTCACTATTTTCCCACTAAAACTGTAAATAAATTTAACATAGTACAAAATATTTGAGGCTGAAATAGCTGCATGAACCCATTTGGTTTTAAATAGAGCTTTGAGAACCACAGCACCATAACTCAGTTTATACGCAAATCTGAACTTCATATTGCCTAAAAATTAGAAACTAATTGATTTGAATTATAGTAAAGACATGAATAATACATTTAAATAACAACATGAATTGTCCATAAATCTGAGATAGCTGGTAGCATACTCTATGGATGATCTCCAATAGCAAGGGGTTGAAATATGTAAGAGGACAGATTCTAAATTGTGAATAGATATCTTCTTTTGTGTCTGGCTGGGTTTGAGTTTACATTGTTCAAAAGATACATGTGAATGTTTAGCTACAGCTGAAAGAAATGAACTACATCCAATAAACCTTTTCTGTACAGAATGCATCAAAAAGACAATGCCAAAATCTATGAACTGTTTAGACAAAAGACTTTAGTCTTTCTTGAAAGCCACTGTTCAATCAGCTTCTTAATATGAGCCAAGATGTAAGCATGCCATTCCTGTATCAGGTGAAATTACACTATTGTACACACATTTTCACCATTTTTACTGTAATGCAAAACTTAGCTTTTAGCCCAGAGGACTCTGACAAAACTAAAATCCAAGTCATGCTGGGACAAAACCTTGTCTCCTCTGAAACAGCTGAAGAAGAGACTCATAAGTGTTCACAAGGTACAATAGGACAACTAAATGCTAGTTGAGATTAGTGAAATCAAGCCTCTTGTTACCAGACAAATTTGTCAGATTACCAAAGTGAAAGTGCTTTGGAAAATGTAACACGGAAGGACTACAACCTTGCTGTGATATTCTCATCTTTGGAAGGCCCTAGTTGCATAGGGAAAGCACTACAGTGAGAGCCCATGTTCATTCAAACACCAGCTTTGCTTCAGAGTCTGGATGATCTTCAAGTCAAAAAAACGCTCTGCATCTGATATCCCTTTCTGCAAAATGGAAGGAAATATGTCCTCACATTTGGAGAGAAAGTTGTGAGGCTTAATTCTGTGGGCTTGTAAAGCTATTTGCATAAAATGGAGGAAGAGCCATAGGATGTTCCAACTACACAAAACCATGACATTGATTACATATCGACGTGAGGAGGAGAAGTAATAGAAATAAATTGACTACCATTATATCAGACATCTTCCCTAGAGAGCTAATAGCTAGCACTACCCCGACAGCATATTTAAGGGCATTACATAAAAACCTAGATAAAAATGGGGAAATATTGAAATAACTTCATCCATTTTAACTGTTGTTCTGTCTGGATGGCAAGATATTTTATTACAGGTCATGTAGCAGTCATCCTCTAAAAACATGCATATTTAAAATAGCTACATACACCTGTAAACAATTGTTCATGTGATGATGGCCTGAATGTCAGTAGCAAGATGAGTCTTGACTCCTATCAGACAGACTAATGGAGCTTCTGCGGAAGCTCCAGACATAACCGTCAGCCTTGAAAGACACCAGCACTTCCTTAATATTCCAAAAACTACACAGGGAGGTCTGCTTCCTGCCTGGGGCCTCCGTGAAAGACTATACAACAAAGCTTCCTTTCCTGGTAAAGCTTACAGATTATTACCCTCTATTAGTGTTCCAAGTAGGCAATAATGATATCCAGAGGAAGAAGCTGAGGGCAATTAAGAGGGACTTCAGGGCTGCGGGGAAAATGGTGAAGGGCTCTTGGACACAAGTAGTGTTTACCTCCATTCCGACAATAAGGAACAAAGAGGGAGAGATCAAGAAAAATCACAGAATCACACAGAATAACCAGGTTGGAAGAGACCCACCAGATCATCGAGTCCAACCGTTCCTATCAAACACTAAACCATATCCCTCAGCACCTTGTCCACCCGTGCCTTAAACACCTCCAGGGAAGGTGACTCAACCACCTCCCTGGGCAGCCTGTTCCAGTGCCCAATGACCCTTTCTGTAAAGAATTTTTTCCTAACGTCCAGCCTAAACCTCCCCTGGCGGAGCTTGAGGCCATACCCTCTTGTCCTGTCCCCTGTCACTTGGGAGAAGAGGCCAGCACCCTCCTCTCTACAACCTCCTTTCAGGTAGTTGTAGAGAGCAATGAGGTCTCCCCTCAGCCTCCTCTTCTCCAGGCTGAACAACCCCAGCTCTCTCAGCCGCTCCTCATAAGGCCTGTTCTCCAGCCCCTTCACCAGCTTTGTTGATTAATATCTGACTCCGAACCTGGTGTGAGGAGCAAAACTTTGGGTTCTTTGATCATGGACTGGCCCATGCATCTCCAGGCTTCCTTGCCAGGGATGGGGCACACGTGTCCCCTAGGGGTACAAAAATCCTGACCAAAAATATAGCAGGGCTCATAAATAGAGCTTTAAAGCAGATGTGAAGTGGGAGGGGGATGAAACCAGGCTAGTCAGGAGTGAGCCTGAAAGTGGAACTCGAGTGCCTGAGAGATGGTTTGCTGGCAAGGACTGCCAGTATGTCACCACAGAGCAAGTGGGGGCTAGGGCATCTGGTGATGGAAAGGATGAAACTGGCACTGATGGGTTAGATATTCCAAGGACCAGTCATTTGGGAGTGAACACTATACCCTTTATGAGAGCTGAGGAAAGAACAGCCCAGCTGAAGTGCATTTACACCAATGCATGCAGCATGGGCAATAAGCAGTAGGAATTGGAAGCTGTTGTAGGGCAAGGAGGCTATGATGTCATTGCCATCACGGAAACATGGTGGGATGACTCGTATAACTGGAGTGCAGCTATGGTGGGATTTGAACCCTTTAGGCGGGACAGGAAAGGCAGGAAAGGAGGTGGGGTAGCCCCCTATGTTAGAGAGTGCTTTGATGCCCTCGAGCTCGATTATGGTGATGACGGGATCGAGTGCCTGTGGGTAGAAACCAAAGGAGCCCACAGAAGGCAGAGATTGTGATGGGAGTCTGTTATAGACAACCTAGTCAAGAAGAAGCTGATGAGCTCTTCTCTAAACAACTGGGAGAAGTCTCAAGATATCTCACTCTTGTCCTTGTGGGAGATTTTAATCTACAAGACGTCTGCTGGAAGTACAATACAGCAGAGAGGAAACACTCTAGGAGGTTCCTGGAGTATGTGGGAGACAACTTCCTCACACAACTGATGAAAGTGCTGACAAGGGAAGGTGCCGTCCTTGACCTGCTCTTTGTGAAGAGAAGGCCTGCTGGCTCCGTGCGGATGAGCACGGGCGTCTGTGGTTGCAAGGCAGTGGCCTTGATGAGAGGAGCTGCTGCTGCCATTGCTGAAAGCAAGTAGATAAGAGAAACTGCTGTTGTTGCTAAAAGCAAGTAGATGCTTAAAAAAGGCTCATTTGTATTAACCAATCCATGATTGCTTAGTGTATTGTAAGAACCAATTAGTTTGAAACACGCTTCTTGTAATCGCTATAATAATGTGTTCTAAATGCAATAAATCGGACACTTGCTTGCATCAGGCTATCGTCCCGTCTCTTATTCGCGGCAAATTGGTGACCCCGATGTGATACGGATGAGATTACCAAAGGGTCAGAGAACCACAGGGCTGCGTGGCATGCTGCGAAATCCCACGGAATATTGAGTAAGTTGCTGAAAAGAAGCAGAATCGAATAAGTTGCTGAAACGAAGCAGACACCGACCTGTCAAAAATCCCTCTGGAGCATAGAGGTGAGCTGTGGGAAAAATGGGGAATCAGGTTTCTTCCCCTGAAAGAGACGTATATGAACTTAGGAAAGCCCTCCTTCAAAAGCATGGGAAGAATATTTCTGTGCGTGATCTTAAAGTAATACTTAAATGGGTACAGGCGAAAATACCCACCGTAACTGCGTCCACTATCTTTACGCGGAAACTCTGGGATGATGTGGGGGTGAAACTGTGGGATGCTACGATAGAGGGAAAAAATGGAGCAAAAAAGCTGAGGGCTCCCTGGCAGAAAGTTTTTGAAGCGTTAAAGGCGCATGTCGGCTTAAAAAAGCCGAGCGATAATTTCAAGCCGAGTGCAGGATCGTCAACAACTGTACTAACCCCTCACCCCCCTAAACTGGCTGCGCTTGTCTCTGCAACCCCTGACGGGAGGGCTGACTATCCCTTTGATCCGGGTCCGATAGACAACGACAAGGAGCCCGATCCCCCCCCTCACTGTCCCTCAGACCAACGGGTGCAAGCCAGGAGGGAGGCACAGAAGCAGGGAGAAATTGAAATATTTCAAGCTTTGATCCGTGCATGGCACGGCGGTCCGCGCTGGGAACTAATTAGTGATGAAGCGATAAAGGAGATTCCAAAAAACTGTAAAAAGAGAACCAAGCCGTGGTGTAAATCAAAATGGGATAAGAAAGGGACACTATTGTCAGAAAACCAGGAGCAAAGCATGGTTCAGAGGCACGTACCAACACAGACGCCTCCGCAGCAAGCAGCAGCTCTCACCTCATAGCAAGAACCAGAGGCAGCACCGAGATAGACGTGATCACCACCATCGCAGTAGTGCTGCAATCGTCTGCACTTCACACAATACCATGGAACGTAAAAGGACCATTGGAGGGTGGCTTTACTAACTTGTAATTAGAATGATTATCAATAATTTGGTTGGGAATAGGCATATGGGCATATGGGGAGACAGAGGCTGTCTCGAAAAAAAAAAAAAAAAAAGAAAAAGAAGACTCTACCATAAATGAAATATTTGTTAGACAATCGATATAAGCCTTATTAGATAATGCATAGATAAGTATTTTAAGTGTTGTATGTTCCCGGTACCGTGTGTAATTTAAACATCCGTAACATGGAAAAATTGTGGATCCAATAGTAATAACCAACATTGTATGAATGTATTCAGCTAGCTGAGAAATGAGTGGTTGTGTGTGTGTCTGTTTGAAGCGCTTCAAACGTTTGTAAGACTTAAAAATTGGCTTTGATTAACCTTGAAAATATATCACTGGGACCTTTCAATCTCAAATGTCCACTAAGCCGGCAAACAGGTAAATTTACCTGGGGATCTTTGAAATGAAAGGCTTCAGAACAAAAAGTTTTAAAATACCTAGCAAAACATGCAACTGTATGTGTGTGAACCCCCCCCCCTCCTTTTTTCTCCTTCCTTTCTAAGTTTTTTCTTTCTTTCAGCTTTGCAGCAGTCTAAAGGAGTTAAGGGTGTTATCTCTCTAGAAGAATGTTGTGAGAACACTCTGCATTCCAATGTTGCTCGTCAGCAATTGCTGGGTCCTAGTGCAGACAACCTTTAGGGGTAATTGAGGCAATAATAGAGGAAAATTCAAAAGCTTCATTACGAATTATTGAGTAGATATTTTGCCACACTAACCCCAAAAACCATAGTCACGAAATTTGAAATGATTACAATGATAATCACCGAGGGAAGAAAAAGAAGTGTTTAGTTATTAGGCCAAGACTCGACAATCATTTATATCCCAATGACAAAAGAATATGCTAAGTGCTGCATGACAAATATTTTAAATTTCTGAGCAGATCTAATTGATTATCCAGAAAGTATTGACATCCATTTACCAAGTCATATCATTACTGAACGTACCTATCAAGTAATAAAAACATTGTTAGCAAAACAGAAAAAGGGGGGAATCAGGAGAAACACCAAGGAGCAATGGAGCAATATGTAATGAATTTTTTGCGATTAGCAGGAGATAATCAAATTGTGTCGAAGTTGAAGCATGTACAAACTATGTCATCAAAATTAGAGCAAATATAAGACAATGTGAAAGTGCCACTGAAAGACAGTTATTATGGGCAATGGACAGGTCTGTATAAGCTACTAACATGGGGATGAGGTTATGCTTGTGTTTTAACAGATACAAGACCATTTTGGGCACCTGCGAGGTGGATCAAGCCCGCATTGCTGCGTGACAACTGTTGAGCCCCAGCCACGAAAGCAGTCAACAAGAATGAGGAGGACGTTAACATTATGGATCCTTTTAATCTTATGGGTGGTAGTTAAAGGATGTCCCTGGGTGATCGATTCTCGAAAGAATGGGTGGATAAGATTCTTGTTGTGCAACAGGAAGGGGGAGATGTAGGACAGGATCTGCCTAGCTTCAAGAAAGCCCCCAGTACAGACCAGTTGATAAAACAGGACGTGCTGGAACTTGTTGGACGGAGACCCTGGGAGGAGTAAGATAAGGTTTTTGTTTAGAGAGGAATGGAGACTGCTGGCTCCGTGCGGATGAGCACGGGCGTCTGTGGTTGCAAGGCAGTGGCCTTGATGAGAGGAGCTGCTGCTGCCGTTGCTGAAAGCAAGTAGATAAGAGAAACTGCTGCTGTTGCTAAAAGCAAGTAGATGCTTAAAAAAGGCTCATTTGTATTAACCAATCCGTGATTGCTTAGTGTATTGTAAGAACCAATTAGTTTGAAACACGCTTCTTGTAATCGCTATAAAAATGTGTTCTAAACGCAATAAATCGGACACTTGCTTGCATCAGGCTATCATCCCCTCTCTTATTCGCGGCAAAGGCCTTGTGGGGGATGTGATGGTTGGAGGATACCTGGGGCAAAGCGATCATGAGATGGTAGACGTTTCAGTTCTATATGAGGTGAGGAGTGGGGTTAGCAGAACGGCCACACTAGACTTCCAGAGGGCAGACTTTGGACTGTTCAGAAGGCTGTCCCACAGGAGGCAGTCCTTAGGGGCACGGGAGCCCACGAGAGCTGGGTACTCTTCAAAAAGGAAACCCTAGCAGCTCAGGGGCAAGCCGTCCCCATGTGCTGGAAAATGAGCTGGCGGGGAAAAAAAACAGCTTGGTTGAGCAGGGAGATCTGGGCGGACATAAAAAAGAAGAAGAATGTCTATGAACTTTGGAAGAAGGGACAGGCAGTCCACTGGACTAGAGGCTGGCTGATGCAATAACCATTTACAAGCAGGGTCAGAGGGAGGATCCAGGGAACTCCAGGCCTGTCAGTCTGACCTCAGTGCCAGGGAAAGTCATGGAACAGGTGATCTTGAGTGCTATCATGAAGCACATGCAAGAGAACTGGGTGATCAGGCTCAGTCAGCATGGGTTCATGAAAGGCAGGTCCTGCCAAACTAACCTGATCGCTTTCTATGACAAGGTGATTCGCTTACTGGATGAGGGAGAGGTTGTGGATGTAATCTTCTTGGACTTCGCAGCATTCTGCTTAGGAAACTGTTTCCTGTGGCCTGGACAGGCGCACACTCTCCTGGGTGGAAAATTTGTTGAATGGCCAGGACCAGAGAGTGGTAGTAAATGGCATTAACTCCAGCTGGAGGCCGGTTACAAGTGGTGTTCCCAGGGCTCAGTGCTGGGTCCAGCCCTGTTCAAAATCCTTATCAGTGACCTGGATGAAGGCATTGAGTGCACCCTTAGCAAGTTTGCGGATGACACTAAGCTGGGTGGAAGTGTCGATCTGCTGGAGGGTAGGGAGGCTCTCCAAAGGGATCTGAACAGGCTGGACCACTGGGCTGAGGCTTGACAAGGACAAATGCTAGTTTCTGCGCTTGGGGCACAACCACCCTATGCAGTGCTACAGACTAGGGGAAGAGTGGCTAGAAAGCTGCCTGGAGGAGAAGGACCTGGGGGTGTTGGTTGACAGCCATGTGAGCAGGAGCCAGCAGTGTGCCAAGGTGGCCAAGAAGGCCAATGGTATCTTGGGTTGTATCAGAGATTGTGTGACCAACAGGTCCAGGGAGGTTATTCTCCCCCTTTACTCACCACTGCTGAGACCGCACCTCTAATACTGTGTTCATTTCTGGGCCCCTCACCACAAGAAGGATGTTGAGGCTCTGGAGAGTGTCCAGAGAAGAGCAACAAAGCTGATGGAGGAGGGTTCTGGCCTCTTCTCCCAAGGGACAGGGGACAGGACAAGGGGAAATGGTGTCAAGCTGTGCCAGGGGAGTTTCAGACTGGATATCAGGAAAAAAATTTTCACAGAAAGGGTCATCAGGCACTGGAACAAGCTGCCCAGGGAGGTGGTTGAGTCACCATCCCTGGAGGTATTTCAAAGACGACTAGATGAGGTTCTCAGGGACATGGTTTAGTGGCAGGTAGGAATGGTTGGACTCAATGATCCAAGAGGTCTTTTCCAACCTGGTGATTATATGATTCTATGAAAACTAAGTTGTACATCAAATTCTCAAAACTGCCCGTTTTCCCACTGAGATGTGAATTACTTTAAAGGGGGATGAGGATATATGATGTAAGGGAGAAGTTAGAAACACTTAGAGGGCTTGGCTCACTGAAATGTGCACTGTCTGCTAGTAAAGGCCTTGAAGACCTTGGATATTGATAAGGAAGGAGCTCATTCACACACATTCACTGATAAAGGAAAGCTGGGATGTGAAGAAGAGCAGAAAGCCAGCTGCATCCTGCTCTGTGGTCTTGGATCTTGACCAGGATGAGACTGCGCCTGCCCGCAGATTGAGTTTAGGGATGATTCATGAGGAAGATGAAGGCTACTTGAGCCCTGAGCCCCCACACCATGACCACCAGGAGACACTGCGCCTGCACCAGTATGGGAGAAGCTTCTCAAATCTAATTATAATAGGAAGCGGGGAAAGGTCGTGAATATGTAATAGGTGTTTATGAATAGGCATGTCTTTACACTATAACTATCTGCTTGTTAAACCATACAGTGTGCGAGTTAGGAGGATTGCATCCTCGCACCTGCCGGTGAATAAACACATACCTACTTTATAACCCTTAACTGAGTTATAGAGTTTGATTCCACAGAACAGGGAGAGGGAATCTGAGATAAGTAGTCCATAAGGAAAACATTTCCCAGAATGATTTTGAGATGTTATCAGGCAATGGTCTGGCACTGTGCTATGCTCTTAAAGGAGCTAAACTGTGATCTTAGTCAGTCTTTGTGCCAAACTGTGCCACAGGTACCACCTTTCATTGAGAAGACGTTGCCTGCATCCACCCAGAAGTCACTGCTCAAGGCATTCCTGGGTCTCACAGCTACTAGGGCTGTACAATAAAGAGATATGGTCCTTTGGACATTAGGGCCTTTTTTAGGGCCATGAAGATTAAGAAGCGAAGCAGGAAATTAATGAATGTTTACTGGGTTTCTACGTTTTCAGCTAAATAGATAAGTTGAGGTTGCAGCAAGTGCCCAGACCCTTCTCCTTGTGAAAAGGCAAGTACCTGAATAAGGTGCGCACAGGTTGATGATTTGTTACATCAGGTGGCCGAGTTGCAAGAAAACATTATAAGACTGTACAGTGTTAGAGAAGCCAAGACGGAGGCCCTGGTGACCCACAAAAGCAGGATTCCACTTCAGTCTCCACCTTCCAACATTGCAACGAGAAGCAGATATGAAGCTTTAGCAGCTGTAGACACCCACAAATAAGGTCTGCATGGAGAAATTGTACCAGTAACACACAGTGGATATCGTAAAAAGAAACAAAGAGTGCTCATAGTTGGTGACTCCGTTAAAGGGTGCTGAGGCATCCATCTATCAGCCTGAGAGGGAATCACAAGATGTACGCTGCCTTCCAGGGTCTAAGGTTTGAGACATTGCCGAGAGGGTGCCAAAACTCGTGAAGAGTACAGACTGTGCATCCAACTGTGGAATAAGTCAGGCCAACCAGAGCAGTAACAAATGTTCCTTAGCTGCCTTTCAAGATGAGAACCAGAAGGTCAATTATCTCGAGGGTGTGTATGGCTACGATGGATCCTCTTGCACCCCTCCAGGGAAACCTGCATGCATAATTACCTCTCTGAAATGCCCATACCCCAATGCACACAGCATGGGGAAGAAACAGAAAGAACCAGAGATCTGTGTGCAGTCACAGGGCTACGACATCATTGCGATCACAGAGACATGGTGGTACAGCTCACATGACTGGAACACTGTCATGGACAGCTATGTGCTTTTTAGAAAAACAGGCCAGCAAGGTGAGGGGATAAGGTTGCTCTTAATGTGAGGGAGCAACTGGAATGCATCGAGCTCAGCCTAGGAGTGTATGAGGAACGAATTGAGAGCTTATGGGTAAGAATCAAGGGGCAGGCTAATTTGGGGGACACTGCTGCTGGTGTCTACTACAGGCCACCTGATCAGGAAGAGGAGGTTGACGAGGCCTTCTGCAGGCAGCTGGAAGTAGCCTGATCACAAGGCCCTGGTTCTCGTGGGCGACTTCAACCACCCAGATATTTGCTGGAAAGATAATACAGCCAGGCACACGTACTCCAAGAGATTCCTGCAGAGCTTAGATGAGAACTTATTGACACAGGTGGTGGAAGAGCCAACAAGAAGGGGTATACTGCTGGACCTTGTACTAACAAACAAAGATGGTCTGGTTGGGGATGTGAAAGTTGGGGGCAGCCTTGGCTGCAGAGACCACGAGATGGTGGAATTCAGGATGCTGCATTGAAGAAGCAGGGCAATAAGCAGGATTGCAAAACTGGACTTCAGGAGAGCTGACTTTAGCCTCTTCAAAGTCTTACTTGGAGGAATCCCATGGGTAAGGGCTCTAGAAGGTAGGGAGTCCAAGAGAGCTGGGCAATATTCAAGCACTTCTTCCTCCAGGCTCAAGATCAACGCATCCCTAGGAGTAAGAAATTGAGCAAAGGAGGCAGGAGGCCTGCATGGATGAGCAAGGAGCTTCTGGAAAAACTCAAATGGAAGAAGGAAGTTTGCAGAATGTGGAAAAAGGGACTGGCCACTTGGGAGGAATACAGGAATGCTGTCAGAGTATGCAGGGATGGAACTAGGAAGGCTAAGGACCACTTGGAATTAAATCCAGCAAGAGACATTAAGGGCAGCAAGAAGGGCCTTTCAAGTACATCAGTAGCAATAGGAAAACTAGGGAAAATGTAGTCTCGCTGCTCGATGAGGTGGGTGACGGAGGATACAGAGAAGGTGGAACTGATGAATGCTTTCTTTGCTTCAGTCTTTACTGCTAAGGCCAGCCCTCAGGAACCCCAGACCTCGGAGGAACAAGCGAAAGTCTGGAGAAAGGAGGACTGTCCCTTGGTCAAGGAGGATCTGATTAGAGGTCATTTAGGCAAATTGGACACCCACAAATCCATGGGCCCTGATGGGATGCACCCATGAGAGCTGAGAGAGCTAGCAGATGCTATTGCTAAGCCGCTCTCCATCATCTTTGAAAGATCATGGAGAACAGCAGACGCGCCTGAGGACTGGAGAAAAGCCAACATCATTCCAGTCTTCAAAAAACAAATGGTAATTTTGATATTTCTCCTGATTCAGCACCATGAAGTTCCAAAACTTCTCCCCACCCCATCAGCACCACTGGAGAGAATAATTAATTTTCTTGTGTAGTCTTTCAGTCAGGGTTGAGGAATCAGAATCATAGAATCACTTGGTTGGTAAAGACCTTTGAGATCAAGCCCAACTGTACCTGTCCACTACTAAATCACATCCCTGAGCATCTCCTCTACCCATCTTTTAAATCCCTCCAGGGACGAGGACTTAACCACTTCCCTGGGCAGCCTCTGACAGTGCCTGAGAAATCTTTCAGTGAAGAAATTGTTCCTAATGTCCAATCTGAACCTGCCCTGGCATAGCTTGAGGCCATTCCCTATCATCCTATCGCCTGTCACTTGGGTGAAGAGACCAACACCCATCTCGCTACAACATCCTTTCAGGGAGCTGTAGACAGTGATAAGGTCCCCCTAGGCCTTGTTGAGGGGATTGAGACACGGACTCCAATCTGATGGATCGAAGATGCTTTATTGTGTTAGCTGTCTCTTTATATATCCTTTTGGGTTACACAACAGGCTGTGCATAAGCTGTCCACGTGCCTATCTACAGTTTATTATTGGTTAAAGGTGCTTGTCCACAAGGCTATTACTAACATGTTATTGGCTAAACAACTGCGCATGCTTATAAACAAGTTACACTAAAATTAACCATGTTGATATTTTTCTTCTTTGCTTTTCTCTCATTCGCTTCTTCTTCCCACCGAGCTAGCTTCCCACCGAGCTAGCTCTCTCTTTCAAGGTCTTGTCAGGGTTGCTCGATGTCAACAAGGCCCAGAGCATTAAGTCCTTCTTCCCTATAAAATGTCTCTACAAGGCCTCCCTTTCTCCAGGCTAAACAACCCCAGTACCTCAGCTGCTCCTCATAATACTTGTTCTCCAGTTCCTTCCCCAGCTTCGTTCCCCTTCTCTGGATGCGTCCCAGCCCCTCAATGAGGGGCCCAAAACTGAAAAGAGATGCTGAGCATCATGCACTGGAACAACTCCACTACAAGACAATGGAATGATATTAGAGCAAAATTGGGTAAAAAAGAGAAGCAGGAATGTAATATATCCCAGGGCCTCTGAAAGTTCCAGTTTCCTTTCCATAGTCATACATTATTTGCACTAGCACCAATGCCATGAATGCTTCCAGAATTTCAGTCGTTAACAGTAACCCATTTTAATACAGAGAGATCACTTTTAAAAGGGTGTAAAACCTGGCAAATATTTAAGAACAGCTTCCATGAAGCACAAGAGTGCTCAGTCCCCAGATGTAGGAAATCAGGCAGGGAAGGTTAGAGACCAGCATGGCTGAGTCGAGACCTGCTGGTTAAACCCAAGAACAAGAGGCAACTGCACAGGCAGTGCAAGCAGGAACAGGGAACCTGGGCAGAGTCTAGGGATGCTGCCTGGCTGTGTAGGGATGAAGTCAGAAAGGCCAAGGCGCAGCTGGAGCTGAACTTGGCAAGGGAAGTGAAGACCAACAAGAAGGGCTTCTACAGGTACGTCAGTTGGAAAAGGAAGGTTAAAGACAATGTACCCCCACCGATGGATGAAAATGGTGACCTCGTATCAACAGATGAGGAGAAGGCTGAGGTACTCAAGAACATTTTTGCCTCAGTCTTCACTGACAACCACACTCCTCACCCCACCTGGGTCATGGGACAACAAGATGGTGACCAGGGGGTAAAGTCCCTCCCACTATAGAGGAGGATCAGGATTAGGTTCGTGACCACTTGAGGAACCTGAGCATATATAAGTCTATGGGACCTGATGAGATGCATCCCGGAGTCCAGAGGGAATTGTCCGATGCAGTTGCCGAGCCACTCTCCACAATATTTGAAAAATCATGGCAATTAGGAGAAGTCCCTGGTGACTGGAAGAAGGATAACATTGTGCCTATTTTTAAAAAGGGTAGAAAAGATGACCCTGGGAACTACTGACCTGTCAGACTCACCTCTGTGCCTGGGAAGATCATAGAAAAGATCCTCCTAGATGACATGCTGAAGCATATGGAGGACAGGGAGATTAGTGGCAGCCAGCACGGCTTCACCAAGGGAAAATCCTGTATAATCACCTTAGTGGCTTTATACGTTGGGGTAACTGTAACAGGTAACCACAGCAGTGGACACTGGAAAACCAATGGATGTGATCTATCTGGACTTCTGTAAAGCCTTTGACATGGTCCCCCACAACATCCTTCTATCTAAATTGGAGAGACATGGATTTGATGGGTGGACGGTACGTTGGATAAGAAATTGGTTGGATGGTCGTATTCAGAGAGTATTGGTCAATGGCTCGAAGTCCAGATGAAGATTTGTGAGTAGTGATATCCCTCAGGGGTCCATACTGGGACCAGTGCTGTTTAATATCTTCATCAATGATATTGACAGTGAGATTGAGTGCACTCTCAGCAAGTTTACAGATGACACCAAGATGAGTGGTGCAGTCGTCAAACCAGAAGGACAGAATGTCATCCAGAGGGACCTGGACATGCTGGAGAAGTGGGCCTGTGTGAACCTCATGAGGTTCAACAAGGCTGAGTGCAAGGTCCTACACCTGGGTCAGAGCAATCCACAGTTTCAATACAGGTTGGAGGATGATGAGGCTGAGAGCAACCCTGTGGAGAAGGACTTGAGGGTTCTGGTTGATGAGAAGCTCCACATGAGCCGGCAATGTACGCTCGCAGCCCAGAAGGCCAACTATATCCTGGGCTGCATCAAAAGAAGAAGCGTAGCCCACAGGGCGAGGGAGGTGATTCTGCCCCTCTATTCCTCTCTTGTGAGACCTCATCTGGAGTCCTGTGTCCAGTTCTGGAATCCCCAACATAAGAAGGATATGGAGCTGTCCAGAGGAGGGGTACAAATATGATCAGAGGGCTGGAGCACCTCCCATACAAGACAAGCTGAGAGAGTTGGGCTTGTCCAGCTGGAGAAAAGAATGCTACAAGGACATCTTATAGCAACCTTCCAGTACCTGAAGGGGTCCTACAAGAAAGCTAGGGAGGGACTGTTCAAAAAGGCTTGTAGTGATAGGACTAGGGGCAATGGCTATAAACTGAAGAGGGGCAGATTTAGACTAGACATAAGGAAGAATTTCTTCACCGTGAGAGTGGTGAGGCACTGGAACAGGTTGCCCAGGGAATTGTGGATGCCCTATCCCTGGAGGTGTTGGAGGCCAAGTTGGATGGGGCCTTGGGCAGCCTGATCTATTGGGAGGTGTCCCTGCCGATGGCAGGGGTTTGGAACTAGATGATCTTTAAGGTCCCTTCCAACCCATACTATTCTACAATTCTATGATTCTATGAAAAACAGGTGGAAGAAAAGGCCTGCTGCTCTACAATCAGGAGATAACTAGCCAAGAAAATGTAGGAATATTTCAAATTTGGATTCTGGACTGAGAATTCACCAGACTTCAAACAATTTTATTGTAACTACTAAAACAATACACCAGTTGTGGCAGAAGCCCATCCCCCTTAAGGCCAGGGCTTTCGACCCTGTAGCCGCCGACTCTTTCACACCCTTATTTTCACACCTTTGTCAGCACACTGTAGCTACTGTTACATGCACACTCTGGTGCTGACTAGCAGATATTACCCGGAATAAGGAAGATGAGTCAACAGACAGGGTCCCCAGCCAACGGGGTGTCTTGGGACAGAGGAGCCGCTGGACTACGACCAATAGATGACCACAGTTCAGATCTGACCAGGCTATAAAATGGGGCCACCACCAGAGAACCCTTTTGAGTGGTTCTCCTTGGAGCAGCAGGTCTGCAAATGGTAACTTTCCCCTTGGTACTGGGATGCCACAGTACTGGGACCAGTGCTGTTTAATGTCTTCATCAATGATATCTACAGTGAGATTGAGTGCACCCCCAGCAAGTTTGCAGATGACACCAAGCTGAGTGGTGCAGTCGTCAAACCAGAAGGACAGGATGACATCCAGAGGGACCTGAACAAGCTGGAGAAGTGGGCCTTTGTGAACTTCATGAGGTTCAACAAGGCCAAGTGCGAGGTCCTACACCTGGGTCGGGGCAATCCACAGTTTCAATACAGGCTGGGGAATGAAGGACTTGGGGAGAAGGACTTTAGGGTGCTCATTGATGAGAAGCTCCACATGAGCCAGAAATGTACACTTGCAGCCCAGACCAGCCCTATCCTGTGCTGCGTCAAAAGAATCATGGCAAGCAGAGATTCTGCCCCTCTACTCCACTCTTGTGAGACCCCACCTGGAGTCCTGTGCCCTTTTCTGGAATCCTCAACATAAGAAGGATATGGAACTGTTGGAATGGGTCCAGAGGAGGCCATGAAGGTGAACTGAGGGCTGAAACACCTCTGCTATGAGGACTGGTTGAGAGAGTTGTGGTTGTTCAGCCTGGAGAAGAGAAGACTGTGTGGAGACCTTATAGCAGCCTTACAGTACCTGCAGGTGGAGTACAAGAAAGCTAGAGAGGGATGTTTTATGAGGGCATGGAGTGAAAGGTCAAAGGAGAGTGGCTTTAAATTGGAAGGGGGAAGATTTAGATTAGACATTACGAAGAAATTCTTCATGGTGAGGGTGGGGAGGCGTTGACACAGGTTGTCCAGGGAAGCCGTGGATGACCCCTCCCTGGAAGTGTTCAAGGCCAGTTTGGATAGGGTCTTGAGCAGTCTCGTCTGGTGGGAGGTGTCCCTGGCCATGGCAGGGGGGTTGGAACTGAATGGCCTTTAAGGTGTCTTCCAACCCAAACCATTCTAGGATTCTATCCCTGCATCCCCTGATAAAGACCCCTTCCCCAGCTTTACTGTTGGCCCCAGATATATATATGAGCTATATATATACACTCATATACTGAACCTATAATATGTTAAATGTTATGAGAGTGTTGTTTTGATCCCCCCATTGACTCATTGATTTCGGCCCTTTGGTTTCAGTTTTGAATTAAAATTTGCTTGAATGCACTATCTGTGTGGAGTCATTTTGGTGTACCTCTGTGACATCACTAAGCTACCAAAATGATATTTTTGGGGTTAAATAAGCTTTCAGTAAAATTTGATACTTCCAAAATACTGTTTATAATCACTTGAGAGAATCCATTCTGGGATTCTCTGATGAGGATCAATGTTCTGAACTAGCTGAAGTTTCTGGGTGGGCACTAGATCTGCCTGCTCAGAGAACTGCATGATGGCCTTGAGATGAAAAAAAACCAAACAACCAACTGTCTTCCCTTGGTTAAGGGAGAAGCAGAGAGATCTGGATGGCCAAAGTGAGAGAAGAAACTCATCCCTTCTACCTGAGTTCAAGACCCAAGTCCAGGATAGCATGACCAAGGATCTGAGGGTTTGGGGGTTTTTTTGCAAGAACTAGAACAAGAAACTAATTATCTGTTTATAAAAGGTAATATTCTTCATCCCCTCAAGTCAATTTGCATGGATTTGCCAAGTTTACACCGCACTCAATCACTCTGCTGTGCTAATGCTCCCTTGCTCCAAATATTTCAGATCTGTCTTTTCATCCATTGAAGGTCACTGGAGACTCATTACATGCTGCGTAAATGCTGCAGACATGAAGAGAATACATAGATGGAAGGGAAAAAGTATAATCCCAAAGTTTTCTAAGATCATCAATATTATGGTCCTCATAGCTCTGAAAAACAAGAGCTGTAAGTCATCATAAGGGGATTGATCAACTGCTTTAGCATGAAGGTGGGCCAGCTATGCCTAATTTTGACAGTGGGTATAACTACAGGAGGACAAGAAATTTTACTGAGAAGGAAATGCTGTTTGGGAAAGATGTGTTACAAAGGGAAATGAAGATAGATGACAAAATTTCAAAATAAATTCAGTTGTAGGTAAGTACAGCTGACACAAAAGCAATTCTGATAACATAATCTCACATTTACATCCTCTGAAACATCAATGCAATGCTTTTTATTGTTTCTTCAACACATTTTCTCCGAGTGCCATTTTGAGCATGCACATCAATCTTCCCTGCAACACTCTAATGAAGGTACTTTTCCCTTTGAATTTCCTGTATTTTTAGTTCAAGAAACTGTGTTAAAATAACCGGAGAATACAGACATGCAGATTAGACACTGCTCAGTAACATCAGGTAATCTCTATAGATGAAGAAAAACCATGACAATACTGAAGGAGAAATAAATATTGTAACATTTTGTGTATTCGAGCTATAATGTCCCATAAATAATTGAATGAAAAAGCTATTTTATAAAATGCTTGTAGAAAAGATCTTTCCTTTGTTGTATAACCACAGGTACGGCTAAATGACTTTCATAGTTTTCATAGGAAAGCTTAAACAGGGGAAAAAATTATGACATTTACCTTTCCATATGGAGGCCTACATATGGAATGACATTAAATAAAGTACAATAGCATTCTTCCTTATTTAAACAGCATGGCCTAGTGCAGCGTCAGTAAGGACAACTTAATAATCCAAAGGTTCATTTGCCAGTAATGTATTTCACAGACACACTGTTCAGCTACTAGTGATATCAGAAAATCAATTTACACATCAATTATTCACTACTAGGTTTGCTGGGCTGAAACTAGTCCAAACCTAACAAAGGGGTCAAATTTCAATATTTAAACCAGATTATAAACTTTCCCAAATTCGATTGCTTGAAGTGACAATACTTCTAGTTTCTATGTTAATCAGTAGTTTCTCCATTAAAGAGGCAGCTGTGGAATATCTGAAGTACTTAGAAATTCTCTCTATATCTCTGGGTGGAAGATGTCCAGCACAAAGTTTATAGGCTATATCTTTGTATGCCAGTAAAGGCATGACCCCCATAGCTATCAGAAAATCCCACATTCTGGTGTATTTCAGCACTTCACAAAAGTTAACATACCCCTAAAGCCCCATATCTACATCCAAAGTAGGAGCAAAACAGTATCACATCCATGGAGGGGCTCAGAGAATCACGGAAGCAAGTACCAGAGATAGGACTCATATTTAAGAATTCATTGTTCACATTGAGTGGGGGGTGTGTGTGTCCCATCCAATACTCGCCTTTGAAGTCAAAATGATTAATTGCTTCAGGACGCTGGTGAGCAGGGACTTTCTAGCAAGTGTAAGCTGTAGGTTACAACACACGTGGCACAGCTCTGAGCTCAAATCCCTGGAGAGGGCCACACACTCATGTTTCCTTCACTCCACTGATCTTCATGGGAGCACACTCTGAACAGCAGTGACTTGAGACATAAAACTCAGACCCAGGGAAAAAAAATCAAAGTATTTTGTAAGTTTTCAATAGCATTTTTGTGAGTGAGAAACACTCCCCAGACAGCAAGGGCAGGTTAACCTTGGCATTTAAAGAAACACAAGGGTAAGTACGTCAGGAAACCAGGAAAATGCAAATGGCTTCCCATGCCCAAAAGCCAACTCCATTGTCACTTAAAACAGCTTTGAAACCTGTTGTCCACATTACCTTGCACTTCTGAACTACAAACACGTGCACTGGCAATCTGATGCCCTTCCTGGGACGTGACACATGGTGCAGCCCCACTGCAGCCACCCAGGACCCTGCTTGCTGGCTCTAAGGGAAACTGTGTGCTCAGACGCAGGTGCTCCCATTACTGAGGCAAACTGTTATGCCTGAAAGTGCAGAGAGTACAGTTGCTGTTACACAGAGGTACTCCTCTGAAAGAAGCTGTAGGGAGGTCTGACTGGCACACTGGGGGAAAGGCCTTGTGCACGGGAGAGGGAGGTCTTTCATATCTCCTCTGCTCAACCAAGGAGTAGGTTTTGATCTGCCCAGGATGACAGTGCATCAAACTGTCTCTCATTCAAATTAATCTGCCAGACAGTTAGGACACATTCCTCAGAGAGTTGCCAGCAAAGGGCTGCAAAGGAGGGTGACTCCTGCCCATGTTCCTTTGTGTCTCCTCACTGCCTCATCTGCCTGCCAAACAGGCCTGCTGAGATTTCCCCCCATATCCAGGCTCAATTTGTATGCAAATCCTCCCTCCTTTGTTCTTACTCCCTTCAGAAAGGACAAATTTACTATACTAACTATAATTGTCTTAATAACACGAAAAAAATGACATATTTATGGGATCAACAATCAAACACTGAAATTATAGCACAGCATGACGGGTGTGGAGGCACGCCACCATTACGAATTTTCATGTTTCAGTATTTCTGTCATCGTCTTGAAAAGTACTTATCTCAGTAAATTATGCATGGACAGCTTGTGGCTCTTGAATGCACTTCATAACAACTTGTGTGGGACTCCCACACTAGAGCCATGACGCAGGTGAGCATTGGTCTCTGCCAAGACAGTAGCTGCTGAGCATTTTGAACCCCTCTCTGGAGGAAGATATGTGTCAGCATGGCCTGGTGAGGTAGAGCCACTATCAGTATCTCCTCAAATTGGCATCTCCCCTCAGGCTCTGTGGAGCACATATTTAATATCTTATGGTCTACAGGTCATAGGTTCAGGCAGATGGTAATCACTGCTTCCCATCAGAGAGCCGGAGGCCTTTGTGCTATTGGCAACAGTGGTTTGTATCTCCAATTATACTGGACTAACGTTCTATGCCCCTCTTGCTGAACTAGCCTATGTCTATTCTTCACAACTTTTCTGGTTTAATTACAAGGATTATCAAATGAAAATCCTTTTTCAGCTGGACCTGAACATGCCTGATCTTGGCTTTTAGTTATGTCCAAGCTCATTGACTAACAGTTACATTTTCTAGTTATTATTTTCATTGTAATCTGTAATTTTAATCCTAAAACTGAACCTCAGAGCTAGTCTTCCTGTAATAGCTCCTGCTTTACTAAAGGATAAGCCGATCATCAAAGATCAGTTATTACATGAACCAGAGTTCCAAACCAAAATATGCAAATATAGAAATGCAGAAAGATCATAGAATCATAGAATGTCCTGAGTTGGTAGGGACCCACAAGATCATCGAGTCCACCTCCTGTCCCTGCACAGGACAACCCCAGCATTCACACCATATGTCTGAGGGCGTTGGCCAAATGCTTCTGGAATATTGTCAGGCTTGGCACTGTGACTGCTTCCCTGGGGAGCTGCTCCACTACCTTCCAGACAGTGAGAAAGGGATCTTCATGCACATGAGGTAGAGAGGGGTCACAATACTATGGCTCATCTGGAGACAACTGGGAGTGAACTGATTCTTTTGCATGCTGTGCAAAGTGAACTCTATGCCTGCCTCAACAATCACTCTGAGGGCACACTTGCATGAGGGAATTGTATAAACAGGTGTGAACACTGAGGTTTTTTTAACATCTTAGGTATAGGCAGGAATTAAAGGATCAAATCAGTAACTGAATAGATTGATTAGTAGAGACCACCTCCTTCAGGCCTTGATCAGGCTAGATGTGAAGTTGTTCTCATAGATGAACTGCTTGAGAACACGCAGATCATGAGTATCCAGGTATCATAAAAGGTCAAACATAAAAGAGGAAACAGTTTCTCTCATGTTTGACTTGACTCAAACCTAAAGGCAAATCTGCCTGCTGAATCTTTGACAAGCAAGATTCACCATTCCAAAGCAGTTTTTATGGAAGATTTCTTCTCAGCGTTGAGAACAGGGATTTTTTTTTCTCTACAAACACTGTATGCACTTTTCTTTAATGGCCAGGTGACTGATAGGTCAACATATGAAAACATCACACACTATTTGAACTTTATATTAAAATTCTTCAGAGATCAGAAGCAACCACTAAAAATAGGCAAGATATTTATATAGCCCATAATAGTAGACTCCTATATTATAGGCACCTCTCAGTGGAGATAGGTCTGAACCAAAATCTCAGGTCCACACGTCAGACCAAGAAAAAGAAAACAAATAAACAAAAAGCTAAAGTTCCATCTCAGAACTCAGAGCTGGGACTACCAGGAACATTCCTGATTCTTCTGAAGACTGATGCTTGAGTGTTTGGTACTCTTCATGCTACAGAAAAAAAAAATCAAAAAAAAAGCACTTTTTAGTCTGAAAGTGAGCACTAAAGTCAGCTTGCCGTGTGAATGAAATGAAGGAACCCAGAGGAACAAAATCTCAGCAACATACTGCTATCTTTGGGTAAACATTTGTTTGCAATGTCTTTTTAAAATAATACTGTCAGCTTCAGCGACTGATGATTTCACTCCATTTATCACTGACTTTCAACTGTGGATCATGTTAATTCTGGAAGCCAGTATGGAGGGATGTGAGGTAAATGGTCTCAATACCTTTAGTATATGTGATGAATTTACAAGACTTGTAATACTGTATTCACTGTAACCTAAAGGTCATGCTCTATATCTTAAAAGCAAACAGTGAACTTTCTGCATCAGTCATACTCCTGCATATCATGTACAAAAGTATTTTTAGAACAGGCAATTAACTTTTTTTTAAAATTAACCTTAGTTTCAGATACTTGAAAGAAGGCTTTCAACTTTAACTGACACATACATAAACCAGCAAGGATAACAACTATCTCATTGGCAAACAAAGCAATCAAAACACACAGCAGAAATTATTACTTTAAAGTGACTGTGTCAAAGTTGACAAGCCCAAAAAGTAATCTATCATAAAATTAAACTTTTTGTGAAATGTCCTTTTGATCTGGAAAAATCTAGCAACATTCCAAATCCAAGATTGTCACACTGTTAAAATACCAAGTATTTTTGCTGTGTGATTGCTCACTAAACTTGGTTTAGTTTCAAAACATGTATATGCAAGTTATGATTTTGCTCACTCCTCCACGCTGTCTTTGGGACTATGCAAGATATTAATAGCACTTAGACAGTACCAGATCTTTTGTTTGGGATTTCCATGATTTAGCATTTCAGTTAGTGGTAATGTATAAAAAAAGCTAATGTGAGACTTCTGTACTCCAGCAGTAAATGTCTAAGGAGAAAGAGGGCAGTTCTTCATACATGAAAGGTGTCAAACCACAAAAGGATTTATTTTTGTCTTTTTTTGCTTAATGCACGCAAATAATTTCCAATGCACACTGAAATGCAATAAATTATAGCTACATGGCATAGTGATAAAAATGAACAACTCTCTCATCCTCACATTAACCTAGGCCCTGGATGACTAACCTACAGCTGACACAAAAAGATTTTTTTTTTTAATTTGGTTGAACTCTTAAATCAAAGGGCTAATGAGCTAATAAAAAAATCTTTCAAGTGCTATCAAATGAGACATGTTTAGCAGATTTTTCAGTTCCTATTTATACAAAATAAAAGAATGAAGAAAATATTCCAAGTTCACAAATCTTTCAGATCTGCTTCAGTCTTGGTAAAAGTCAGCTTAAAAAATAATAACATGAGAAAGCATATCTCAGGAGCTGAATCAGCAAGTGATGTACTTCCATCAGCTCTTAAAACTTGCATAGTGAGCGTCTATTCTACTCAACAATGATTGATAGGATAACATTAACTTTTCTCAGCAAGCTTTTGCTTTTCTCATAGTATTTTCCTTTGCTTAACTTCTGTAATTTTTTTTTTGGTGTATGTACTTTGCTGTGTGACTTCATTTAAAAAGAATTTCTAATCATGTGAACACATGCCCCAGTTTAACATTATGAAATAATTGTATAAAGATTATTCCAACCTCTGTTCTAGCAATAAACCTGCAAAATCTTTCAGATATGTTTCTGGAGTAACAACATCTTGCTGTGGAAATAAATCAGCCAATTTTTGGAAGTTCAATTTTATATATATATATGTAAATGTGTAACTATGTATAATTTAGCAATGCTTATACAGTAATATTTGTTTTCATCTAGGAGTAAATAATTTATTTTGAAGATTCCAAATCAAGGTAATATGCCATGCTCCCAAACTGGCTACTACTTAAGAAATCCAACTCAAGTCCGCAGTGTTTCTTTTCTTTATTTTTCTTTATTTTTTTGGGGGGGAGGGAATAGTGGAAATCATGTATAAATCACAAAGCGTACAAGTTCCTCATGTCAGCAGTCGTCCACTGGAAGACACTGCATTTTGAGTATAAATTCAAGATAATATGCCAGTTAACTAATACTTTCAACAGTAAAGATGCAAACTTCTGTAATATAAATTAATTGCCATTAGAAAAGGGCAACTGTATTAACTAATAAGGTACAAAAATCTGCAACTTCGATAAATATAATGAAATGCACAAAGCTAACTGAAATAATGCATCATATTTTTGTACAGCATGTTTGAAGAGGCAAGCTAAGATAAACATGGAACATTACACATCAAGAAAGAATATAAAAAGTCACTAAAATGTAATGTTCTAGCATTCAAATGCTAGAAGTACAAGTGCAGGACACAACGTGGAAGCAGTAAGATTACCAGCTCAGAGTGAGTAGACAAAGAACCTTATCAAAACCAGCTGATTGATATTTTCATTCTGATGGCTGAGACACCACGGACAGCCACAAGCCTAAGAAGCCCAATGCGGGCACATATACATATGCACAAAAAGTAATTTAACAAATGTCTAAAGAATGTTAAAGCACAACACCTTTTTAAAAAAGACAGTGTTCACTCCTTAAAGAACTTGCATGGAAAGTAGAGTCTAGTGCCCAAGTTTATTTCATCTAAATGATGAATATATCATCAGTTCAGTTCTAGGTGAGATGAAGAGGCGGGTTAGTAGGACAGTCCCATTAAACTTGCAGACGGCAGACTTCAGACTGTTCATAAGGCTGGATGGCAAAGTCCCATGGGAAACAGTCCTTACGGGCAAGGGAGCCACGAGGGCTGGGTACTCTTCAAAAAGGAAATCCTAGCAGCTCAGGAGAAAGCCATCCCCATGTTCCGGAAAAAAAGCCGGCGGGGGAAAAAAACAGCTTGGTTGAGTACGGAGATACTGAGAGATATCAAAAAGAAGAGAAATGTCTATGAGCTTTGGAAGAAGGGACAGGCATCTTGGGTGGACTACAGGAGGGAAGTGAGATTGTGCAGGGAAAAAATCAGGAGGGCTAAGGCCCAACTAGAAATCAAATTGGCTAAGTCTGTGAAAGATAATTAAAAGTCTTTCTATAAATACATCAATAATAAAAGGAGGACTAGGGAGACCATACAGTCCCTATTGGATGCAGAAGGAACAACAGTGACAAAGGATGATGAAAAGGATGAGGTACTTAATGCCTTCTTTGCCTCAATCTTTAAGGAAGATTGTTCCCTCTGTGTACAAACCCAGGAGCTAGAGGAGAAAAATGAGGCTCCTATGATCCCATGATCCAAGAGAAGATGGTTAGAGACTTGCTTGCCCAGCTAGACACCCACAAGTCTATGGGGCCAGATGTGATCTATCCAAGAGTATTAAAGGAGCTGGCGGATGTACTTGCCAAACCCCTTTCCATCATCTTCCAGCGGTCCTGGAAGACTGGGGAAGTTCCACTGGACTGGAGACTGGTGCCCATCTACAAGAAGGGTCACAGGGAGGATCCAGGGAACTCCAGGCCTGTCAGTCTGACCTCAGTGCCAGGGAAAGTCATGGAGCAGGTGATCTTGAGTGCTATCATGAAGCACTTGCAGGAGAACCGGGTGATCAGGCCCAGTCAACAGGGGTTCCTGAAATGCAGGTCTTGCCAAACTAACCTGATCGCCTCCTATGACAAAGTGACTCGGCTGCTGGATGAGGGAAAGGCTATGGATGTGGTCTTCCTGGACTTCAGTAAAGCCTTTGACACAGTTTTCCACAACATTCTGCTTCAGAAACTGTCAGCCTCTGGCCTGGACAGGCGCACACTCTCCTGGGTGGAAAACTGGTTGGATGGCCGGGCCCAGAGAGTGGTGGTAAATGGAGTTAACTCCAGCTGGAGGCCAGTGACAAGTGGGGTTCCCTAGGGTTCAGTGCTGGGTCCAGCCCTGTTCAAAGCTTTTATCAATGAACTGCATGAAGGCATCGAGTGCACCCTTAGCAAGTTTGTGGATGACACTAAGCTGGGTGGAAGTGTGGATCTGCTGGAGGGTAGGGAGGCTCTGCAAAGAGATCTGAACAGGCTGGACCACTGGGCTGAGACCAATGGCTTGAGGTTTAACAAGGCCAAATGCCGGGTCCTGCACTTGGGGCACAACAACCCTATGCAGTGCCACAGACTAGGAGAAGAGTGGCTGGAAAGCTGCCTGGAGGAGAGGGACCTGGGGGTGTTGGTTAACAGTGACTGAATATGAGCCAGCAGTGTGCCCAGGTGGCCAAGAAGGCCAATGGCATCTTGGCTTGTATCAGAAACGGCGTGACCAGCAGGTCCAGGGAGGTTGTTCTCCTTCTGTACTCAGCAGTGGTGATACCCCACCTCGAATATTGTGTTTAGTTCTGGGCCCCTCACCACAAGAAGGATGTTGAGGCTCTGGAGCGAGTCCAGAGAAGAGCAACGAAGCTGGTGAAGGGGCTGGAGAACAGGTCTTACGAGGAGCGGCTGAGAGAGCTGGGGTTGTTTAGCCTGGAGAAGAGGAGGCTGAGGGGAGACCTCATTGCTCTCTACAACTACCTAAAAGGAAGTTGTGGAGAGGAGGGTGCTGGGCTCTTCTCCCAAGTGACAGGGGCCAGGACGAGAGGGAATGGCCTCAAGCTCTGCCAGGGGAGGTTTAGGCTGGACATTAGGAAAAAAATTTTAGTACCGCTATAAAAAGGTAAAGATGTTTATAGCCATTAAAAAGGTACACATCATTTAAGTACATCTGCAACACAAACCCACAGATCTACTTTCAAAGTAAAGTCAAGCATTGGTCTTAGCCTTAAGTAGCTATGAAGTATTATTTCAGCCTGTGGTGAGGAATGATCACTATATTAGTAAGAAAAAGTATATTCAAATAAATTTGAAGAAAAAAAATCACTACTCTTGTGCAGTTGGCATTTTCCTAAAGAAAAAGCATTAAGCATTATTAACCATCAAAAGGTTCTAGTCTAAGTAGACATTGGCGTATGCCAAGGCCATATTCTCATTAACTAGTCGGGCCTTTTGTACTTTAGTCATGTAGCACCTTCCAACGGTGCATAGTTGGAAAATCATGATGAAAATATAACTTAGCCTAGACTCACTAACGATACAAGTAAGTACAGTTCCAAGAATGCAATACAGTTGGGCTTATTTTCAATTCATTTGGTCCATAACATGTGGGAAAGAAGAGGAAAAACAGTGAAAAAAAATTTCTCTCTCATGCTCTAATTAACGCTCAATGGAAAAACAGTAAAAGCTCTGAATCCCTTTTTACCTCCCCAAGCTGCCTGCCTTCTCTGGGAAATAATTCTCTCACGCATCTCTACCATTTCTTATTCGTCATTGTCCCTAAACAGTAAAGAAATCCAGGGACCTTGTGGAAATCTGGGGACTCTCTAACCTCTACGATCATGTCAGCTAAGAGAGAGAATTTGGAACTGTAGATCAGATCCAGTTCTTCATATACAGAGAAAGGACCCTCCTTAACCCACACAAGAGAAATTGATGGGCAGCTGAGTCCCATCTAAACTGTACAGAGAGAACTGGAACCAACATAGGGCTCCTCATTGTATTTGAAAATGAACAGTTCCAGTTCTTGAGTATTTCCAAAAGTATGACGAGTGAGGCAATTGATGTGGCAGGAAAGAGAAGAAAAACAGAGCAAGTCCTTCAGGCTTTCTGCCATTTCTGTCATAAAATTAAACAAGGAGCTTACCAGTTTTCCAAACCATGAAAATTGAAAAGTAAACAATAAAAACCTTATAAAAACATTTTGTTTAACAAAGAGTACAATTGCAAGTAATAGAGAAATGGCTTTTATAAGCCATTAAAAGGTGACCCTTTCTATTTTCTTATTCCTAAATAAACCAGTGAGAAACTACAATAAACTTTAAACTTAAAAAAATAAATGCTCAGAGTGTAAAGATATGTTGCTTAAAACATTGAAAAAGTAGTTACAAGTTTCAAAATATAAGAAGAATCAATGAGGAAACATTGACACATCACTACAGTTTGTGTTTGCAGGCACTCATGCGGGTAGCTGACTGCACAAGGTACAACATTCAAGGTGTATACCAGTCCAGTGACTGATCTGTGCATACCCTATTGTGACTGATTTAATGTGAACTAGTGACCTGCCATGTTTCTTTAATGGACAAAATTGGTTTATAAGGTTTAAAAAATCAACAAAAATCAAAAACCTGCGAACTTACAATTGGTAAAACCTGGAAAGAGGAAATCCATATGCACTGTGTTACTGGAACCAAATGGTTTTTTTTCTAAATGTATTACAAATGTTGTTTGGAGTGAATATGTTTTTGTCTTTGTAACACTTAGCTTATAATACAAACACTGGAAGGCTCTTAATTATGGTATAGATGCCTTGGCACTGTTACAATAAAAGTAGTACTCAATGAGTGAGTGATACAAGAGGCAATCCTTATTTAATATCAGTCACATTTCTAACTAGCAATAAAGCCTCCACAGCTGAATCAGCAGATACTTGCTTTGCTTCTCTTATGGAAAACTACTTTCAATGAAAGTTATTACTTTATCCAATTTTGTGTATTTTCTAAAAATATTGTTACTTAGATCATCTTCTTATGTCACTTATTCTTCCAAATACTGTGACTTGCACATATTTGTATGCTAATTTCCCTTTCAGGAAAAATCCAGCAAAATAATGGTTCTGCCTTTGACAAGATTATGCAGTGATTTTATAATAGGAATTAACTAAGTTGTCAATTGTGTTTTCATTTAGTAAAACTTCAAACTAACCTTTGCATTAACGTGAAACTCTTTGCCTTTAAGGTATCCTATTAAGGTTTTCAGTGGCTGTGCTTTCCAGACTGCGGGGTCAGTAAACAAGCTAATACAAATTAGTCTCACAAATCCTTAAGACAATAGCTATTTTTTAAAAAACAAGGTAGCAGGTAGAATTCCTCCTTTGCAGACTCTGTCAATTTTGTGCATGCAGCATTTCCTGTCAAGGATGATGATAACGCAAGAAAGCAACATAGTGTGCAGAACTAGTGGTAAGCCAAGAGGAATCCCCTATTTCAGTAGTGTAGATAACTTTACTGAAAATATTCATGTACCTGATTCACAGATAATTATTTTAACAAAAGGACATTCTGCACTGTATATGAACAGCATATCACAGCACAGTCTTAATACCACACCAAAATGAGCAGGTACAGTGACGCCTGGAGAACCACTCTTCTCTCTTGTGTTTCACATTCTTGAAGGTTCGAAGTCTCTCTCTTCTAACAAGTTTATAAGAAGGGAGAAGCTGTCTTTTACTGCCTCCATATTATCCAAGGAGCAGGGTTTAAGAATCCAGCGCTTCCCATGTGCAAGTGGCTCAAGTTCAAAATATTTTTTGATCTATTAAGAAAAAAAGACACACCAATGTGTTAATATTATAATGACAACACACTGTCTCTGTCATCTAAAGAAACCATTACCACCACATCCATCAAAAAACACGTAAAAGATCAGGTTACTAACTTTTAGAATCTTACCCACAGCTGTTCTTATAATACAGGATATATGATGTGACTTGAAAGTGTTTTCTTTAGAGGCAAGTGACCTGCTTGGAGGCTAGCATTCTACCCATGCATTTAACAGCATGGGAGGTCTGGGGAAGAATAAAAATTTAAGGCAAAGAGCAAAGCACATGAAGCAAGTGTTCAAAACCATAGACAAATCAGCAAAAGTAACTAAGAAATTTTAGGTTACATTTGTACTTTAATTTTAAAGTTGTATGTTTTATCATACTGTTATTGGTAAACACTTAAGATGCAGAATTTGTTTCTTAAATTAATTTTGTTTTTTAAATTAAACACAGTAGACTAGCACACTAGTGTCATTAGAATAGTAATAAATATTATATGTGAGACATGATGATTTTCTATGATGGTCTTTGTTCAAAATCCAGCATGTTCCAGTAGACTTCAGCTGCTCATTAGCAATACCCAATAATGCCTATAAAGAAGGAAGTATTTTAATTAAACTAATTCCATTTTTATTTCTGCAGCAACCATGCAGCAAAGAGGCATAAGAATCTGATGCAATGTATAATTGCAAGGTTTTAAGGTAATTATAAGCAATTATAGCAAGTACATTATAAAAACATATTTTTAATCCTATTAATGCCTCTTAGGAGAAGACAGCAGTTTGCAGGATATTTTGATCCACAGATTGCCATTTTCATAAAAATTATGTCCATCAATACTTGCTATTGTCTACATACCAACAGAAATATTTAGTGCTGACTTAGTTTGCACATTCTTGGTCCTTGCAATTATTGCAAAATATTCTTAGTTTTCTTTTACCACAGACTGAGTCACAAATATGCCAAACAACAGGAAAAATTACTTGTATTGTGATAGTAGAGGCCCCAGACAGGTAACTAGAGCTACACTGTGCGAGGCTCCATGTACAGGGGAAAAAAAAAAAAAAAGGCTTCCAAAGCCCAAGAAAGCTGCAACATCTCTACGAAGCTCTTATAATGTCTATACTACAACTTTGTTTATCTAATAATGAATTCTAATAGAAGAAACTCACTGTAGTTGTATCAACTCACATAAATCATTATTCAACTGTGACAATGTGTCAGGAAGGGTTTCTTATTTTTTAGAAAGGAATTTTGAGCAGAGCTTCTAGTAACAGATATTAGAAAAAAAAGTGGTTTTAAGATGGGAAATTCTGCTTCCCACACCTAAGATACAGGTGAAATCTTTTAAAATTTATTTCTATCAAAGTAGAATTGTATCATTTCCCCTCAAACAAATTTCAGAAAACACTCAAGTTGAAATAAATGGGAATTCAACATTCAGTATTTTAATATTAGCATTCTTATTTTTTAACATTGTTATCTCAGTGCCATATTAATATCTGATATGTTAGCATGGTTATATGTAATCAGAACCTAAATATCAGTCTCTGTAAGGGATATACTGCAGTGTCTCCTGCAGCTCAAGTGACACCAAATTTAATTTACCTCCATTAATATATTGAATTAATGGCACTGATAATAGTATTAGAGAAGCAGGGTAAGAAAGCTTTCTTGCCTGTTTCAGAAACAGCCTCTGCTAAATAAGGGGAGGAAGTGAAAGCTGCACAGAAACATAACAAAGCAAGGTGCCAGTGCAACTAGCTGATAGAGCAGCCTGCTGGTGTTAAGCTGACAAATATGCCCGAGTAATTTGAGATGGTTTTGGACCCACAACTCAGAGGATGTCCACCACACCCTCTCTACTGGAAGACTATTGCCATCAGCCCCTTGAACTCACTGAAGTCTATCCACAATCTTATTTACATAGCCTTTTGAATTAAGGCTATACCATATTAAAAAAATATTAAGAAAAGGTCATTACATTCTAAGGACTGTACTTGGGTTTAAAAGAATTAAATATAAAATTTCAATTTCAGCAGTAAAACAGCAACAGTTGATTTAGTAAAACAAATATTGCAGAGAAATTATTTATCTCAGTGTCCAACATTGATTAAAATTTATTTTTCACTGTTTCTTGGTGTATAATCAAAATGTAACAAAACCAGCAATGTGCTGTCATCATTTTCCACACCTAAGGAACAGTTCAGAGTATCTGCATTAAGAGGTCCTAAATGAATGCTAAAATAAGTGATCATTAAGCAGTGGCTTTTGAAATAGAAAGTTTTGATAATGACATGAAGGCACACCTGCTTGTATTCACATAAGTAACAGCTATATTGTTCATATCTACAGAGAAAAAAGATTTGGTAGATGACTTGTCTCTAATCCAAATATAGAAATATAATGCTAATTGGCTTACAAATAATAAATAACTAAACCAGAAGTAGCAAAAAAATTATCATCTACAACCCAAGAGACACTGTATGTTATGTTACTATATTTCCCCATTTAAACTTCACACTACAATGGAGTTTACTAAACCCTAGAGCTTCGCAAGTGGCCTCTACTACTTTGAAAGTTCCAGAAAGAAGTTTGCAGAAACAAATATTTTCCAATTTACTATAACTTCTCCCCTGTTTAACTCAGAAGATGTCAGTCATTTCTAAAAACAAGTAAGTTTTTTCAGAGTTAAAAAGGAATACTTTTTTACATTTAAGAGATAAAACAACTACATGAAAACAGACTGACACAATCAGATGTGCTACAGACTAGGAGAAGTCTGGCTAGAAAGCTGCCTGGAGGAGAGGGACCTGGGGGTGTTGGTTGACAGATGACTGAATATGAGCCAGCAGTGTGCCCAGGTGGCCAAGAAGGCCAATGGCATCTTGGCTTGTATCAGAAACGGTGTGGCCAGCAGGTCGAGGGAGGTTATTCTCCCTCTGTACTCGGCACTGGTGAGACCGCTCCTCGAATCCTGTGTTCACTTCTGGGCCCCTCACCACAAGAAGGATGTTGAGGCTCTGGAACGTGTCCAGAGAAGAGCAACAAAGCTGGTGAGGGGGCTGGAGAGCAGGTCTTATGAGGAACGGCTGAGAGAGCTGGGGTTGTTTAGCCTGGAGAAGAGGAGGCTGAGGGGAGACCTCATTGCTCTCTACAACTACCTAAAAGGAGGTTATGGAGAGGAGGGTGCTGGCCTCTTCTCCCAAGTGACAGGGGACAGGACAAGAGGAAATGGCCTCAAGCTCTGCCAGGGGAGGTTCAGGCTGGACATTAGGAAAAAATTCTTCACAGAAAGGGTCATTGGGCACTGGAACAGGCTGCCCAGGGAGGTGGTTGATTCACCTTCCCTGGAGGTGTTTAAGGCACGGGTGGATGATGTGCTGAGGGGCATGGTTTAGTGTTTGATAGGAATAGTTGGACTCGATGATCCGGTGGGTCTCTTCCAACCTGGTTATTCTATGATTCTATGATTCTAGACGCCCAACACTATTTATACATTTGAGTTTTCCACTGGATACTCTCAGCTCTCCATCCGCTTTCCTTTCATTTCTCTAGTTGCTTTTTGCCTCGATGGCCATCAGTCACACTTGTTCCCCTCCAGATTTCCTTCAAGGATGCACACTAATCACCAAAAAATGGCCAAAGGAAGCTGAAATTCTCTGAATACTCACCTATGTAGTTCATGCATAATCAGATAATCAGCAGTAATTAGTTTACAGCTCCCTTCAACTGCACTAGTACAAAAGGAGTAAGTTCCTAAAGGGAGCTCTTTTGTCCTCCCCTCACATAAATGGTGAAAAGCATTCTGCCTGTTCATGGATGCCAAAGCAAAATATAAAGACTCAAACATGCTTCAGATGTCTGACCCATTAGACGTGCAATTACATACTGGCTTTGCATTTTTAAGTGTTTAAGTGTTTAAGATTGCTAAATTTTTAAGATATAACCTTAGAAGAAAATGCAAAGAATTAAATCAACAGAATTTTAATATTTCTTTACTACTATGTTACAGGATCTCACTGTATGTTTTGACTTCACATAGGGCCCTTGTTTCACAGAGAAGTTGACATTGTATGTATGCCACATACCGAAGTTAATAAAATCTAACAACACTCATTTCCAATTATTCCCACTCATCCCATGGGCCCCTTTCTAAGTTCCATTCTACTGGCACAATACACTAAGCATATGGTTATCATATGTTGCTTAAACTACATGCTAGAAAAGTCAAGACAAAATAAAAGTGTTCATGCCCAGAACCTCAGCTGGTGTAAATTAGCATACCATCATGGAACTGATGGTACCAAATTGATGTACTTCAGCTAAGTAATCAGGCCCTGCTGAAAGCTTTTATATATTCTGTTACTGAACGTAAACCAGCCAATTCACATTATGCATGAGTGTAAGACATATAGGAAAACTTAGATACTGTAACATATGAATAGAAGCATTTCTATCTATCACTCAATATGAAAAAAAAACCTGCTGGAAAGTATTATTTTTCATTTGAATTCAAAATTTTAATATGGAATTTCACCACCACAAAAAGGCTCTCAACTCACTCTGGTTCATCTGTTGAAAACAAATACAAAATGTAGGCAGTCGCTTATATTACCAGGCTGTGTTTAGAGAAGTTATTGGATAAAATATTTTTTTCATCCATTGCTGTTTTACTGAATAATTTTGCTGGGAATAAAAAAAATTGTAATAACAGATGTATATTATATCTAGTCAAAAGCTTCACAGCCATGTCAGTGTCTTCATTAGGAGTGTGGCAAACAAGTGTGGGGCGTGTTAGTGTAATGGGGCAGTTTGAGCGGGCAGGGAGGGTGCAGAGAGGGGCTGGAGGCCGGCCTCAAGGGACCAAGAACCATGGTGGCCACCCGGCATAAAATTAAAGCTGCTCCGGGTGCTGCAGTAGCCAGGATGTATGTAGCCTCCCAGACAGAGCCTCAGTGGGCACATGCAGCTACCCAGACACTGTGCTGCAGGCAGTGCCCCCAGCCCCTCCCTCACTGAATCACGCCACCAGTACTGATTTCACTCGTGGAAGCTGCACTGCATGGGGGAACTCCTCCGCTTGGTGGCAGAGCTGAGGGAGGAAGTAACTAGACTAAGGACTATCAGGGAGTGTGAGAGGGAAATAGATCAGTGGAGCAGCGCCCTCTCACAAAATAAGCACGCTGCCAGAGCTAGCGCAGATGTGTACTACCCATCTGCCAAATGAAAGTTTGAGGGGAAAAAAAGATGGAGAATGGCATCAAGTTCCCGCCCGGTGCAGGAAGCCTGTTGTCCCCATTCACACAACAAACCCCCAGATTCCCAGATTACCGTGAAGAATAAATATGAAGCGCTGCAAGTGGAATCCATCCCCAAAGATGAAGAGGATGGCTCCCACAGCCTAGAAACGTTCCCTAGGCTGCACCATCCTCAAATGACCATCAAAACATTCTCTGAGAAAAAGGAGAGTGATTGTCTTGGGGGATTCCCTTCTGAAGAGAACAGAGGGACTTATCTGCAGACCGGACCCACTCCACAGGGAGGTCCACTGCCTATTCGGGGCATCAGTGAAGGACGTCACTAGAAAACTTCCTTCCTTGGTGAAAGCCACAGATTATTACCCTCTGCTAGTATTTCATATTGGCAACAATGACACACAGCGCAGGAAGCTGAGAGCAATTAAGAGAGACTTCAGGGCCCTGGGGAAAATGATGGAGGGCTCTGGGGAGCAAGTAGTGTTTAGCTCTATTCGAACGCTAAGGAATGAGGAGCAAGAGATCAAAAAGACTCGGTTAATACCTGGCTCCAAACCTCGTATGAGGAGCAAAGCTTTGGGTTCTTTGATCATGGACTGGCCCACGCACCTCCAGGCTTCCTTACTAGGGATTGGGCACGCTTGTCTTCTAGGGATACTAAAGGCCTCACTAAAAATCTAGCAGGGCTCATAAATAGAGCTTTAAACTAGATGTGAAGTGGGAGGGGGATGAAGCCAGGTTAGTCAGGAGTGAGCCTGGAAGTGGAAATCTGGTGTCTGAGAGATGGTGTGCTGGCAAGGACTGCCAACATGTCACCACAGAGCGAGTCAGGGCAAGTACATCTGGTGATGGAAAGGATGAAACTGTCACTGAGGGGTTAGATAATCCAAGGACTAGTCATTTGGGAATAAACACTATTCCCTGATGGGTTCACCAGCCCAGCTGAAGTGCATTTACACCAATGCACCCAGCATGGGCAAAAATCAGGATGAATTGGAAGTTATTGTAGGGCATAGATGCCATCATGGAAACGTAGGGGGATGACTCGTATAACTGGAGTGTAGGTATGGTGGGGTATAAACTCTTCAGGAGGGACAGGAAGGATAGGAGAGGTGGGGTGGCCCTCTATGTAAGAGAGGACTTGGATACCATTGAGCTCAATTATGGTGATGAGGAGATTGAGTGCCTATGGGTAAAAAACAGAGGAGCCCACAAGAAGGCAGATATTGTGATGGGATTCTGTTACAGACCACCCAGCCAAGAAGAAGCAGCTGATGAGCTCTTCTATAAACAAATGGGAGTAGTCTCAAGATCACTACCTCTTGTCCTTGTGGAAGACTTCAGTCTTCCACAGCCTGTTCCAGTGGGGGGTTGGAACTGAATGGGCTTTAAGGTTCCTTTCCAACCCAAACCATTGTATGATTCTATATATAGAAACCCGACTCAAAACCAGAGAGGTTTTTAATAAGGCGACAAACCGAATTTTTTTTGAAAGACAGCTATTTTCAGTAGCCATGAAGTAGAAATTTGCTCAATAAGAAGTATTTCAATTTTTCTCATCACCAGAAATCAAGACTATCAATGCTTTCAAGTAAGACAATTATAAACATCATGGTGATGAATAACTGTTCACATCTGTCCTAGCAACAAAAGCTGCAGATTTATATTTAGTTCCAGTTATCATAATAAGAGATAATCCAGACTGATATCAAACATATAACCTTTTTCAAAGGGTTAAAAAAGGTTTTGAATGAAACAATGCTCAAGTGTCAAAACAACATCACTATCTCTTTCAATTAATTTGCAGTTACTGCTGTCAAACAAGTTACAAACTGACAGATTATGTAAGCACACTAAAAATTGTATTTTGAATATAAATTCAAAGTTTAAATCCAATCAATTAAAAAAATCAAAATTAATTAACAGTTTCTCTAAAATAACCTAATGATTTTCACAGCTTTGGCACATTTTTCCATCATCCGATTTATTTTAGTCAATTGACTTTAACATTGTGAGTCCCTGACTGATAATCCTAAGCAGGGCAAGTCAACTCTTCCTTCATTGTCAAGCAATAATACCCAGACAATACATATAGTATTCTCAAGCATTTTCAGTTGCTCATTGCAGGTCTCGGAATACTTAAAATTGTACTTTTCAGAATACAGAAGCTGAAATAACTGTAAAGTCCCCAGGACTAGAAAACTGGCATACAAGTTCATTGTTTAAATGATTTGCATAACAACAATTTATAACTCAGGTATCTCTTTAATTCAGTTTTTGTGCATCTGAGAAGAAAATAGAGTAGAAAGAACAGAAACATAATTATGAATATGAGCTTTCCTGAGAAGGACAGTTTTGCAAAATATTTTGCATCCGAGAAGCTAGATTTCTAGTATCCCCTCAGCCATGGTTCTATCTAGCACACCTAGTCAAGTTCCTCCTCTTTCATTACATCTTTATTTTTGCCCTCCAACCCCTCTCTGCCTCAACTATCTTCTACAACAGTGTTTTAGTGGACTGTCCTTAACTATCAGGTCTCCTCCCCAGCAGGGTGCTGGTTACAGCTGAAGACTCTAAACTTTTTTATCAAGTGATACTTAACAAACATTACTCGTCTTCGAACGCCTTTTGGAGATTCAGACCCATGCACATCCTGATCAATAGTAAACAGGAGAGGATTTAAATATCAAGTCACGACTGAACCAAACTAACACAGAAGTTCTATGTGCCCCACTACCAGATGTACTAGATTTTCAAATTATCTCACCCCAAGGTTATACCAAAAATGGAGATGCCACTTTGCTGACCTACTCTTCAAACACAGCTCACTCCTGGAGCATCCATGCCCCTGCACAGGAGGCAGAGACTTGATGATCTGCTGCCTTCTATATGCACAAAAAACCATCAGCCAAATCCTGCCCCTTATTACCCGCAAGAGCAGGCCCTTTAAACTTTTACCCTGTTTGGACACGAGCAGCCATCTTCCTAAGTCAAGTAAACGTCAACAAACATGTAAACCCCCAAAAACTTAATTCAGTATTCCTGATTTCAAAACAGATAGTTCTTCAATAAATAAACATTCCTTCTACACTACAAATAAGGGAAAGGTGACTCACAGGCAAAAGACCTTTTAAATGCCTGGAGAGTTTGGAGAGGGTTTAGAAGGAATAAGCTTGCCAGAAACTGCTGCAAGCATGTTTACTAAAGCCAGCCAGATCAGAAATAGCAATGATGAGAGTTTGCTGTGAGTTAAAGGCTATCAATGCAACAGCTTAAAAGGTATGCATGGTAGTTGCATACTTCAAATCATGCAGATTCAGGCCACTGCCAAGTAAGCAAATGAAACAAAAGAGCAACTATAAATTCAGAAATAGGTAACTCCAACTTTTTTTGTTTTGCAATTGCAAAGCAGACAAAAAGTTTGAAAATATTAAACAAAGACAAGAAAGTATATTACTCCGTCTTATAGACAGACTGTCAAGTTCAATTCAAGTGTCAGGAAGCAACATTTACTATTAAGAAAAAATATTCTTCAGAACATAAAGTTTATGGGTTTTTTTGTCTCTGCACTTATAAGTGAAAATTTAAGATAACTATATTCATTTCACGACCAACGGCATGAAGATTAGTGTTTAACATTCACTCCAAGAGAAACAATAAAGAAAATGAGAAAAAAAAAAAAATATCATCATGTGCTGCAGAAGACCAGAAATCTACATTAATGGGCAACTGCCACTAGAATTTTATTTTTACATGTAAATCCATATATATGTGTATGTGTATTTAATAAATACAAATAAAAATTATACACTATACAAACACGTGCACACATACTCTCTACAGATCTCAAAACAAGAAGCATGTGCACATAATTAAGGGGTCTTCAAGTTTCATTAAAAAAGTTAATGTTTGGCCTTTCTTTCAAACCCAGTTTTATTGTAAAACAATCTAACCAGGAAATTACTTAAAAAGCTGGGTTTATATCTACAGCATGATTTTTATAATGTACCTTTAATGTTGTACAGAAGCTGGTACTTCTGTATATCCTCATGGCAAATTAAACGTGAGCCACAAACTTTCTAACTTACAACTATCAGAAATCTGAATGCTTTTAAATACTGGGATTTTGAATTTTGTAATTTAATAACAACCCTGCCTTGGGCCATTTCTGACCTGTTGTGAAGTAAATCAGGCACACTAATGTGTGCAAACAAGTCTTTTTCACACTATCCATCACCCTGCATCTCTTTTCTCCAAAGATATCTTCTCTCCCACTCTATGTTAGCCATCCTCCCCTCAAAGCAAACAAAATGATCCCCTTAACCTTGTTACCACTCATTAGATCATCACAGATTAGTCAAGTAGAACTGCCCGAGTTTCCCAAAGGAGACATAGACTTCAAAAATCTGTCCATGTCAAATGAAGGAAAAAACCCTGAACATAGGGTCACCCAAGACCAATGATCAAAAGAGACTGAGAATAGTAGAGGGGAAAAAAAGAAAAAGCGGTCTTTTTTTTTTTGGTTAAAAACAGCCTTCTGTATAATAAATGAGAATACAAAGATATTAAGCTTTTTTTCCCCCTTAACAACACTCTATTTTCACTTTTAGAAAATCTTCTGAAAAACAAGGTATTCCATTTTAAAATAAGATTATTTTTTAAGTTCTAAGAGTAAGGTTTCAATAAACCTCAAAATTACCTTAAGAAATTAGCTAGAGAAATAATAATGGAAAATATTGGGGATTTTCTCTCCAAAAAATAAACATTCAATTATTCAAAAATGTAATTAAAATCAATTTACGTTAAATTATTGTTTTAATTTAAACAAATTATGCACTCTGAACTTAATGAGAAACGATAGAGGTAGCATGTCCACAGAAAAAGTAGTCAACTAAAACTACATAGTTTGCACTCTTCTGATACAACAGATGAGCAGAAACATGGAATACTTGAAGAATGTGCAGCACCATTTCTGTAGCCTCTGTTCATCTTTTAAGAATGTATAGCAATTTATTCGACAACTAAGAAAACCACAGAAAATCCACACAAAAAATATTTTTAAATAAAGCAACAACTTTATCTGTAGGTAAGAAATTTTGATACACAGAACAGATTAAATGGCTCAGTGAATGGTGCTGGCTGTATAACAAACTTCTGTGCATACATGTACTATTGAAAGCAACATTGCACAGCCTCTGTTTACCCAAAGTGAATGAAATAAGAAAAAAAATATGAACCCCCGTATATGAGATATTTTTAAAATCACATAGATAATTGCCAATTAATATAGTGCTGCACCTAAAAGGACCCCAATGTTTTCTGCGTTATTGGTGACATGGCATCTTTTAATTTATAATTCTGAAGAGCTTGATTTTTCCTCCCTACAGAGGTAAAACAAATTTCATTCTCTTACTTCCTTTATCTTCAGGCATGAGTAAAGGCTTAATTAAGAAGGAAAAATGAATGTATCTATTTTGGAATAGAAAAAAAAGAAGCCCTTAGATACTCAAATATTTCATACAACTTCATTAAAATAATTTCTTAGCCTTTATTACGACAGTAACATAAAAACTCAAACCACCAAATAATGTAACAACACATTTTGAAAAAATATTGGAAAAAAATTACAGAACAAATCTGTATTGACAGAGAGAACAGTAGTACAACTTAATTTTAAAAAAATAATTAAATTGTATGAAATATATAATGATATATGACATAATATCAATCACCCGCCTCTATACATAATCATACATGAGATGAACTGCCTTTTAAGAAAAGCTCATTCACTAATGCAGGTTGGGGCTTTTGTTGCTTTTCTTTTTATCAGTTTGCTACATGCCTCACAGTGCATATTATACTTGAACAAGGAACTTCACAATGCATTAACTTTAAAAAGGCCTAAACACAAATAGAATCACAGAATCACCAGGTTGGAAAAGATCCACCAGATAATCAAGTCCAACCATTCCTATCAAACACTAAACGATGCCCCTCAGCACCTCGTCCACCTGTGCCTTAAACACCTCCAGGGAAGGTGACTCAACCACCTCCCTGGGCAGCCTGTTCCAGTGCCCAATGACCCTTTCCGTGAAAAATTTTTTCCTAATGTCCAGCCTGAACCTCCCCTGGGAGAGCTTGAGGCAATTACCTCTTGTCCTGTCCCCTGTCACTTGGAAGAAGAGGCCAGCACCCTCCTCTCTACAAACTCCTTTCAAGTAGTTGTAGAGAGCAATGAGGTCTCCCCTCAGCCTCCTCTTCTCCAGGCTAAAAAACCCCAGCTCTCTCAGCTGTTCCTCATAAGACCTGCTCTCCAGCCCCTGCACCAGCTTCGTTGCTCTTCTCTGGACACACTCCAGAGCCTCAACATCCTTCTTGTGGTGAGGGGCCCAGAAATAAACACTGTACTCGAGGAGGGGTCTCACCAGTGCCAAGAACAAAAGGAGAATAACCTCCCTGGACCTGCTGGTCACACGGTTTCTGATACAAGCCAAGATGCCATTGGCTTTCTTGGCCACCTGGGCACACTGCTGGCTCATGTTCAGTCAGCTGTCAACCAACACCCCCAGGTCCCTCTCCTCCAGGCAGCTTTCTAGCCACTCTTCCCCTAGTCTGTAGCACTGCATAGGGTTGTTGTGCCCCAAGTGCAGGACCCGGCACTTGGCCTTGTTAAACCTCATCCCGCTGGTCTCAGGCCATTGATCCAGCCCGTTCAGATCCCTTTGGAGAGCCTCCCTACCCTCCAGCAGATCAACACTTCCACCCAGCCTAGTGTCATCCGCAAACTTGCTAAGGGTGCACTCAATGCCTTCATCCAGGTCATTGATAAAGACATTGAACAAGGCTGGACCCAGCACTGAGCCCTGGGGAACCCCACTTGTCACTGGCCTCCAGCTGGATTTCACACCATTTCCCACCACTCTCTGGGCATGGCCATCCAACCAGTTTTCCACCCAGGAGAGTGTGCGCCTTTCCAGGCCAGAGGCTGACAGTTTCTGAAGCAGAATGTTGTGGAAAACTGTGTCAAAGGCTTTACTGAAGGCCAGGAAGACCACATCTACAGCCTTTCCCTAATCCAGCAGCCGAGTCACTTTGTCATAGAAGGTGATCAGGTTAGTTTGGCAAGACCTGCCTTTCATGAACCTGTGTTGACTGGGCCTGATCACCCAGTTCTCCTGCATGTGCTTCATGATAACACTCAAGGTCACCTGTTCCATGACTTTCCCTGGCACTGAGGTCAAACTGACAGGCCTGTTCCCTGGGTCCTCCCTGTGACCCTTCTTGTAGATGGGCACCAGTCTCCAGTCCAGTGGAACTTCCCCAGTCTTCCAGGACTGCTGGAAGATGATGGAAAGGGGCCTGACAAGCACATCCACCAGCTCCTTCAATACTCTTGGATGGATCACATCTGGCCCCATGGACTTGTGGGTGTCTAGCTGGGCAAGCAAGTCTCTAACCATCTTCTCTTGGATCATAGGATCCCCCTTCTGCTCCTCTAACTCCTGGTTGTGTACACAGAGGGAACAACTTTCCTTACTATTAAAGATTGAGACAAAGAAGGCATTAAGTACCTCAGCCTTGTCCTCATCCTTTGTCACAGTTGTTCCATTTGCATCCAATAGGGACTGCATATTCTCCCTAGTCCTCCTTTTATTGTTAATGCATTTATAGAAAGATTTTTTGTTATCTTTCACAGACTTGGCCAATCTGAGCTCTAGTTGGGCCTTAGCCCTCCGGGTTTTTTCTCTGCACAATCTCACTTCCTCCCTGCAGTCCACCCAAGATGCTTGTCCCTTCTTCCAAAGTTCATAGACATTCTTCTTCTTTTTTATGTCCACCCATATCTCCCTGCTCAACCAAGCTGGTATTTTTCCCTGATGGCTCCTTTTCCGGCACATGGGGACAGCTTGCTCCTGAGCTGCTAGGATTTCCTTTTTGAAGAGTACCCAGCCCTCGTGGACTGCCTTGCCCTTAAGGACTGTCTCCCATGGGACTTTGTCAAGCAGCCTTCTGAACAGTCCAAAGTCTGCCCTCCTGAAGTTTAATGTGACTGTTCTGCTAATCCCCCTCTTCACCTCACCTAGAACTGAAAAACCTATCATCTCATGATCGCTTTGCCCCTGGTGTCCTCCATCTGTCACATCCCCCACAAGGCCTTCTCTGTTCACAAAAAGCAGGTCCAGGAGGGTGTCTTCCTTTATCGGTTCACTCGCCAGTTGTGTGAGGAAGTTCTCTTCCACACACTCCAGGAACTTCCTAGACTGCTTCCTTTCTGCTGTATTGTACTTCAAGCAGACATCTGGAAGACTGAAGTCTTCCACAAGGACAAGAGGTAGCGATCTTGAGACTACTCCCATTTGTTTATAGAAGAGCTCATCAGCTGCTTCTTCTTGGCTGGGTGGTCTGTAACAGAATCCCATCACAATATCTGCCTTCTTTTGGGCTCCTCTGATTTTAACCTACAGGCACTCAATCTCCTCATCACCATAATTGAGCTCAATGGTGTCCAAGTCCTCCCTTACAACGAGGGCTACCCCGCCTCCTCTCCTACCCTTCCTTACCCGCCTGAAGAGTTTGTACCCCACCAGATCTGCACTCCAGTTATACGAGTCATCTCACTACATTTTCATGATGGCAATGACATCATAGCCTCCTTGCCCTGTGACATCTTTCAACTCCTCCTGCTTATTGCCCATGCTGGATGCATTGGTGTAAATGCACTTCAGCTGGGCTGGCAAACCTTCAGCCCTCATAAAGGGAATAGAGTTTATTCCCAGTTGCCTGCTTGTTGGAGCAGCTGATGCCAGAGTGCCAGTTCCTACCTTACCACCCCCAGGTGTAATCACCCCCACTTGCTCTGTGGTGATGTACTGGTGGTCCTCACCAGCACATCATCTCTGAGTCACTGGTGTCCCACATCCAGGCTCACTCCTGTCTAGCCTGGTTTCATCCCCCTCCCCCTTCACATCTAGTTTAAAGCTCGGTTAATGAGCTTAGCTAGATTTTTAGCAAGGGCTTTAGCCTCCCTAGGAGACACGCATGTCCCATCCCTAGTAAGAAAGCCTGGGGATGCTTGGGCCACCCCATGATCAAAGAAACCAAAGCCCCTCCCCTCACACCAGGCTCAGAGCCAGGCATTAATCAATTTCTTCTTGACTTCCTCCTCCTCTGTATTTAGCATTGGAATGGAGCTAAATACTATTTGAGCCCCAGAGCCCTCCATCATTTTCCCTAGAGACCTGAAGACTCTCTTGATGGCTTTGGGCTTTCTGTTCTCTGTGTCATCACTACCAATTTGGAATACTTTCAGAGGATAATAGTCCATCTTTTGGACCAGGGAAGGAAGTTTTCTAGTTACATCCTTCACTGATACCCCTGGTAACCAGCAGACCTCTCTGCAGAGCGGGTCCGATCTGCAGATGGGTCCCTCCATTCCTTTTAGAAGGGAATCCCCTGAGACAATCACTCTCCTCTTCTTATTAATGGAGGATGTTTTTATGTTTTTCTGAGGATGATGCAGCCTAGGGAAAGATTCTAGGCTGTGGGAGCCATCACCCTCATCCTCAGGGGTGGATTCCACCTGCAGCGCTTCATATTTCACCCCTTTGAGCTCTTCAAAAGGGTGGTCCTAGCAGCTCAGGAGAAAGCCATCCCCGTGGTCCGGAAAAAAAGCCGGCAGGGGAGAAAGCCAGCTTGGTTGAATAGAGAGATCTTGAGGGATATCAAGAAGAAGAGAAACGTTTATGGGCTCTGGAAGAAGGGACAGGCCTCTTGGGTGGACTACAGGAGGGAAGTGAGATTGTGTAGAGAAAAAATCAGAAGGGCTAAGGCTCAGCAAGAAATTGGATTGGCCAAGTCTGTGAAAGATAACAAAAAATCTTTCTACAAATATATAAATAATAAAAGGAGGACTAGGGAGACCATACAGTCCCTATTGGACACAGAAGGAACAACAGTGACAGGGGATGAGGAAAAGGCTGAGGTACTTAATGCCTTCTTTGCCTCAGTCTTTAGTTGTAAGGAGGGTCGTTCCGTCTGTGTACAAACCCAGGAGCTAGAGGAGCATAATGAGGCTCCTGTGATCCAAGAGGAGGTGGTCAGAGCCTTGCTAGCCCGACTAGACACCCACAAGTCTATGGGGCCGGATGGGATTCACCCAAGGGTATTGAAGGAGCTGGCAGATGTGCTGGCCAAACACCTTTCCATCATCTTCCAACAGTCCTGGAAGACTGGGGAAGTCCCACTGGACTGGAGGCTGGCTGATGTCGTGCCCATCTACAAGAAGGGTCGCAGGGAGGACCCAGGGAACTACAGGCCTGTCAGTCTGACCTCAGTGCCAGGGAAAGTCATGGAGCAGGTGATCTTGAGTGCTATCATGAAGCACATGCAAGAGAACTGGGTGATCAGGCCCAGTCAACATGGGTTCACAAAAGGCAGGTCTTGCCAGACTAACCTGATCGCCTTCTATGACAAAGTGACTTGGCTGCTGGATGAGGGAAAGGCTGTGGATGTGGTCTTCCTGGACTTCAGTAAAGCCTTTGACACAGTTTCTCACAGCATCCTGCTTGAGAAACTGTCAGCCTCTGGCCTGGACAGGTGCACACTCTCCTGGGTGGAAAACTGGTTGGATGGCCGGGCCCAGAGAATGGTGATAAATGGTGTGAAATCCAGCTGGAGGCCAGTGACAAGTGGGGTTCCCCAGGGCTCAGTGCTGGGTCCAGCCCTGTTCAATGCCTTTATCAATGACCTGGATGAAGGCATCGAGTGCACCCTTAGCAAGTTTGCGGACGACACTAAGCTGGGTGGAAGTGTCGATCTGCTGGAGGGTAGAGAAGCTCTGCAAAGGGATCTGGACAGGCTGGACCGCTGGGCAGAGTCCAACGGCATGAGGTTTAACAAGGCCAAATGCCGGGTCCTGTACTTGGGGCACAACAACCCTATGCAGTGCTACAGACTAGGAGAAGTCTGGCTAGAAAGCTGCCTGGAGGAGAAAGACCTGGGAGTGTTGGTTGACAACCGACTGAATATGAGCCAGCAGTGTGCCCAGGTGGCCAAGAAGGCCAATGGCATCTTGGCTTGGATCAGAAATGGCGTGACCAGCAGGTCCAGGGAGGTTATCATCCCTCTGTACTCAGCACTGGTGAGACCGCTCCTCGAATCCTGTGTTCATTTCTGGGCCCCTCACCACAAGAAGGATGTTGAGGCTCTGGAACGAGTCCAGAGAAGAGCAACAAAGCTGGTGAAGGGGCTGGAGAACAGGCCTTATGAGGAGCGGCTAAGAGAGCTGGGGTTGTTTAGCCTGGAGAAGAGGAGGCTGAGGGGTGACCTCATTGCTCTCTACAACTACCTGAAAGGAGGTTGTAGAGAGGAGGGTGCTGGCCTCTTCTTCCAAGTGACAGGGGACAGGACAAGAGGGAATGGCCTCAAGCTCTGCCAGGGGAGGTTTAGACTAGACGTTAGGAAAAAATTCTTTACAGAAAGGGTCATTGGGCACTGGAACAGGCTGCCCAGGGAGGTGGTTGATTCACCTTCCCTGGAGGTGTTTAAGGCACGGGTGGATGAGGTGCTGAGGGATATGGTTTAGTGTTTGATAGGAACGGTTGGACTCGATGATCCGGTGGGTCTCTTCCAACCTGGTTATTCTGTGATTCTGTGATATTTGTTCTTCAGGGGGATCTGGGTTTTTGTTGTCTGGGTGAGGGGAGCAGGTTTCCTTCATCAGGCAGGAACTTGCTGCCATTCCTCATCTCTTGTTCCCCCAACCTTGCAGTTTGCAGGTGGGTGGTGTTTGGACACACCAGCTCCAGCAGGCTGCTGAGTTAGTGAGAGGGCCCTGCTCCACTGGTCTATCTCCCTCTCACATTCCCTGATATTCCTCAGCCTCTTTACCTCCTCCCTTAACTCCTCCTTCACGCAAAGGAGTTCCCCCACACGAGCACAGCTTCCACAAGTGGAGCCAGTACCAGATGTATGAGCCGGTGTGGGAGGGGGGCACTGCCTGCAGCCCAGGGTCTGGGTGCTGCATGCACCCACTGTGGCTCTGCCTGGGTGGCAGCATCCATCCTGCTTGCTGCAACACCCAGTGCAGCTTTAATCTTCTGCCCGGGGGGCACCATGGTCCTCGGTGTCTTCTGGCTAGTCTCTAGTCCTTCTCTGCACCCTGCCTGCTCAAACTGCCCCGTGACAAAACGCACCCCACACCTCTTTGCCACACTCCTCTTCGCCGTGTTCTCAAGGGACCGTTTAAATCTCCCGTCAGGCACCGCGCGGGATCGGCCGTTGCCGGGTGTCAGGAGACCAGCGCCGCTCGCCCCGCTCCCTCCTGGGTTTTCCTGGGCTTTTCCCGGCTCAGGGAAACTCCCCACTGCCTCAAATGTCCACCCCACCGCAGAACTCACCGTTCTGCGCTGGATGCTGCCAAAGAAGTTTTAGTTTTAAGACAATATTTCTGATCCTTGCAAGTCCGCATCTGAGTGCAATTTGAAGAACTGAAGATAACAGAGAGCATCAGAAAAGCAAAGATGTTGAGAAATTGTGTGTGGACATCACCATGGATTATTCCATGTATTGTTTATACCCTTATTCTTCTACACAGTAGAAAAAATAATTTTAAGAATTACATGGGTAAATATGAATAACACATTAAAACATTTTCAAGAAAAAAGTAATTTCCTCAAATTTTGGTTTTGGGGCTTTTTTGTGGGTTTTGTTTGTTTGCTTTTAAATTATGTTTTCTAGTTTATTTATATAATCCTTCACTAATAATTCTTCCTAGACTAACTCAAAAATTCAGGCTGTTCAGATTCCAACAGAAGAAGTTACTGTTTCATGTCAGACTGCTGTAATAGATTTTTCTAAACACTTCAAGTATTTTGAGAAAACATTTACACTTATAAAGAGTATGCCATGACTAATGATATGCTGCAATATCAGCAAATCATCATTAGAATAATGTCATTATATTCAAAACTCTGCTTCTAGTCTGATGAAGATTGTTCACAGATGGTAGAGAGTGGATAGCTCATGTTTCTTCAGGGTTATGTCTACATCTGATGCTGAATCATTGCAAGAAGGGGATGGGAGAATGGCTTCCTCTTTTTGAGGCAAATGACATTATACACTGGACAGAAGAGATTCCTGAAAAAATTATGGACATTTTTCTCAACATAAATCCCTACAGAAGAAGGCCTCCAATGGACTGCTTTAAGCAAAAACTCAGCAGTGCTCCATTCTCATCTTCCTTGAACTGTGGGACCCTTCACCATTTCTGAACTTGCTGAACTCCCTTCTGTTCTTCATTTTTGTTTCAGTCCCAGATTGCCCTCTATATCAATATATGAAGTCATCCTGGAAAAAAACAGTTCAGCACTGAGAATGGATAGGAAAATATTTAACCTCACCTTATAATGCTAGGTCATTCTTTCTTGGTCCTTGACAACTGCAGTGTTGTCCCAGCAACGTGCATCCAGAATGCTGATGCAAAGATGAACCTTTCCCTATCCTGTCACTCAAAAACACATGCTTGTTATGTAGTGTCCCACATGTATGCCATCATCTCCACATCCAGAACTACAAGATTCTTTCCCACTCCTAATCATAGAACTTTTATGCGCACTTATCTAAGCCAGTTACAAACCCTGATAGGCCAACAAGGCATCAATTTGCAGTTTTGCTTTCCCTCATGCTACCACTCATTCCCAAGAGAAATTCCCCTCAAGTGTCTTCAGAAATGCTGTGTTTGAAGAGGCACCAAAAGTATCCCATACCCAAACTGAAGTCTGACCACCTTCTCATTTGATGCAGGTTTAAAGAAACCCTACATACATCTTCTCAGCAATCTCTTTGAGTAATTATAGACAATATTAATCTATCTTACTTCACAGTTTGGGCAGTGAAGATTTAGCTGAAAAATGTCTACTTTTCAGGCATATAATTAGATTCCAACTTCAACTACCTATATGAATATGAATGGATAGCTTTTCTCCTATTCATTTATTCTTGAACCTCATCCTTCTTGCATGACCAATAAAGATGTTCATCATGATCTCCCATGCAGTGTGAGAATCTAATTCCCACAGAATGGACTGAGACCAGAAACTCATTTCATATGCTGCATGCCTATTCTAATGTAATGATGATTATGAACACATAATCAACTTAAAAATATTATAAATGATATAGTAAAAGTATGCAAAGCAACCAGAGAGTCTCTTGCCTTGGTAAATAAAAGGATCACAATATAATGCACTTCCCTTCAAACAGTAAACTTATTTTAATACTAAATACATTCTGATACTTTCTCAGAATGGAGGATATGTCCTCATCTTTAAAAAAGCAGCAGCTTGTATTCTTGCACTCAGGAACTGATTCTAATAAATATAAGAAATATGTCTGAAATGAAAACACATCTTAAATCACTTATACAATAGAAAGGTCCAAGACCCACTGGATTTATATATGATGTGTCTTAGAGTTCCATGTCATCATTTTTCTGCACCAGTACCAATTCCACTCTCACCTTCCTCCCGCCCTTTGTTTGTGCCTGTACACTAAACTTATCCAATTGTCTTGTGAGCTGAGTCTGATTGAGGATAAGACAAGGAAGAAGGAGAGAAGCAGTAAGTAATTTTTATGACCAAACTAGCTCATCATATGGCCACACAGTCAGACTGTCCCACCTGAAGAATGGGATAGGCAGAGGCCAGCATGCAAGTCAATATTACTGGCAAAAGAAACAAAGTACACCCATCTATACATATATAAAACAACCATTTGCAGACACAAAGAGTGTTTTAAAAATCAAGTTATTGATATTGAAAAGCTATACACAGCAAAATCCTTCAAAATCTACTCCAAAATATGCAAATTTTTTTGGCAGACCTGTACCTTACACCATTAGTTGCAAGAGCTACTCAATATTTACTTTTCTACAGATGGTTTGATGTCATGAAACTGGTGTATGCGGACAGTACTTCCAATTCCTGTCTTAACTACTCTACACCTGTTCTTCAGCTCCCTGTACACTGTGCAATAAGTGCACATTTGCAGGTATGCTCAAGTATTTTTGTATCTTTGGGAGGGTTATTCCAATTCAAAGTTTCTAGGGGCACTCTTTCAACCCAGTTCCTTGCAAACTTATTTCTTTTTCAAGAGCAGGACTAGGAATTTACTATTCGGAGATTTATATTCCTTTGTTAAATTAGACACAAAAATTCGTATGGCACAGTTACCTGCAAGCTGTATTATTCACCTAAACGTGTCAACAATCCCAATTCATCTTTTGACCTAATGAAAATATATTGGGGATTTTATCTGTCGTGGCTTTACTTTAATTGAAACAGAAATCCATTTTTAAAAAAGTATGCTTACTGTACAGATTCTTGATGTCACCTTTTTATAAAATACTTTTTTTTTCAAAAAAGGAGTCATTCTAGATAGATTTATTTATAAATCCTTAACAAGACTTTACAATTCCTTTTCAGATAATCTTAATTTCTTTTTTCTTTTCACCATTATTTCCTCCCATGGCAGTGACTCAAAGAGAACAGACAAATGCAGCTTTTTCCAAGATTTTCATTTTCTCATTTTAATTTCTTTATATGGTCACTTGGATTTTGCAGCAATAAATATTTACTACCCAACTTGTTATTAGTATGATCATTCTAACTATGCGATGATTAAAGCAAACACTACCTGCTAAATATTTACATTGAACGCACTTGCAATTGTATGAAATATTTTCACTCTTCACATCTAGCTAGGATGTGGATCTACTTACGATATAAAGAAATAATAAAAAAAATTAAATAAAAATAATCTGTATTTACATTATTGTTTATTCGAAATCATCTCCCTAACAGCTATGAAGATATTCTTTATATTCAGAAAGGGATTTACTACGAGATGTGTAAATAGGAATTATTTATACATTGTTCTAAAGATGACAAAACTAATATTTCCTAATAATCAGTTTAATAATGTCCTCCTCTCCTGCAAATGTGTTCAGAACTGAAATATGACAAATAATTTCTCTGTTCCCATAAAAGCCACAGTTCTAAAGGAAGCAACCAATACTCAAAATAGCAGAGTCCAGCTCCAACACAATCTTCAAATGTCAGGGAATACGCCTTGGATGAGAAGTATTTGCAGTGAGGGGATTGCAAATATTGAGGTCATTAAGGTTACCATGCTCTCAAAACAGGGTAAGAATCCATATTTTGTCTATTTGATGCAGTAATTTGAAGATAAATAATTTCAGAAACAGTTTCTTGAGGAACCAAAAAATCTACTCCCAATTTAACCTTGCTATAGATGTCCCTGTACACAGATTTGTATCAGTTGATCTTTAAAATGTGAGATTGGTTAATTAATTCAAGAGGCTTGACCAGGGTGAGAACGGGACAGTCTGCAAAGATCACTTCCATTTTCACTTTCTGCTTCAGTCTTATTTTTTAGTAACTAGTGCTGGAGGCATTATCCATTTGAAGCTGTTAGCTGATATAGTGCACACTTTGAAGCTAAGCCTCCTCACGTGTCACTGTTCGACACAATTTTTCAGATTGTTAGCAATGGTATCTAAAATAATACACACTGATAAGTTAAAAGGGTTTCCAAAAAGAAACTCTTTTCCCCTAAACTAGCAGAAGCTACAAAAGGCATGAACTATGGCAAAATAGCATGAAGATACTGTTCCCTACAGAAAACAAAATGCAAAGAAGTAATTAAGTCCTGGAATTAAGCTTGTCATATATGCAGCCAACTCAGACCATAAAGCATTAACAGGATCAGAAAGTGCAGTTTCTATAGCGCTCCAGCTTCCTTGCATGATTAAGGGCCTCCACAGGTGCTGACAAACCTGGACATTCTCCTGCAATGGTTATTTATCTTTAAGGTACCTGAGGCATCAAGACAACATTGTTTATCAAAAAATTATTTCCAGACATAAAAAACACAGCAGAGAAGAAACTGGCAGGGTAACAGATATTAGCTCAGAAAGATCATATTTTAGACAAAAGTGCATCTAAGAAAGCAATAATTTTAAATACAAAACAGCACAGTAAAGTGCTGAAATAGTTTTGGCTCTGCTACAGTAAAAAACGCCACTCATGGAACAAACAGGAGATTTCACATACAGTCTTTAATGGAAAGAGTCCTTTAAATAATGTTTATATACACAATGACACAATCAAAGTTTAATTTCTTACTGCAACTTCAGAAGAATAAGTGGAGCTTCTCATGAAGAATCGGTAACTTTCAGCATTTCCTCAAAGGTATGTGACATGATAGGAATGTAGGTAAGGATTTTTCAGAAACTTAATTACAAAAGGTACATTAAATAGAACAATTATATGATTTACGATATGATAGCTACAAAGCTATTACTCCTTAAAATAAGAAAAATTGAACAGGTTAAGGACTGCAGAACAGGAATTGCAACTCTGCCCTCACATAACACATAACAGTTAATAAAGAAGCTTTTACATAAAAGACTACCCATGGCTGCAATCTATTGGTTTAAGCAGTTGCAAAGAATGGAGTAACGGGATAGTGCAAGATTAAAAGTAATAGCAAATCAAAATCCAAGCAAAACAAAAAATAAATGTCCCATCAGCTTTTGATAAGAGTAGTTTAAAAACATCTTTTCTTCCTTAAGCAAAATATGTTGAAAGCAGGAGAACTGTGTTTGTATCCAAGTATTACTTGTCTGTTTTTCAGAACAACTAAGCCTGTATAAAGTGCACTGGACTAAGTTCTTAGGGGCTGAGACTGTTCTTGGTCTGTTTACTTACAGCAAAGAGTAACTGAGGCCAGACCTTAACCAGGACATCAGGGTAATACGTAATACTGGATCAGTGTCGTGCAGACAGTAAATACAAACAGGCAAGACGCTGCCATGTTAACATACCTCTTGTATGGAGCGAGCTGCTGGCTTGTCTTGATGATTGGCCAGTATTAAAAACGGCAAAGTACATAACTGTGGGTGCTGGAGAGCAGAATGCAGTTCATTCCTAGCAGTTTCTAGATCATCTTCAGAGGAGGCACTGTCTAATACATATATTACCCCTTGGGATCCTTGGTAGTAACGACTCCAATATTTCCTGATATTGTCAGCCCCTTTCAAGACAATAAGAAGAACTAATTAAAAAAAGTATAGTTAAACAGATATAACACTATTATCTGAAAATAACTCTTCTACTTAGAAGAAAGCAATAGACTAAATTTTCTTTCCTAAATATATATCTTTGAAAGAATGAAAAGGAAAAAAAGCAATCATAAATCCAACACACACACAAACTGCTGCGGCGGGAGGGACCAAGCGATCAAATCAATATGATTGATAAAGCAAGGCCGTCTTTATTCAGAACAAATCAGGTTATATACTTTTCTTCTACTTGATTACATCATTGTATTATAATTTCATTGGTTGATCAAACACACAATTATATGTTCCATGGTTACATGCATATTGAATATCCATCCCCCCTTATGCTAATATATCACTACCTGTCACACGCTATTTTACTCTTAACATCTTGTGCGACCACTATGACCAAAAACGCAGCATACTGTTATGGTTTCTGCATCCATGAACACGCTACCTTATCTATAGCTACACTTAATGTTCTACCAGGGAATTGCTTGTACAGCCAACCGCTCCCAACTATTGTTCAGCTAGGAGCCTGTTTGTACAATTCCTCCAAAGGAATATGTCCTTGCTCGTTTAACCATTTCTCAACAACAAACGTCAAACTAAAATTGTTTAAATAAGGAAGGAATTTGACTCAATGCAGTTCTTTATTCCTGAAAGTTTCGGCTCCATTAATGAGTACTGGCAGAACTACCATGCTTCCGGTGCCACCTAGCCTAACTCTATACCTTCTCACTGAAATATTGTGATATTAATATATAAACCTTTGCCCACTCATTTTTCCTTAGCCCTGCAGCCATAACTTGTAGCTTCTGTCATGGCAGTTGCTCATTTCTGAGCATGATAAGGTCTTCCAGTTAATCTCCAAACTTCATAACTGGAAAAAAAGGTATCAGGAAAGTCTATTAAAGTTGCAATTAGACACTCAATGAGGAGAATGGTGATATAATAGTGAGTTGAACAGTGACAATGTGCAAAGGCATTCATTTCAACTACCTTTGCTCTATCAAGCACACTAAGGATTCTGGAAGAGACCAATAGTACACACATGAGTGACTATATGCCACAGTAATTTTCAGGACATGGTTCAGCAGCACTCAGCCATCTCAACAGAAGCCAAGCAATAAGGTTATCTGTAGAAAGCTTTTGTTTCCCCTGGAGAGCAGCATATGTTTTTAACAGTGAGATAGAAAAAAAAAGATTAAAATACGTATTTGACAACTGACAAACTGTCTAAACTATGATTTGGATATGGGCTATTCTTTGTATGTCTGAATCTGGCACTACACTCATGGGGACTAACATTAAGAAGTGAACAGCAGTAGCAACACTCTAGCAGAAAGTTTGACATGTCTGCAAGACAGTGGTTTGCAGAAATGTGCTGAAAGTATCCTTTACAGACATAATTCTTACTCTGAGATAGAGAGAAGTGACCTTTAATGTAGAAACAAATACAAAGTGCTAATAATAATGGATCTCCATTTTTTAGTGGAACAAAACAACTACACAGAATTTCTGAACAAAATGTAGGCACAAAATGAGAATTTAATGCAACATAATCTTCACCTAACACAATTTAGGTGGTTAATGAATATTGTGGACATACATGTTTTCCTATAGAGGATATTGAAATCAGACCTGAACAGTGTTTTCCTGCAAGAGATCTAAAGAGATGGTTAAAGGTAAATGGTCATGGGATTTAGTCAAGACCTTGTTTAACTTCTCTATTAATTTAACCAGGCTCAAAGTAACAACACACAAATAGTACAGGTTTTTCATTTATTTTATCAACTTCTGAAGATCAATGTTACTTATACAGAAGAGGGATTGCATTGAAAGCTAATTCTATGTTTCTGCACCACCACAATATCTATCAATTGTACTTGTAAAGAATTTCATAGTATCTGTTAGATGTCCCAGCCTTTCCAAACAGCTGTCTATGTCAGAACCAAGTTGAGCCAGTTTCCAGAGGGACACTATTTACATAGCCACACACAGCAGTGTCACAAGCTAATGAAGGATCACATTACTTTAAAAACTTGTAGAGAACAATTTTCAATGAACTGAAAGACCAACATCACTGTGATTAGCTCTTTGAAGGCCTATTTTTTTCCCTAGCAATATAACTTCTATCTTATCTACTCTAAGCTTCAGCCAGCTACTTTTCAACCACATGTTGCTGCCAAACCCTCAGCCTTATCTCTGTAACTGTAGTATTTCTAAGAAGAAAAAAAAGCATGGTAAACTGCAAGAGCATGTGAACTCCTGCATCCAGGCACATGGAAGAAAGCAGCACACAGATCCCTACATGAGACACTGGAGACAGAAAAGCAATATGCTGATTTGTTGACCTTATAGCCCTGTCTTTTTGGTTCAAGTTCTTTAGCTGGTGTGGGAAAATAACAGAAAATGGAGGAAATGAGAACCCCAGGTTTCCCCCAACTTTCCCTAAGATCTAATATTAAGCAGTTTTAGTGTAAAATGCTGTTTCTGCTCCCAGGAAAGGAATGTGGTTGCCATGGAAGAGGCCTGCTCTGACAATGTGGAATGTTCTACATCCCTGAAATGGAGAATGGGGTGCTGCTCAAGGTGGCACAGCCAATCTCTGCTATCAGGGATGGACATGGAATTGCAAAAATAACTGCATAGCTGCTATCAAGGAAGATGGGTCACAACTGCTGTCTCAGCAACCATGGTGAAATCGAGTCCTTTAGATGAACTTTGCTCATTATAATGTCATTATAATACTAAAACACACCTCTATCCCAACAGCTACCTGCCTCCAAGGGACAACAACTCCCACTGGGCATGTGCTCCTAAATTTTTATTGCTATACCTTTAAACATGAAGCAAGAGACTCTTACACCATTCAGAAGTAATAGAATGCATGACTGAAGTCACTCAAGCTCCACCTAAAAGTAAAGAAACCTTATAAAAATGAAACAAAAAGGGGGAAGTATAGGGAAGACCTCCACTGGAATGTCTGGGATCAGCTGATGGACTGGACCCTGTCTTCTCTCCCATAGGGACATGTATTGGATAGGAACTCTGTGATATGTGCGCTTATCTACTAACATCACACTAGCTGTTAGTGTTTATCGAAGCTTGAGGTTTGACTGTATATTGCTCTAAACCTAGTTTCACAGTCAGTATCTTATCACCAGCTATTTGAATCCTTATCCTGTCACAAATCTATATAATAAAATTTGTTCGTGGACATATACAAGTTTCCAGAAACTTTAATAATTGATAGTCTCTTTTATAAATCTCAGTTGGCAAGGAGCGTAATGGCGGCACTAGTAAGTTCTGTGGCTGAGCATGTGTGGGAACCATGGTAGATGTAAACGGCCCTTAGGGTACGAGAGCAACCAGGAGTGCAGCAAACAGGGCAGGCAAACAGAGCATGGTGCAGCAGGGCATGCAGGGAAGGTGTACAGGCGGGGCGCTGGAACTCAGTCAGAAGTCCATCCAACAGAAAACAAAAGCCTTTCCAACTCTGCACCAGCTGTGACTGATGCAGCCTCCCAGACAGAGCCCCAGTGGGTGCATGCTGCCACCCAGACTGCAGGCTGCAGGGCGTGCCCCCCTCTTGCACTGGTGTCGGACACCAGTGGGGAATTCACCTGTGGGAGGTGTGCTCGGATGGAGGAACTCCTCCGCTTGGTGATGGAACTCAGAGAGGAGGTGAGCAGGCTGAGGACCATCAGGGATTGTGAGAGGGAGATTGTCCTCTGGAATAACACCCTGTGCTTCCTGTCTCAGACCCGACGGGCAGGCATGCTTTGCATGACAGAGGATGCCCCATCCTTTCTCCATCCAGCTGAACAGAGAAATTCAGGAGATGGAGAGGAATGGCAGCAGGTTCCTACCCAGTGCAAAGGTGTGTCTGCCCTGTGACAACCTCAGCCTCCCAGGTTCCCTTGCACAACAGATACAAAGCTCTGCAAGTGGAACCCAACCTTAACGTGGATGATGTTTCTCACAGCCTAGAAACATTCCCTAGGTTAAGACACCCTAGGCCCTCCATCAAAAAGGCTTCTGTAAAGAAGAAAAGATGGGTTGTCGTCACAGGGGACTCCCTTCTGAAGGGAACAGAAGGCCCAATCTGCAGACCAGACCCGTTTCATAGGAAAGTGCTGCCTACCTGGGGCCTCGGTTAGAGATGTGCAAAGAAAACTTCCAACTCTGGTCAGACCCACAGATTATTATCCACTATTGAGTTTCCAAGTAGGCAGCAATGAAACCCCAACAAGAAACCTGAGGGCAATTAAGAGGAACTGCAGGGCCTTGAGACGAATGGTGGAGGGATTGGGTGCACTGGTAGTTTTCTCCTCTGTCATTCCTATTGCAGGGAATGATGAGAGAAGGAGTAGGAAGAGACAAGAAATAAATACCTCGCTCAGAACACGGTGTGAGGAGCAAAACTTTGGGTTCTTTGACTGTGGGTTGGCCTAAATAACACCAGGCTTGTTGGCAAATGATGGAGCACACCTGCCCCCAAGGGGCAGAAAGGATGCTTACCAAGAAGCTAGCAGGGCTCATCGATAGAGCTTTAAATTAGAGGTGAAGGAGGAGGGGAAAAAAAACAGGCTTCCTAGAAAAAAGCCTGGGAAAGGCACTCCAGTGTCTGAGGGACAGGGTGTCAGCGAAGTCCTTTGGTCTGCTACATCAGAGGAAGTGGGAGATAGGACTCCAAGTGGCAGCACAGATGCAAAGGTTATTGATGGGTAAGAAACAACAGCGAGGGGTCACATAGGAATTAAGACTATTCCCCTCAGGAGCATGGTGGGATCAACAGCCCAACTGAAGTGCATCTACACCAATGCATGCAGCATGAACAACAAACACGAGGAACTAAAAGTCATTGTACAGCAAGAAAACTATGATATAATTGACATCACAGAAAGTTGGTGGGATGACTCGCATAACTGCAGTGCTGCCATGGGTGGCTATAAACTCTTCAGGTGGGATAGGTGAGGAAGGAGAGGTGGTGGGGTAGCTCTCTACATTAGAGTAGTTTGATTACCTCGAGCTCCGTGATGGTGATGATAGGGCTAAGAGTCTATGGGTAAAAATCAGCAGAGCGCCCAATAAGGCAGATATAGAATCACAGAATCATAGAATAACCAGGTTGGAAGAGACCCACCAGATCATCAAGTCCAACCATTCCTATCAAACGCTAAACCATGCCCCTTAGCACCTCGTCCACCCATGCCTTAAACACCTCCAGGGAAGGGGACTCAACCATCTCCCTGGGCAGCCTGTTCCAGTGCCCAATGACCCTTTCTGTGAAAAATTTTTTCCTAATGTACAGCCGAAGCCTCCCCTGGCAGAGCTTGAGGCCATTCCCTCTTGTCCTGTCCCCCATCACTTGGGAGAAGAGGCCAGCACCCTCCTCTCTACAACCTCCTTTCAGGTAGTGTTAGAGAGCAATGAGGTCTCCCCTCAGCCTCCTCTTCTCCAGGCTAAACAACCCCAGCTCTCTCAGCTGTTCCTCATAAGGCCTGTTCTCCAGCCCCTTCACCAGCTTTGTTGCTCTTCTCTGGACTCACTCCAGAACCTCAACATCCTTCTTGTGGTGAGGGGCCCAGAACTAAACACTGTACTCGAGGAGCGGTCTCACCAGTGCCGAGTACAGAGGGAGAATAACCTCCCTGGACCTGCTGGTCACACCGTTTCTGAAACAAGCCAAGATGCCATTGGCCTTCTTGGCCACCTGGGCACACTGCTGGCTCATATTCAGTCAGCTGTCAACCAACACCCCCAGGTCCCTCTCCGCCAGGCAGCTTTCTAGCCAGACTTCTCCTAGTCTGTAGCACTGCATAGGGTTGTTGTGCCCCAAGTGCAGGACCCGGCATTTGGCCTTGTTAAACCTCATGCCATTGGACTCAGCCCAGTGGTCCAGCCTGTTCAGATCCCTTTGCAGAGCCTCCCTACCCGCCAGCAGATCGACACTTCCACCCAGCTTAGTGTCCTCTGCAAACTTGCTAAGGGTGCACTCAATGCCTTCATCCAGGTCATTGATAAAGACATTGAACAGGGCTGGACCCAGCACTGAGCCCTGGGGAACCCCACTTGTCACTGGCCTCCAGCTGCATTTCACACCATTTATCACCATTCTCTGGGCCCGGCCATCCAACCAGTTTTCCACCCAGGAGAGTGTGCGCCTGTCCAGCCCAGAGGCTGACAGTTTCTGAAACAGAATGCTGTGAGAAACTGTGTCAAAGGCTTTACTGAAGTCCAGGAAGACCACATCCACAGCCTTTCCCTCATCCAGCAGCCGAGTCACTTTGTCATAGAAGGTTTGTTTGGCAAGACCTGCCTTTTGTGAACCCGTGTTGACTGGGCCTGATCACCCGGTTCTCTTGCATGTGCTTCATGATAGCACTCAAGATCACCTGCTCCATGACTTTCCCTGGCACTGAGGTCAGACTGATACGCCTGTAGTTTCCTGGGTCCTCCCCGTGACTCTTCTTGTAGATGGGCACGACATCAGCCAGCCTCCAGTCCAGTGGGACTTCCCCAGTCTTCCAGGACTGTTGGAAGATGATGGAAAGGGGTTTGGCCAGTACATCTGCCAGCTCCTTCAATACCCTTGGATAGATCACATCTGGCCCCATAGACTTGTGGGTGTCTAGTCGGGCTAGCAAGGCTCTGACCACCTCCTCTTGGATCATGGGAGCCTCATTTTGCTCCTCTAGCTCCTGGGTTTGTACACAGATGGAACAACTTTCTTTACAATTAAAGATTGAGGCAAAGAAGGCATTAAGTACCTCAGCCTTGTTCTCATCCCCTCTCACTGTTGTTCCTAGTCCTCCTTTTATCATTTATATATTTATAGAAGGATTTTTTGTTATCTTTCACTGATTTTGCCAATCTGATTTCTAGCTAAGCCTTAGCCCTTCTGATATTTTCTCTACACAATCTCACTTCCCTCCTGTCGTCCACCCAAGACGCCTGTCCCCTCTTCCAGAGCCCATAAACATTTCTCTTCTTCTTGATATCACTCAAGATCTCACTGTTCAACCAAGCTGGTTTTCTCTCCTGCCAGCTTTTTTTCCGGAACATGGGGATGGCTTTCTCCTGAGCTGCTAGGATTTCCTTTTTGAAGAGCTCCCAACCCTCATGGGCTCCCTTGCCCTTTAGTACTGTCTCCCGTGAGACTTTGCTAACCAGCCTTCTGAAGAGTTCAAAGTCTGCCCTCTGGAAATTTAATGCTACTGTCCTTCTAACCACCCTCTTCACTTCACCTGGAACAGAAAACCCTATCATCTCATGATCACTTAGTCCTAGGTGTCCACCTACTGCCACATCCCCCACAAGGCCTTCTCTGTTCACAAATATCGTGGTGAGAGTCTGCTATAGACCACCCAGCAAATGATGAGATATTCTACAAGCAACTGGGAGAAGTCTCACGATCGCTAGCCCTTGTTCTTGTTGGAGACTTCAACCTACCAGACGTCTGCTGGAAATATAATACAGCAAAGAGCAAAGTCCAGGAGGTTCCTGGAGTGTGTGGAAGACAACTTCCTCACACAACTGGTGAGTGAGCCGACTAGGGAAGGCATCCTGCTGGACCTGTTGTTTGTGAGCTGAGAAGGTTATGTGAGAGATGTGACAGTTTGAGGACACCTGGGGCACAGTGACCACAAGATGACAGAATTCTCAATTCTAGGAAAGGTGAGGAGGGTGGTCAGCAGAATGCCTGCCTTGGACTTCCTGAGGGCAGACTCTAGACTGTTCAGAAGGCTGGTCGATAAAGTTCCATGGGAGACAGTCCTTAGGGGCAAAGGGGCCCAACAGGACTGGACACTCTTAAAGTGGGAAATCCTGGTGGCGCAAGAGCAGGCCATCCCCGAGTGCCAGAAAATGATCCAGGGGGGAGGAAAACTGTCTTTTCTGAGCAGAGAGATCTGGGTGGATCTCTACAAAAAGAGGAAATGCGATGAGCTTTGGCAGAAGGGGCAGGTGTTTCAGGAGGACTACAAGGATGAAGTGAGGTCATGCAGATAGAAAATCAGAAGGGCTGTAGTCAATAAGTACCCTCTCAAATGCCCCTTGGAAGCTGGTGAAAAAAAATTGAGTTATGTGCAGTTTAGTACACATTCAGAACAGGTTGCACAATGATGCACTCCTATAGATATGCAAAATGCAGAGCTGCAAATCTTCCTTTTAACTACAAATACGTCTGTTTGCATCTTCATTTGCAGCACTCTGAGGCTACCTTCAATTTCCTCCTTTTCAGTACTTTCAGGAGAACAGAACATAGCATTACAGAAAAAAATTCACTGAAAGCAATTTAAAGGTGTCAAATTTGTTAGTTGTCAAACTTGCAATAAGTCTCCATCGAGAGACCAACAAATGTCACACAGACCTTGCTTTAAGATAGTCTAGTCTGTGCATGAAAGCTCTTATTCACCTCAAACCGAAGGAGTAATGCATCACAGCTCCGGAGAAGTTATATTCTCAATCCAGGGAAGAACTTTTTTTCCTTCTCACCAAAAACAGTTAACCTGAGGCCATGAAAGAATGCAGGCTCCAAACCAGTTCTTGTACACTTCCAATATAATATCCACTCATATGAAGTAAAGACATCTATCTATTTTGAAGGTTATATAATTAAAGATGACAAGGATTATGCCAACTGCATCACAAAAATCTTCTTGCCTGAAAGACTGTCTCCCCCATTGGTGGAGGAATAAGAAGTAAGGGAAGGAAAAACACCCCACCGCCATCAACAACTCCTGCATATTTTTTAAAATTTTTAAATATACCCTACCCCCTCCCCCCAAAAAACAAAAAAGCTTTTGAAATAACTGTTTCTAAATCTATATAGGATTTACAATTTCACTTTCCATCACTTACTCACGAGGAAAACTGCCATGTTTCTTAGGTAATTGGGAAGATGCTTGAAATCTTAGAAATCTTAACACATTTTTAAGAAGTCTGGCTGTTTCTTATCTATCTCAGGGATACTTTCTCTTTAGATCTCCCAGTAATCCCCTTGAAGAAATACAGCATATAGATTTTTTATTTTTTACATGAGCTATTTTTCAATCTGTTTTCTCCTTTTTATTACAAATAAAGTTATAAATCATTTCTAAGATACTCACTTTGAACATACATGCAACTTGCTAAGCAGCAATACAGATGCTAAGCAAAATCCTTCCTCAAGGTTCAAAAGTTCCAGGACTTTTGCTTCCTAGGGTTTAAGACCAAGAAATCACAACCTGCTTTCTCCAGCTTTTCAGGCACTGTACTCCTGCAGTCATACACAAAGCACTGAGGCAGGGAATTGGCAGGGTTTTTTCCCTCAAAGAAGAAAATTTTGAGACTGCTAGATCAGCTATATTCACTGCAGCAATTCAACAACACTGAAAAAACAGAATAAAAGAAGAAAACCAAAAAACTCTGAGGAATATTTATTCCCCCCTTTATCTTCACTATATACATAAACCAGAAATATGCATAATTATTTCTACTTTTCTTATCAAATTGAAGTTTATGGAAACCACCTCTGCCATCTCTTGTCTGCCTTCCAGGCTTCCCCAGTGAGATTAATCTGGAAGTCAAGCCTTCAGTATTTTCCCTATAAGGTAATTTAGATGCTGTCTCCAACTTTGAACCTACACCTATTCAAATATTTAAATATTTAAATCAGCATGTGTATTACACTGCTATTTTAAAATAAAACATGTAGTTTGAAAGAAAAATATCCTGTTGTAGTCAGGACCATGAAGTGAATTAAAAGCTCATAAAAGTTTATAAAAAAATCTTACAGATTATTTTTAAAAGGAAGGTAAGAAAATATGTGCCCTGCAATATGCTGTAAGATTTATTTAAGTATGAAGCTTCAATAGTTTGCAGTAGGTGGCACACCACACTAAACTGGACTTTATGTATGACAGCACTGAGCCCTGGGGAACTCCACTTGTAACTGTCCATGCCTATGTAGACATACCATAACTGTGTTAGTTCTGTCTGTCTAAGCCCTTCTGCTGAATGGCTCACAGAGTTTGAATCTGCTTTAGCCTTTAAAAGGGTCAAAGCCATTTCTGGCTAGAATAAAAAAATAAAAACTTTTTTTGGGGGGAGGTGGGAGGAGTGGTGTGTGTTCATAAAATGTAATATCTTTTCTGATAATAAACTAGCCTGCTGTACTCTGCCCTTTGATTCAAAATGCAGAAAATGGAGCTGTAAGTGCAACAGGAGACAGAATTTTTAGCAAACCAAAGTTTCTACTTTTCTCTCCACAAAGCATCCCATCAACAAACAAAGCAGCCCTCCACCTCACAAAAAATGTAACTAGGAAATTCTGTGTTTTGCTTATCCTATTGTACACAGCTTTGATAGGTGTTGCTTACATGGCTCCAACTTGTTTTGAATAAGATAAGCAATGGATTGTCTATTCACACCATAAAATGTCAATTGTAGAAAACTAATGTTTTCAAAGAACAGTGGAAAGATGGCTACCGCTCAATTCCTATCTGAGCTTCCACAGGACTCAAGTTATGATCCACAGGCAGGTGCAAATGGTCTCATCAACAAAATGAGGAAATTATGCGACAGAGCCAGGGCTTAAGCACCATTGGAACAGCAGGCTGAGTATGATTGATAGCAAACAGATCTAGTTTTAATGCTTTTGGAAGCGGAATATCTCTGCCACTCACAGACTGAACAGCTCATCAGGTTCATCTAAAAATTTCATCTGCTAAGTCATTTGGTAAACTGTTAAATGAAGCTATGTTGCAGATGGCATTGCGTGAACTCCACAATCAGATTTTGTGCAAGTGTCAAATGTCTTTTAGTCAAATACAGTATGGAGATTTTATTGCTTTGTGTTAGTATGTCCCTGTGAGGACAACTTAGGTTGGCATTTACTTGTGGGATCAGTTTTCTGATTACTAACTATATAAAATTTTAGCTGCTCTGCCGAGCTATGTTGCTAGAAGGGTCTTCAGTACTCCTCCACAGAAGAGGGTAGTTTTCCCATAACTATTCAAATATTCAATTTAATTTAATATTATTTAAACATAATTTCCTCCCACATTTTTTTCACAAGGCAGATACTACCTGACAACTGCTGCCATCTTATCCAAGAGTTCATATTTTCCATTCAATTAGGATTGCACAACATTGTGACTCCCCTTCCTATTCTTTCTTCATTTGCTACTACTTCCAAATTACAAGAAAAAAATGCATGCTTCGTTTAACCAATGCTATTTAAAATTTTTTTTTTCTCAAGCTCTCATCTAGACAACTAATTTAGCTGGCCTAAGACTGTGAATTTATTACTTTGATAATGAAGCTTAAGGAGAAAGACCAGTGGGGAAGACAGTTCATATCTCTCTTTTCCTGGGCATGCTCAAATGACCGGAAACTAAAGCATCCCTGATATTTATCACTCCAAACTTACAAAGCAATTCTGTCTTAAATGAAATTTCAAAGATGACTACACAACATTTCTATGATTCTATCACAGGATCATGAAAGGCAGGTCCTGCCAAACTAACCTGCTCGCCTTCTATGACAAGGTAACCCGCTTACTGGATGAGGGAAAGGCTGTGGATGTAGCTTACCTGAGCTAGTGCTCATAAGTAAAAGCTTATACATACAATAAACACAAGAAATACACTTCCCTGAGCTGCCACGTGCGCCATACTAAAATTATACTCCTGTTTGTATTTCTATATGACTTAACCATTGTAATCTGAGAAATGACATTAAAGAGATACACTAGATAATTATCAGTCTTCTGCTCCTCCTGCTTTTTACTTTTTGTTCTTTCTAGTCGGCTTTTGTTCAGTTTTTCTCTACTTCATCTGCTGTGGTGAAACACAAGTTTTAAATTCCAGCGGCACTGGAAATTTTTTAATTTATCATTTTTAAATTTAAAACAACTAACAGTTTGGTATGATGAGATTTAGACACTGAATGTTTTCATAATTAAGTGAATAAATTATATACCTCCAAGTTCTTTTATATTCAAGATTGCATTCTGGAACGGCACCACTTTTATGCTAAAACCTAAAAAGAGAAATAAAGAGTATTAGTAATTTATTTTTTTAAGAGGCCATTTGAAATCAACTGCATACATTCACAAAAGATTATTTTTTTACCAAGAAGTAGGGTTTTGCATGGGAAATTCTGTTTTAATATAATGTTTAAAAATTTCAGTTATAAGACGGGGAAAATAAAATAAATTAGTATTAATGAAATTTCCAAAGATACTATTAAATAGTTGACATATATTAAATTCAGCACAAAGCTTCCATCCAACCCATCTGCCATTTCGTAAGGAGTTAGTACCAAATATACCTTTATAAAATGACCTTTTAATGTATTTGGAACTAAAGTTTAGATTTCAGATTACAAGTAATACGAAGTAATGCTTCCGTGATTTTTAGGAGACATGGAAGAAAACACGTAATTCAAATAACTGTTTTCTTACCTTTAAACTTCAAAGCTTTTGGTTAAACCTAGAGGATTAAGCCTCTGCATAAACGTTATTAACAGAAAGATCCTTTTACAGACTTGAGTGGTATGTATTAAAGTGGTTACAAGCATACCAGAAGCATCTATGAATCCTCTATTAGCCTCTTCATAGAACCACAGAATCATAGAATGGTTTGAGTTGTAAGGGACCTTAAAGATCATCTAATTCCAACCTGCCTGCCATGGACAGGGACAACTCCCAGCAGACCAGGCTGCTCTGCTCTACAACTTCCCTGGGAAACCTGGGCCAGGGCCTCACCACACTCATTGTGAAGAATTTCTTCCTTATGTCTAATCTAAATCTTCCCTTCTCCAATTTAAAGCCATTCCCACTACAGGCCCTTGTAAAAAGTCCCTCCCCAGCTTTCTTGTAAGCCCCCTTCAGGTACTGGAAGGCTGCTATAAGGTCTCCTCAGAGCCTTCTCTTCTCTAGGTTGAACAAGCCCAACTCTCTCAGCCTGTCCTCATATGGGAGGTGCTCCAGCTCTCTGATCATCCTCATAGCCCTCCTTTGGACCAGTTCCAATGACTCCATATCCTTCTTATGTTGGGGATTCCAGAACTGGACACAAGACTCCAGATGGGGTCTCACAAGAGTGGAATAAAGGGGCAGAATCACTTCCCTTGACCTACTGGCCACGCTTCTTTTGATGCAGCCGAGGATACGGTTGGCTTTGAGGGCTGCAAGTGCACATTGCCAGGTCATGTTGAGATTCTCATGATCCAGCACCCCCAAGTTCTTCTCAATTCAAGACCCCAAGTTCTGCTCTCAATCACGTCATCCCCCAGCCTGCACTGAAACCCCAGATTGCCCCAACCCAGGTGTAGGACCTAGCACTTGGCCCTGTTGAACTTCATGAGGTTCACACAGGCCACTTCTCCAGCCTGTCCAGGTCCCTCTGCATGACATCCCATCCTTCTGGTGCGGCAACTACACCACTCAGCTCAGTGTGATCTGAAAACTTGCTGAGTGTGCACTTGATCTTGATGTCTATAACATTGATGAAGATATTGAACAGCACTGGTCCCAGTGCGGACCCCTGAAGGACACCACTTGTCACGGATCTCCATCTGGACATCACACCGTTGACCACTGCTCTCTGAATATGACCTTCCAATCAATTCCTTATCCACCGAAGAGTCCACCCCTCAAATCCATCTCTCTCCGATTTAGAGAGAAGGATGTTGTTGGGGACCATGTCAAAGGCTTTACAGAAGTCCAGATAAATCGCATCCATTGGTTTTCCCGTTTCCACTGATGTGGTTACCCCATCTGAGAAAGCCACTGTGTTGGTCAGGCAATACTTGCCCTTGGTGAAGCCATGCTGGCTGCCACTAATCACCTCCCCGTCCTCCATGTGCTTTAGCATAGCTTCTAGGAGGATCTGTTCCATGATCTTCCCAGGCACAGAGGGGAGGGTGACAGGTTGGTAGCTCCCAGGGTCATCTTTTCTACCCTTTCTAAAAAAGGGACAATGTTGCCCTTCTTCCAGTCACCAGGGACTTCCCCTGACCGCCAGGACTTTTCACATATCATGGAGAGTGGCCTGGCCACCACATCAGGCCATTCCTTCAGGACTCTCGGATGCATCTTGTCAGGTCCCATAGACTTATATACGTTCAGGTTCCTTAGGTGGTAACGAACCTGATCTTCCCCTACAGTGGAAGGGGCATTACCCCCTGGTCTCCTTCTTGTTGTCCATTGACCCAGGAGGGGTGAGGAGAGCGGTTACTAGTGAAGACTGAGAAAAAAACCTGTTGTTGAGTACCTCAGCCTTCTCGTCTCTTGATACGAGGTCACCATTTTCATCTATCAGTAGGGGTATGTTCTCTTTAACCTTCCTTTTCTGTTTGTCGTTCCTGTAGAAGCCCTTCTTGTAGAAGCTTGCCGTGCTACTTTTCCAGCAGACGTCAGGGTGTTTGAAGTCCCCAAGTAGGATGAGAGCTTGTGAGTGTGAAGCCTCCTATAGCTGGAGGAAGAAGGCTTCATCAGTAGGCTCCCCTTGATCAGGTGACTTGTAGTAGACACTAACTACAAGGTTTCTTTTGCTGCTTCGGTCTTTTATTCTGACCCACAAGCTTTCAACCTGTTCATGGCTACTCTTCAAAGACAGCTCTTCACACTCTGTTTGTTTCCTGATATAGAGGGCAATGCCTCCACCCCTCCTTCCCTGTTTGTCCCTTCTGAACAGCCTGTAGCCATCAGTAGCCACACTCCTGTCCTGGGATTCCTCCCACCAAGTTTCAGTAATGGCAGTGGGGTCGTAGCTTTCTAGCTGCATGGTAACTTCCAGCTCATCCTGTTTGTTGCCCAAGCTGTGTGCACTTGTGTAGAGGCCCTGCAGCTGGGCTGTTGGCTGCATCACCTCCTTAGTGGAACATCCCGTATTTCCCTTAAGGTGTTCCATGGAAGTTTCCTTTTTGGCTCCTACTACCTCAGGAGAACCCCCCTCATCTTCACAGGACTTCAACTGTGCTGCAGCGTTCCCAGCATGCCAGTCATTACAGCTATTACATGATTAAAATTAAAAAAAACAAAACAAAACTTTATAAAGTGATGTTTTCCTTTAACTGGAAATACAGACAACCAAGAGAAAGGGCTTATGAAAGCCTTCCAGTATTCCCACAATATATTACATACTATATTCTGCATGTTTAGTGCATGCATAAATGTATATAATATTTTATATAAGAAAAATTATATCTGCTCTTTTGCTTCCTAGAAAGGAGCAAAAACTGGAATGGACCTGAGCGGTGTTGATGAGAAAAGCAAAAATACAAGTTTATAATTTGAGAATGAATGAAGTTTTTATCACACTGTATTCTGTGATTCTCAGCCATATTTTTTGATATGGCACAGATATGGTACATATAGGTAGATTTATTATAAGCCAAATAGCCTAGATATGCATCATTTTGATTTGGATGCTGCCTAGAATCCATTTTCATTCCTCAAATTGTCTAACTAAATGATGATATTTTGTTGCAGCTATCTAGAAGCATATAAGAAATTTAATTTTAATTTAAATTATATTTTTATTATTTCCTTTGATAGATCCAAACTGCTATATTACGTTGCTGTTACTATTGCTTTCAGAGTCCAGGTGAACTTGAACTAATTGCCCCATCCCTAGAGGTGTTCAAGGCCAGGTTGGATGGGGCCTTGGGCAGCATGATCTAGTGGGATGTCCCTGTCCATGGCAGGGGGGTTGGAACTAGATGATCTTTAAGGTCCCTTCCAACCCTAACTATTCTATGATTCTAATTTCAAGTGAACTCTATAGATAAAAGAGAGGAAGAACTCTTTCCTTATAGTTGTATTAAATTATGTTCTTGTACTTAAACAAGGATACATTTAAAAAACAGTTATGATTGCTAAGGGACAATCAAAATTCAAGCCCATGAACCACAGCTACAATATAAAGACATATAACTATATACACAAGCTATTCACACAACACTCACTACCTGTTCCCTCAGTCGATCAACCTTATTAAATTGTTGTAGCCACAGAACCAGATTTCTTCCATCTCTATGACCTAATCTGTCCTCTTTCTAAACTTTGCAACCAGGTGTTCCTTTTTCCTGACTCTATAAGGGTTTTTTGTTTGTTTTTCTTCTGGTGGTTTTTTATTTTTAATCAAAATATCCTTTTCAATATTAGGCATTCAGGTTCATCTATATCAGTGCGCATATTCAAATGTTTTGATCTTAAATAACTGAACTTAAGCTGCGGTGGTGGTGTCTATTTTTATGTATCTTCCCAATGTCACCGGAGCTTTTTGTAAATTGATTCTCTCATCTCAGTCTGCCCTTACTACATAAACAAGTCTCTTTGCACCTCTAAAAGAAAGGATTATCACCAGAAATAAGCATTTCCATTACATTTCATCTTTTGGCAGCATATACCACAAGGCAGTACTGACCAAGTATGAGAAGAAATAAATCCCAGTGTAAGTTTCAGAGTATCACTGTCTCATTCTGTTTTATATCACATTCTACTTTTTGGTCTAACAAGACTGCTTAAAAACCAAAAGAGAAGAAACATATCTTTTAAGATCTGCCTACAGTAAACTGTGAATGTCTATTTCCAAAGATTCTACTTACACCACAATGTATGTTCTGACTTTCAACATATTCCAAATTGTATGTTTTCACAGATATTCCCCAGTGTATGACCAAACACTGAAAGAGTAAGTAGTGGTAGTTTCAAAGTAATCCATTAGGTACTTTCAAAAGTAAGATAACTAAGGTGAAGTACTCTACCGTCTTTGCTATGTATGTGTTTCAGAAGTTACATTTGGGCAACATTACAGCACACCATGGAATAAAGGCAGCATCCTACCTGTGGTAGACACTATATTCTCTGGACTTTCGCCGCAAAGCTGTGACAGAAGACTTGTCTTGCCAGAACCAGTGAGGCCTATGCAAACTAAGTCATATTCAGGTCGTGGTGGTAGTGGTCCCTTGCAGCAGAGCGCTCTAAAACACTGCCAAGAGGGGAGAGAAAAGGAAGTTAATTTTTTGCAAATGCTTTTTTAAACAAGGTACTAAAATTCAAGTTTATAAATTTAAAGGTGCTAGAGGGAAGCAGATTGTTATTCAAACTTACTATTTTGGGAAAATCAGGAATTAAACTGAAATCAGCTCAACTAAAATCTGTAAGAGCTTTATAAGAAAACATAAATATATCCATTAACATTTCATTTAAAGCTCAGAGCTGGATTTAGGAAAGTGACTTCCATTTCCTGAATAGCATTAATACTGCCTGTACATTGAGATAGGCACGTGCTCTACTCAATTCTGATTGAGTATGCATGAGTGTGCTTCCTGAGCTCATCAGTGACAAGATCGGAGGCAGCCTGGGCTGCAGTGATCACACACTGGTGGAGTTCAAGGTCCTGAGGGATATGAGACAGGCAAGGAGTCAAGTCAGAACCCTGAATTTCAGGAAAGCAAACTTCCAGCTCTTCAAGGAGTTACTCAGTAGGACCCCTTGGGATACGGTCGTCAGGAGCAAGGGAGCAGAGCAGAGCTGGCAGATCTTTAAGGATGCTATCCATAAAGGACAAGACTGCTCAGTTCCCATATGTACGAAATAAGGCAGGGAAGAGATCGGCGTGACTGAGTCGAGACCTGTTGGTCAAACTGAAGAACAGGAGACAACTGCACAGGCAGTGCAAGCAGGGACAGGGAACCTGGGAAGAGTCTAGAGACACTTCCCAGTTGTGTAGGGATGGGGTCAGGAAGGCCAAGGTACAGCTGGAGCTGAACTTGGCAAGGGAAGTGAAGACCAACAAGAAGGACTTCTACAGGAACGACAAACAGAAAAGGAAGGTTAAAGAGAACATACCCCTACTGATAGATGAAAATGGTGACCTCATATCAAGAGATGAGAAGGCTGAGGTACTCAACAACGGGTTTTTTTCTCAGTCTTCACTAGTAACCACTCTCCTCACCCCTCCTGGGTCAATGGACAACAAGAAGGAGACCAGGGGGTAATGCCCCTTCCACTGTAGGGGAAGATCAGGTTCGTTACCACCTAAGGAACCTGAACGTATATAAGTCTATGGGACCTGACAAGATGCATCCGAGAGTCCTGAAGGAATGGCCTGATGTGGTGGCCAGGCCACTCTCCATGATATGTGAAAAGTCCTGGCGGTCAGGGGAAGTCCCTGGTGACTGGAAGAAGGGCAACATTGTCCCTTTTTTAGAAAGGGTAGAAAAGATGACCCTGGGAGCTACCAACCTGTCACCCTCCCCTCTGTGCCTGGGAAGATCATGGAACAGATCCTCCTAGAAGCTATGCTAAAGCACATGGAGGACGGGGAGGTGATTAGTGGCAGCCAGCATGGCTTCACCAAGGGCAAGTATTGCCTGACCAACACAGTGGCTTTCTCAGATGGGGTAACCACATCAGTGGAAACGGGAAAACCAATGGATGCGATTTATCTGGTGCCGCGATTAAGAGACGGGACATCACTTGATACAAGCAAAAGCATCAGATTTATTGCGTTTAAAGCACATATTTATAGTGATTACAAGAAGCATGTTTCAAACTAATTGGTTCTTACAATACACTAAGCAATCACGGATTGGTTAATACAAATGAGCCTTTTTTAAGCATCTGCTTGCTTTTAGCAACAGCAGCAGTTTCTCTTATCTACTTGCTTTCAGCAACAGCAGCAGCTCCTCTCATCAAGGCCACTGCTTCGCAACCACAGACGCCCGTGCTCATCCGCATGGAGCCAGCAGTCTCCATTCCTCTCTAAACAAAAGCCCTATCTCACTCCTCCCAGGGTCTCCGACTGACAAGCTCCAGCACGTCCTGTCCTACATCTCCCCCTTCCTGTTGCACAACAAGAATCTTATCCACCCATTCTTTCGAGAATCGATCACCCAGGGACATCCTTTAACTACCACCCATAAGATTAAGAGCATCCATAATGTTAACGTCCTCCTCATTCTTGTCGACTGCTTTCGTGGCTGGGGCTCAACAGTTGTCACGCAGCAATGCGGGCTTGATCCACCTCGCAGGTGCCCAAAGTGGTCCCGTATCTGTTAAAACACAAGCAGAACCTCCTCCCCATGTTAGTAACTTATACAGACCTGTCCATTGCCCATAATAACTGTCTTTCAGTGGCACTTTCACATTGTCTTATATTTGCTCTAATTTTGATGACATAGTTTGTATTGCCCATAATAACTGGTTTTCAATAGCATTCACACTGTCTTATATTTGCTGTAATTTTGATGACATAGTTTGTACATGCTTCAACTTCGACACAATTTGATTATCTCCTGCTAATCGCAAAAAATTCATTACATATTGTTCCATTGCTCCTTGGTGTCTCTCCTGATTCCTCCCTTTTTCTGTTTTGCTAACAATGTTTTTATTACTTGAGGGGTACGTTCAATAATGACATGACTTGGTAAATGGATATCAATACTTTCTGGATAATCTATTAGATCTACTTATAAATTCAAAATATTTACCATGCACCACTTAGCACATTCTTTTGTCATTGGGATATAAATGATTGTCGAGTCTTGGCCTAATAACTAAACACTTCTTTTTCTTCCCTCGGTGATTATCATTGTAATCATTTCAAATTTAGTGACTATGGTTTTTGGGGTTAGTGTGGTAAAATGTCCACTCAATAATTTGTAATGAAACTTTTGAATTTTCCTCTATCATTGCCTCAATTATCCCTAAAGGTTGTCTGCACTAGGACCCAGCAATTGCTGACAAGTGACATTGGAATACAGAATGTTCTCACAACATTTTCCTAGAGAGATAACACCGTTAACTCCTTTGGTCTTCTTCAAGGCTGAGAGAAAAGAAAAAACTTAGAAAGGAAGGAGAAAGGGGGGGGGGGGGCACTCACACACATACAGCTGCATGTTTTGCTAGGTATTTTAAAACTTTTTGTTCTGAAGCCTTTCATTCCAAAGATCCCCAGGTAAATTTACCTGTTTGCCGGCTTAGTGGACATTTGAGATTGAAAGGTCCCAGAGATATATTTTCAAGGTTAATCAAAACCAATTTCTAAGTCTTACAAACGTTTGAAGCGCTTCAAACACACACACACATATGCACACGACCACTCATTTCTCAGCTAGCTGAATACACTCATATATGTTGATTGTCACTATTGGATCCACAATTTTTTCATGTTTCGGATATTTAAACTACACACGGTACCAGGAACATACAACACTTAAAATACGTAGATGCATTATCTAATAAGACTTATATCTATTGTCTAACAAATATTTCACTTATGGTAGAATATTTTTTTTTTTCTCTCGAGACAGCCTCTGTCTCCCCATATGCCCATATGCCTATTCCCAACCAAATTATTGATAATCATTCTAATTACAAGTTATTAAAGCCACCCTCCAATGGTCCTTTTACGTTCCATGGTATTGTGTGAAGTGCAGACGATTGCAACACTACTGCGATGGTGGTAATCACGTCTATCTCGGTGCTGCCTCTGGTTCTTGCTCTGAGGTGAGAGCTGCTTCTCGCTGCGGAGGCGTCTGTGTTGGTACGTGCCCCTGAACCATGCTTTGCTCCTGGTTTTCTGACAATACTGTCCTGTTCTTATCTCATTTTGATTTACACCAACTGGTAAAATGTTTGCTCTTTCCACACTGAGGGCAGATTTTAGGCCCTCTCTCCTGGCATTGCGTGTGGCAGTCTCTTTTAAAATGCTTTGCTTGATAGGTAAATGATCCCAGTTGTTGTTGTAGGTAATTGAGCCATTTCTCATCGTATCTGTTAAGAGGCCCTTCTGCAATGCTGAAACTGCTTGAGTTTTGTGGCAGCAGCAGGCGGCCCCCCCCCCCCCAGCCCAGGGCAGAGGCCCCCCCCCCGCGGCGAGCTGCTCCGCGGGAGCTGGAGGGGTGGGGGGGTTGGCCCTCAGCTGGGCAGCTTGGATCTCTTTTTCCAGTTTTTGGAATCTCCTTTATCACTTCATCACTAATTAGTTCCCAGCGCGGACCGCCGTGTCGCGCACAGATCAAAGCTTGCAATATTTCAACTTCTCCCTGCTGCTGTGCCTCCCTCCTGACTTGCACCCGTTGGTGTGAGGGACAGTGAGGGGGTGGATCGGGCTCCTTGTCATTGTCTATCGGACCCGGATCAAAGGGATAGTCAGCCCTCCCATCGGAGGGTGCACAGGCAAGCGCAGCCAGTTTAGGGGGGTGAGGGGTTAGTACAGTTGTTGACGATCCTGCACTCGGCTTGAAATTATCGCTCTGCTTTTTTGAGCCGACATGCGCCTTTAACGCTTCAAAAACTTCCTGCCAGGGAGCCCTCAGCTTTTTCGTTCCTTTTTTTCCCTCTATCGTAGCATCCCACAGTTTCACCCCCACATCATCCCAGAGTTCCTGTGTAAAGATAGTGGACGCAGTTACGGTGGGTATTTTCACCTGTACCCATTTAAGTATTACTTTAAGATCACGCACAAAGATATTTTTCCCATGCTTTTGAAGGAGGGCTTTCATAAGTTCATATACGTCTCTTTCAGGGGAAGAAACCTGATTCCCCATTTTTCCCACAGCTCACCTCTATGATCCAGAGGGATTTTTGACCGGTCGGTTCCTGCTTCGTTTCAGCAACTTATTCAATCTTGCTTCTTTTCAGCAACTTAGTCAATATTCCGTGGGACTTCTCAGCATGCCACGCAGCCCTGTGGTTCTCTGACCCTTTGGTAATCTCATCCGTATCACGTCGGGGTCACCAATTTGCCGCGATTAAGAGACGGGACATCACTTGATACAAGCAAAAGCATCAGATTTATTGCGTTTAAAGCACATATTTATAGTGATTACAAGAAGCGTGTTTCAAACTAATTGGTTCTTACAATACACTAAGCAATCATGGATTGGTTAATACAAATGAGCCTTTTTTAAGCATCTGCTTGCTTTTAGCAACAGCAGCAGTTTCTCTTATCTACTTGCTTTCAGCAACAGCAGCAGCTCCTCTCATCAAGGCCACTGCCTCACAACCACAGACACCCGTGCTCATCCGCATGGAGCCAGCAGTCTCCATTCCTCTCTAAACAAAAGCCCTATCTCACTCCTCCCAGGGTCTCCGACTGACAAGCTCCAGCACATCCTGTCCTACAATCTGGACTTCTGTAAAGCCTTTGACATGGTCCCCAACAACATCCTTCTCTCTAAATCGGAGAGAGATGGATTTGAGGGGTGGACTCTTCAGTGGATAAGGAATTGGTTGGAAGGTCGTATTCAGAGAGCAGTGGTCAACGGTGTGATGTCCAGATGGAGATCCGTGACAAGTGGTGTCCCTCAGGGGTCCGCGCTGGGACCAGTGCTGTTCAATATCTTCATCAATGTTATAGACATCAAGATCAAGTGCACACTCAGCAAGTTTTCAGATCACACTGAGCTGAGTGGTGTAGTTGCCGCACCAGAAGGATGGGATGTCATGCAGAGGGACCTGGACAGGCTGGAGAAGTGGCCTGTGTGAACCTCATGAAGTTCAACAGGGCCAAGTGCTAGGTCCTACACCTGGGTTGGGGCAATCTGGGGTTTCAGTGCAGGCTGGGGGATGACGTGATTGAGAGCAGAACTTGGGGTCTTGAATTGAGAAGAACTTGGGGGTGCTGGATCATGAGAATCTCAACATGACCTGGCAATGTGCACTTGCAGCCCTCAAAGCCAACCGTATCCTCGGCTGCATCAAAAGAAGCGTGGCCAGTAGGTCAAGGGAAGTGATTCTGCCCCTTTATTCCACTCTTGTGAGACCCCATCTGGAGTCTTGTGTCCAGTTCTGGAATCCCCAACATAAGAAGGATATGGAGTCATTGGAACTGGTCCAAAGGAGGGCTATGAGGATGATCAGAGGGCTGGAGCACCTCCCATATGAGGACAGGCTGAGAGAGTTGGGCTTGTTCAACCTAGAGAAGAGAAGGCTCTGAGGAGACCTTATAGCAGCCTTCCAGTACCTGAAGGGGGCTTACAAGAAAGCTGGGGAGGGACTTTTTACAAGGGCCTGTAGTGATAGGATGAGGGAGAATGGCTTTAAATTAGAGGGGGGAAGATTTAGATTAGACATTAGGAAGAAATTCTTCACTATGAGGGTGGTGAGGCCCTGGCACAGTTTTCCCAGGCAAGTTGTGGATGCCCCCTCCTTGGCAGTGGTCAAGGCCAGGTTGGATGTGCCTTAAGCAGCCTGGTCCATTGAGAGATGTCCCTCCCTGCCCATGGCAGGGGGGTGGAACTGGATGGGCTTTAAGGTCCCTTCCAACTCAAACCATTCCATTATTGTATGACCTAATATTTTATTTTGAAGAATGTTTACCCTTATATGTATGTCCATCGTTAAAGTAGTAAACGTCTTCTAGCTTTATTCACTGGTGTTAGTTTAAACTTATCCCACAGACTTTACAAAGCCACAATAAATATTCTGCTCCGGTACATAAGTGAAAAAGGCTTATTGCATTCATGGCCTAACTTAAACTCCTTCAAACAGTTTCCACTTATAGGTGTTCCAGCTGAAGGCCACAAAATTCTTCAGGGCTCGCCAGAACTCCTGAGGCTGTCAGGCCCTTTGCAGTCAGACTTTAATCGGCACAGCATCTTTGCAACAACTTCTTGATGTCATATTGAAAATATATAAAGGAACAGATGAGCTGATGAAAGTCTGAGCTTCTCACTTTCCGGACACTGTGCCAGTTCTTATTCAACCAGACACAATTCTTACAGCCCCAATGACATTTAATAATATGCAGTTCTGTCAAACATAATTATTATCCTTGTAGGAGACATATGGAGGCCCTGTGGGTGATAAAGGGGCTCTGCAGGTTGTTTCTGTGAACTTCAGTCTCTCTTTAGTACAGATTCCTTAAGTCTAACTTAGTCCAAAGCAGCACATGGAGACTCACCATCCACCCACTCCTACTTCATCAGTAAGCACAGTTTGGTATCAAAGTTTTTGAGATGCAGCAGGCACCGAACCCCAGAGTACAGGGAAATTACTCACTCCAGACTACTCTCATATTTTATTTTATGAGTTTCCCCTATCTTTGTCCTTCTGCAAGACTAATATCCCTCAGTAGATAGTTTTCTTTGGCAGGAATGAAAACAGACTTTAAATATTCTAGCTTCAAAAAGTTGCTGAATTTTAAGCTACTGTGTATAGTACTTGAGAAATTCTACAGTTCTATTACTACCAGCACATTTTAGGGGACACCTGTAATAACATATTTAAATTTTATAAACTTGTTTTGGAATCCTCCTTACTCAAGTTCAATGAACATATCTTGCATCAGAAATATCACTATAACACAGTCTGATCGCTGCCTTCCTGTTCTTTCAGCAGCCTAAAGTTACTTGGCCCCTAACAAAGTCAGGGTTATTTAAGCATCCATTATAGATACTAAAAGCTCTACTGTCACTGCTTTGGCATCTGTATCTAGTAGCTGCACAAGATGTGTGAGAGAAGAAAATTCAGAAGTCATTGACCATGGAAATAAAATTACACCCTATATTCTTCCTATATTTTTATTATTTTTATTATTGGCTTTTTCGGTGGCATCCAGTGGCAGAATGGTGAGTGCTGCGGTGGGGTGGACATTCGAGGCGGTGGGGTGCTTCCCTGAGCTGGGAAAAGCCCAGGAAAACTCAGGCAGGAGCGGGGTGGGCGGCGCTGGGCTCCTGACGCCCAGAAGCGGCGGTTCCCACATGGTGCCTGACGGGAGGGGGTGGTCCCAGCGGCTACCACGGGAGATTTAAACGGTCCCTTGGGAACACGGTGAAGAGGAGTGTGGCAAAGAGGTGTGGGACGTGTTAGTGTAATGCGGCAGTTTGAGCGAGCAGGGAGTGTGCAGAGAGGGGCGGGAAGCAGGCCTGAATGGATCGAGGACCATGGTGGCTAGACGTCAGATTAAAGCTGCTCCGGGTGCTACAGCAAGCAGGATGGATGTAGTCACCCAGACAGAGCCACAGTGGGCTCATGCAGCTTCCCAGACCCTGGGCTGCAGGCAGTGCCCCCCCTCCCACACTGACTCACGCCTCTGGTACTGGCTTCAGTTGTGGAAGCTGTGCTCGCATGGGGGAACTCCTTCGCATGGTGGAGGAGCTGAGGGAGGAGGTAAAGAGGCTGAGGACTATCAGGGAGTGTGAGAGGGAGATTGATCAGTGGAGCAGTGTCCTCTCACAAATGCAGTAGGCTGCAGGAGCTAGTGTGGCTGAGCACCACCCACCTGGCAACTACAAGGTTGGGGGAACAAGAGATGGGGAATGGCAGCAAGTTCCTGCCTTGCTGAAGGAAACCCACTGCCCCCGCTCAGAGAATAAACCCCCAGATTCCCCTGAAAAACAAATATGAAGCACTGCATGTGGAATCCATCCCCAAGGATGAAGAAGACTGCTCCCCCAGACTAGAAGCGTTCCCTAGGCTGCACCATCCTCAAACAAACAAAAACATCCTCCGTAAAAAAAAAAGAGAGGAGGGTGATTGTCTTAGGCCATTCCCTTTTGAAAGTGAAATGGTGATTTGTAAATGGTGGGATGGAAGTCAACGACCCTTATCTTCTTGTCCCCAGAGTCGTTGAGATTGACCACTCAGATATGGCCACACCTTAACGACTCTGAGCTGATCTGATTTCATTCCCCCTGGATATGCAATGAGGTCCCAGAACAAGTATAATTGTCACTTTGAATTTGAAAACAATTCTGTGTATAAGTTTTCTGTGAAATCACTGCTCGGCAGAAGCACTCTGAGGACAAATCCCGAGTCTTCTCCAGCTCTGAATAGTGTACCTGCCTTAATGGTTAAATTAATCTATTAAGCGTAAGTTTCTTTGTTTCAGATTTGGCACCCCACATGGGACCCTCTCTGCCCGGCTGCAGGACCCATTTGGGATCGGGACTCTCTTGGGTACCCCCGGGGATTTCTCCGGAGAGACTCCTCTTCTCAACTGGATCTCTGCAGGGACAGACAAAGACCATCAGATAAAAAGGTACACTTGAAAATTTTTTTTGTTCCTTGAGTTTGGGGATCAGTCCATTTGGTTTGGCTCCTCATAAGTTGTTACTGCATAACACTGAGTAGAGCGTATGCCAGACTGCTAGCATCTTATAGGCATACATTGAAGTTGTGGAGGTCTTGGTTGCAAAGGAGTATTTTGTATTTTTCGGAGGTCTCGGTTGTAAAGGAGTATTAACTAATGCCTAGTTTCTGATTTTTGTCACTGTGGTCAGGAGGTCTTGGTTGTAGAGTGACATTAATCACAGAAATTGGAACTATGGCACTATATGTCATTTTGAAGTGAATGTGTGGTCTCTATGTTTTCAAGTGAATAAGTTAATGTTGTTGTGTGTGTGTGTTATTTTTGTGGTGATGATGTGAAAAGCCAATCCCAATTATCAATACCAATTCGATTATTAAGCAGGAATGGTTTTAATAAACAATGCCAGGGCACACATGGGTTAAGTCCACCTAATGTGTCCCACTAATGAGTCCCCACTGGCTGCATGACTTCTATACAGGTTAAACATATATGTTTGTGTGGGTTCCAGGAAATACTGGTTAAACAGTTACATGTCCATTGTTTTTGGAACTTATTAGCATGCCCACTCTTGTAAGCATATCAGAGTTTCTTTGTGTCTTCTGTTTGCCTCTGATGGTCTTTATCTTATCTCCCCACCCCTGTCTCCTCTTGTGTCTTCAGGCCTGTCCTTTGTCCCTGCTGTGGAACTGTCTCTGTTTCAATTCATTTCCTTAACATGATTTATTCCTTCTTTCAGTGAAATGGGGTATTGTGGGAACATTCTACAGAGAACTAGGCCTGGATGCTGTGAGATTGTTTAATACTGAACAACTCTAACAAGGCCTTGAAACAGAGAGCAGAAAGATAAACAGGGGCCAGCTGGGAGGAATGTAGTGGCTACTTCTGTGGGAACAAGCACCAGCTGAAAGAAAAACAATTGAAGAGAACTGTCAACATAGTTAAGTTTAGTATAACTTGGTTTCTTAGCATGTGCAGTAGTGTAGCCAATAATATGTTAGTAATAGCCTTATGGACAGCTACCTTTAACCAATAATACACTGTAGATACCCTCGTGGGCACCCAGTTGTGTAACCAAAAAGGGTTTATAAAGAAACAGCTAAGCTCAATAAAGTGAACATTCGCTGATCACATTGATCTCTGCGTTTTGATTCCATGCTCCCGTCAACAAGTGGCGCCTGAACAGGGACCCTCGGATTGCCTGCCGAAGTTGCTCAAAACGACTGAAGACGTGGTAGAGGGTGGAAGGACCGGCCGAAAACTTTCCGGCACTGACCCGGTGCTGAAGATTTTTCTGGCACTGCTCCGCCAGGGGAGGTTTAGGCTAGACGTTAGGAAAAAATTCTTTACAGAAAGGGTCATTGGGCACTGGAACAGGCTGCCCAGGGAGGTGGTTGATTCACCTTCCCTGGAGGTGTTTAAGGCACGGGTGGATGAGGTGCTGAGGGATATGGTTTAGTGTTTGACAGGAACGGTTGGACTCGATGATCCGGTGGGTCTCTTCCAACCTGGTTATTCTGTGATTCTGTGAAGATTTTCCGGCACTGCTGATGACTGAAACTTTCCGGCACTGCTGAAGACTGGAGTAAGACGCGTGTCCAAATAAAGAAGACTCCGGAGTCGAAGATCCGCTACAGGCAAGTAGCGGTGGTCGGGGAGGAATGGGTTCCACACTTTTTAAAGATAATAAAGAGGCAGTGGTGAAAATCCTCCAACCTATCCTCTCCAAGAGAGGTATTAAATATGACAAGGTTTGTCTAATAGAACTATTGAAATTAGCTACTAAGTTGCTTGGTCCCTGGCAGAAAGTTTTTGAAGCGTTAAAGGCGCATGTTGGCTCTAAACAGCAGAGCGATAATCCCGAGCCGAGTGCAGGATCGTCAACAACTGCACTAACCCCCCCACCCCCCTAAACTGGCTGTGCTTGCCTCTGCACCCCCCCCCATGGGAGGGCTGACTATCCCTTTGATCCGGGTCTGATAGACAACGACAAGGAGCCCGATCCACCCCACCCTGTCCCTCAGACCAATGGGCGCAAGCCAGGGGGGAGGCACAGCAGCAGGGAGAAGTTGAAATATTGCAAGCTTTGATCTGTGCGCGGCACTGCAGTCTGCGCTGGGAACTAATTAGTGATGAAGCGATAAAGGAGATTCCAAAAACTGTAAAAAGAGAACCAAGCCGCCCGGCTGAGGGCCGCTCCCCCACCCCCCCACCCCTCCAGCTCCGGCAGAGCGGGCCTCTGCCCTGGGCTGAGGGTGGGGCCACTCGCCACCACCACTGCCGCCGCAAAACCCAGACAGTTTCAGCGTTACAGAAGGGCCTGTTAACAGATGCAATAAGAAATGGCTCAATTAATCAACGTTGGTAGCAGTTCAAGAATCAAGACAGTTCTAAACACTTATAAAGATACCGGATGTTGGAAAGTTGAAACAGGCATGACCCGTATATGGTGTTTATAGATAGATTGAAGGATGTGCTCGACAAGCAAGTAGACAACTGAGCAGTTACAGAAGCCTTAATTTTGCAATCTGTGACAAAAAAAATTCTAATGAGGAATGTAGAAAGATATGGTGCGGTCTGAAAACTCCTACAACAACAGCTGGGATCATTTACCTATCAAGCACAGCTGGTAGCTGCTGCCCTGACTGTAATCTGGGACAGAAATACGTTCTGTCAGAGACGCGGCAAAGAGAGACATTTTAAAAGAGACTGCAACATGCAATGCCAGGATAGAGGGCCTAAAATCTGCCCTTGGTGTGGAAAGGGCAAACATTTTACCAGTTGGTGTAAATTAAAATGGGATAAGAACAGGACAATATTGTCAGAAAACCAGGAGCAAAGCATGGTTCAGGGGCACGTACCTACACAGATGCCTCCGCAGCAAGCAGCAGCTCTCACCTCAGAGCAAGAACCAGAAGCAGCACCGAGATGGATGTGATCACCACCATCGCAGTAGTGCTGCAATCGTCTGCACTTCACACAATACCATGGAACGTAAAAGGACCATTGGAGGGTGGCTTTAATAACTTGTAATTAGAATGATTATCAATAATTTGGTTGGGAATAGGCATTGGAACTATGAACGAGTGAAAAATTGGGTGCATTGCAAAATTTAGTGGAAGAGCAAATAGATCACTGGCATATAGTCCGATCTAATAGTCCTTGGAACACACCTGTATTTGTGATAAAAAAGAAATCTGGAAAATGGCGTTATTTACATGACTTTTCTAGACCAACTACAAGAGGCCTTAAATAAGCAGGCAGACAATATCACCACTAGATAAGTGTTGCTTAAACAATTAGCCTTAAAGAATGCAAAAATGGACTTAGTGCACTGTTAATTGCATGATCACCTGTTACAAAGATTGTTTGTTTTACCAGAATTGACTGATGCCGACTTTATGAGAGAGATGAAAGTAATAGCTTGGATGCCTGTGCCTCCTGACTTTATATCAAAGGGCACTACAATCACTCAGCTGATTTGTTTTTCAGCAATTGTACCCCATGAAGGAAATTGCATATGGGGAGACAGAGGCTGTTGTTCAACTGACCAGTCCACGATTCTATCAATACAGAAACTACAAAAAAAAACAAACAACAAACCAACTAACCAACCAAAAAAAACTACCATAAGTGAAATATTTGTTAGACAATCGATATAAGCCTTATTAGATAATGCATGTACATATTTTAAGTGTTGTATGTTCCTCGTACCGTGTGTAGTTTAAATATCCGTAGCATGGAAAAATTGTGGATCCAATAGTGATAACCAACATTGTATGAATGTATTCAGCTAGCTGAGAAATGAGTGGTCGTGTGTGTGTGTTTGAAGTACTTCAAACATTTGTAAGACTTACAAATCGGTTTTGATTAATCTTAGAAATACACCTCTGGGACCTTTCAATCTCAAATGTCCACTAAGCCGGCAAACAGGTAGATTTACCTGGGGATCTTTGGAATGAAAGGCTTCAGAAGGAAAAGTTTTAAAATACCTAGCAAAACATGCAGCTGTATGTGTGTGAGTGCCCCCCCACCTCCCGCCCTTCTCCTTCCTTTCTAAGTTTTTATTTCTTTCAGCTTTGAAGAAGACCAGGGGAGTTAACAGTGTCATCTCTCTAGGGGAATGCCAATTTGTGAGAACACTCTGCATTCCAGTGTCACTCGTCAGCAACTGCTGAGTCCTAGTGCAGGCAACCTTTAGGGATAATTGAGGCAATGATAGAGGAAAATTCAAAAGATTCATTACGAATTATTGAGTGGATATTTGCCACACTAACCCCAAAAAACATAGTCACTAAATTTGAAATGATTACAATGATAATCTCTAAAAAATAAAAAAAAAAGGGGGGGAAGGAATCAGGAGAGACACTGCAAAATAGATTGATAAAGGTGCAATATGTAATGAATTTTTTGCGATTAACAAGAGATGATCAAATTGTGCCGAAGTTGAAGCATATACAAACCGTGTCATCAAAATCAGAGCAAGTACAAGGCAATATGAAAGTGCTATTGCAAAACAGTTATTATAGGCAATGGACAGGTCTGTATAAGCTATTAGCATGGGGACGAGGTTATGGTTGTGTTTTAACAGATAAAGGACCACTTTGGGCACCTGCGAGGTGGATCAAGCCCACGGTGCTCTGTGACAACTGTTAAGCCCCAACCACGAAAGCAGTCGACAAGAATGAGGAGGACGTTAACATTATGGATGCTCTTAATCCTATGGGTGGTAGTTAAAGGATGTCCCTGGGTGATGGATTCTCGAAAGAATGGGTGGATAACAGGATGGGTATGAGAACTGTTGGTCAAAGGAGGAATGTTATTTTTAATGGTGTTAATTGCTTTGACAATTATCCTGTGTGTTACAGTGTATACAATGTCAGGTCAATCATATGTTTCACCTGAACGCTTTAGTCATCGAAAAACAAAAAGGGGGAATTGTGGGAACATTCTACAGAGAACTAGGCCTGGATGCTGTGAGATTGTTTAATACTGAACAACTCTAACAAGGCCTTGAAACAGAGAGCTGAAATATAAACAGGGGCCAGCTGGGAGGAATGTAGTGGCTACTTCTGTGGGAACAAGCACCAGCTGAAAGAAAAACAATTGAAGAGAACTGTCAACATAGTTAAGTTTAGTATAACTTGGTTTCTTAGCATGTGCAGTAGTGTAGCCAATAATATGTTAGTAATAGCCTTATGGACAGCTACCTTTAACCAATAATACACTGTAGATACCCTCGTGGGCACCCAGTTATGTAACCGAAAAGGGTTTATAAAGAAACAGCTAAGTTCAATAAATTGAACATTCGCTGATCACATTGATCTCTGCGTTTTGATTCCATGCTCTTGTCAACAGGGTATTTGTACAAAATGATGAATTTTGTCCAGATTGTATATAGATAACTGATGGGTGTTTATTGCATCCTTACATAATGCATGTGGTGTAACAAGAAATTGTGGGCAACATATGCTTGGGATCTGAGTTGTCCTGAATGTAAGATCCAGGACAACAAGGGAAGATCCACCTATGCAGTGCAAGTGATTTGTGGTTGGGGAGCCAGAATGCAAAACCCATAAGATGGGAGGCTGGCAGAGTGGCTGCGCTTTAAAGAAGAGCCAGCTGGGATATATTTTAGATCATTAAGATCTTAAATCATAAGGGGATCAGTGGTCCACCGAGTGGTGGACAAACAGATAAACCCTGATAAAAGCTTTTTAATAATCAGTGGTAGCTGGTGTATAAGCTCGATTATGGGGGAAAGTGGGCATAACACCTTGTTGTAATTAACGTTGTTCTTGAAGTGTGAGGAGAATTGGGAGAAGCAATGTGTGCAGATATGTTTTCCAGTTTGCAAAATCACCTGGAGCAGCAAGAGAAGGTGGCATGAGAATGGGGTCTGGAATTAAGAAATAATCAATGTGCATACTGTAGAGGAATCAGAATTGGGTGTGGTAACTGAGCTTGAATGACTGGGGAAATTACCCTGGAGGATCCACTGGTTAAAATAAAGCTGGGGAATAGGAGTGAAAAGGTTATATTCTTGATAGATACGGGAGCCTCTGTGTAAACCAGCAACTGATTCCTGCAGATCAAAATAAAATATTGTGATTGTAGTAGGAGCTACTGGCCAAACCAAAAAAGCATTCTTTGTGCAGTCTGCTAAATATGAATTGGAAAACAAGTAGGCACACATCTATTTGTTTGCTAGGAGCCCCTAGACCGCTAATGAGAGGAGATTTATTAAAGCAGTTAGAGACAGAAATAATATTTGGAGCAGGAGGTAAAAAATTTGAAGTGAGAGATCATCAACTAATCAAAGAATTGAGTTTGTCTTTAAAACAGGTGGAAAAAACACCGGTACCAGCAGAGATTTTGGAACAGGTTTATCCAGGCATGTTGGCTTCTGAGATATCTTGAAGTCCAGAAATGTGAAGCACGCGAAGGTAAATTTGGCCCGTGTCAGGTAATACTCTCTGCGATTATGTTAGGGTCCAGAATCTAAGAACGAGACGGCACGGCAAGCTGGTACAAAAATAAAGTACAAAATTTATTCTCTTGCGCAAGAGGTTAAAAACAGACTGGCCGCCAGGGACGCTCTTCAAGGGGAGCTACCCCGGCTGTACCTGTGGAGTTACATTTATAGTAAAAGCAGGCACATACAAAATTGTTAGTTGCAATCTTATTGGCTGGTCTAGGGGTACATTCAGTGTATTCGTGTTACATTCTGATGGATTCCAGCAATCTCTTATTGTCTGTGTGTTCTTATCTCAGGGGCGTGTATGCAGTACCCTCCCATCCGTGCATTATCTCAGGGGGCATATATGTACGAACAGCTTCCAGCCAGGCCGCACCCTGCCATAATGGCTTTTACATTCCTTCCTTTTCTTTGCTTAATGACCCTCACAGATTAGAAGATTACAAGGGGATAAAAATGATTATTGACATTTTTTTTTACAAAATGGGTTATTAAAAGAATGTAAAGCAGAATATAATACTCCAATATTTCCTGTAAAGAAACTAGATAAAAGGTTATAGGTTAGTGCAAGATTTAAGGGCCATAAATAAAATTGTAAAAAGAACTACATCCAGTGGCAGCAAATCCCTGTACCTTGCCAACCAATTAAAAGATCAATTATGGTTTATCGTACTGGGTTTGAAGGATGCCTTCTTCTGCTTGATATTGGCTGAAGAAAGCAAAAAGGTGAGTTGCCTTTGAATGGGAAAACCCTGAAACTGGTAGTAAAACACAACTAACCTGAACAGTATTGCCTCAAGGTATTAAGAACAGCTGAACTATTTTTGAGAACTAGCTGGCTCAAGACCTGGAAACATGGGACTGGAACCCTGCTGCAGTATGTGACCTCATGAGAGTTACACAAACAGAGGAGGACTGTGAGCAATGGACCATAAGTCTATTGAACTTTTGGACTGAGCAGGTATCGGGTCTTTCAGCAGAAGGCCCAGCCTATGCAGTGACGTCTTACTTACCTTGGATTCGAGATCTCCAGAGGACACAGGCAGCCCAAAAGGAAGCTATTTGCTGCACACTCATGCCAGGAATGGTAAAGGAGCTCAGAACCTTTATGGGAATGACAGGTTGGTGTCATTTATGGATATATAAATATGGACTCTTAGTGAAACCATTGTATGAACCATTGAAAGAATATCCAATGGGATCATAGAAATTGGCTTGGACTGGGGAGGCAAGAAGGGCATTTGAACAATTAAAGAAGGAATTGATGAAGGCCCCAGCTTTAGGCCTTCCCGACATTTCAAATCCATTCTGGTTATTTTCTCATGAAAGACAGGGGATGGCCCTGGGGGTGCTGACACAGCAGCTGGGCCCCTATAAAAGGGCTGTAGCCTACTTCTTCAAACAATTGGATGATGTAAGCAAGGGATGGCCTGGATGCCTATGGGCAGTTGCAGCTGTAGTTCTGAATATACAAGAAGCCCGAAAATTCACTATGGGCCAAAAATGACTGTGATGGTGTCACACACAGTCTCAGTGGTGTTGGAGCAGAAAGGTCACTGGCTTTCCCCCTCTAGATTTTGAAGTATCAAGCCGTATTGGTAGAGCAAGATGATGTGAATATAATCACCACTAACACTGTAAATCCAGCATCTTTCCTTGGTGGGGCTGCTTCAGAATCAGTGATACGTGACTGCCTGAAGACAATGGAGACAGTATGCTCCAGCTGCCCGGATCTAAGGTTAAAACCTCTCATGGATGCGGAAGATTCCTGGTACACTGATGGACGCAGCTTCGTGAAGCAAGGACATCGTAAGGCTGGATATGCAGTGGCTACCACCAGAGCAGTGATCGAGGCCAGACCATTACCCCAGGAACATCAGCCCAGAAAGCCGAAATAATTGCCTTAACTCAAGCACTGGAATTAGCAAAAGGAAGGAAGATAAAGAGATGGACAGATTCTTTGGAGTGGTGCATGCTCACGGTGCTATATGGAAAGAGCAAGGACTCCTTACTGCCCAAGGAAGACACATTAAATATGCAGCAGAAATCATAAAGCTGCTGGAAGCTGTAAATCTTCCAGAAGAAGTAGCTAGCACACACTACAAAGGCCACCAGAGAGGTAATACTGGCCGGAAAATTGGTAACAAATTGGCAGGAAATTTTGAGGCCAGGAGGCCTGCAGAAAAAGACAGAAGTAATTGCTTTGATTCCAGATGGTAAACTTCAAATCCCTGATTCTGATTTAAAACTGGAGAAATATTCAAGGGAAGATAGAAACTTGATTATCAATAGGGCAGAAAGGGAAGTAGATAATGGGTGATTTTATGCTCCAGATGGACAAATAATAATGCCATCAGGAGTGCTATGGAAATTGGTCTTATAGGAGCTAAAAATGAAACAACAAAAAACCTCAGAGAATACCAAAACAAACCCATTGGGGCACAGATGTTCTGTATAAATAATAGGAATGAAAATAGATCTCTCTGAACTCCCAATAGAAAAGGGGGGGGTACTGGTATTTATTAGTATTAACAGATACTTTCTCAGGTTGGCCAGAAGCTTTTCCTTGCAGGACAAATAAAGCAGAAGTCACAGTTGTATTATTGAATGAAATTATACCTCATTTTGGAGTGCCTGCAGTAATGTCATCAGATAGGGGTACTTATTTGTGTTAAAGTGGTAAAAATTTTAAGAATTGATTGGCAGTTACATCCTCCATACTGACCACAGGCTAGTGGCCAGGGGGAGAAAATGCAAGAAGCCAATTTGTATTGATTTCAAGCACTTCCTTTGGCCTTGTTTAGGAACCAACCCAAGGTCCAAGGAAAGCATTAGCCCTGTATATATAATTGCAGTATACAGGAGAAGATCTCACAGAATTGGGTGAATTTGTCCAATTCGCTAACAAAACCAGAAAAATCCAACAAAAGGAAAAAAAAAAGGAAAACAAACAAACAAACGAAAAACCAAAACAAAATAAAGCAAAATCAAGCTGCATGGCCTAGAGGTTTAGATCAATCTGTACATCATTTTACACCTGGGGATGAGTTTTCTGTTAAATATTTTACAGGAGAACTACTAGAAGAAATGTGGAATAGACTGTACCAAGTATTGTTAACAGCCTTTGCAGCAATCAAGATGAAAGAACTTAGATCTAGTGAAGAAATCACCTACCAGCCAGTGGACAACAGAATGCTACCACCTTTTAAAGATTAAGGCTAACTAAAGTAAAGTGAACTGTAAAGATGGAAAACTGTGGTTTTGACCCTAGGATATGGTATATAAACGAAGAAAAAACGAGTTGAAACAGACACACACCAAATTTGGGAAAAAAATAGAAACTTACATATGATAACTCAGTATAACACCTCATGGGGATTCACTAACATTTGGGAAAAACTTTCGTCCTGGGTCCTGAATCTAAATTGGTTGAGACAGCTGTTGGCAACGATAGCTGGCATATTGGTCTTTGGTAATGATGATCCTTATTTTGGTCAAATGTTCCCTATGGTGCCTTCAAAGTACTGGAGACACATATAGTACTTGAAAGAAACATCAACTTTGCCAGAAGTTAGAATCAAATAAATATTTTGAGAAGATGTTAGAAAAGAGATCTTCATGTTAAGAAGTAAAAGAATTTACTAACTTTCTAGAAAAGGGGGAATTGATATGGGGCTAGGTGAATTAACCATTGATGAACAGGATAACCATTGTTTAGCAGCTCGAGATAAACACAAAGAAAGGACTAACACTTAAGGGTAAACCGAATAGTAATAATTTAGCCGAAGAAACTGACACTTAAAGCATAGCGGAATAGAAGCTTCTCACACTTAAAGAATACACAGGATGACAGTTGTTTAGCTAAAGCAACATATTTCTATAAGCCTCTATGTAGGAAGGGGGTCTGTTGCTAGAAGATTTCTGATAAGCAGGACAAGTCATCTGGACCTGTGATAAGAGTGAAAACAACACTGATAAAGATGGCAAGGATCCGGAGAACACAGACGCAGATTGAAGCTAAAGGAAGTTAAGACAACTGACTCCATCCCTGAGAAAACCCTGCACAGGCACAAAACAGGAAGACTCTCCTCAAACTCATTATAATAAGAAGCGGGGAAAGGTTATGAATATGTATAGGCGTTTTTGGGAATGTGTAACAGTTCACTGTATAAAGCCAAGACAAGTTGCCACGATGGGTACGCACGTTGTTTTGGAGAAATAATTCTCCCGTGCATCTCAGTGCTGAATAAACATACCTACTTTATAACTTTATATGTTATAGAGTCTTGATTCCGCGTGTCAATGGAGGTCTGCTGCTAACCAAGGGCATTCTAGGTGAGGTGAAGAGGGGGAATGGCAGAAGAGTAACATAAAACTTCAGGAGGGCAGACTTTGGACTGTTCAGAAGGCTGGTTGGCAAAGTCCCATGGGAGACAGTTCTTAAGGGCAAGGGAGCCCATGAGGGCTGGGTGCTCTTCAAAAAGGAAATCCTAGCAGCTCAGGAGCAAGCTGTCCCCATGTGCCGGAAAAGGAGCCATCGGGGAAAAATACCAGCTTGGTTGAGCAGGGAAATATGGGTGGACATAAAAAAGAAGAAGAATGTCTATGAACTTTGGAAGAAGGGACAGGCTTCTTGGGTGGACTGCAGGGAGGAAGTGAGATTGTGCAGAGAAAAAACCCGGAGGGCTAAGGCCCAACTAGAGCTCAGATTGGCCAAGTCTGTGAAAGATAACAAAAAAATCTTTCTATAAATGCATTAACAATAAAAGGAGGACTAGGGAGAATATGCAGTCCCTATTGGATGCAAATGGAACAACTGTGACAAAGGATGAGGACAAGGCTGAGGTACTTAATGCCTTCTTTGTCTCAATCTTTAATCGTAAAAAAAGTTCCCTCTGTGTACACATCCAGGAGTTAGAGAAGCAGAATGGGGATCCCATGATCCAAGAGGAGTAGGTTAGAGACTTGCTTGCCCAGCTCGACACCCACAAGTCCATGGGGCAAGATGTAATCTATCCAAGAGTATTGAAGGAGCTGGTGGATGTGCTTGTCGGGCCCCTTTCCATCATCTTCCAGCAGTCCTGGAAGACTGGGGAAGTTCCACTGGACTGGAGGCTGGCTGATGTTGTGCCCATCTACAAGAAGGGTCGCAGGGAGGACCCAGGAAACTACAGGCCTGTCAGTTTGACCTCAGTGCCAGGGAAAGTCATGGAGCAGGTGAACTTGAGTGCTATCATGAAGCACATGCAAGAGAACTGGGTGATCAGGCCCAGTCAACATGGGTTCACAAAAGGCAGGTCTTGCCAAACTAACCTGATCGCCTTCTATGACAAAGTGACTCGGCTGCTGGATGAGGGAAAGGCTGTGGATGTGGTCTTCCTGGACTTCAGTAAAGCCTTTGACACAGTTTCTCACAGCATTCTGCTTGAGAAACTGTCAGCCTCTGGCTGGAGAAGCGCACTCACTCCTGGGTGGAAAACTGGTTGGATGGCCAGGCCCAGAGAGTGGTGGTAAATGGAGTTAACTCCAGCTGGAGGCCAGTGACAAGTGGGGTTCCCCAGGGCTCAGTGCTGGATCCAGCCCTGTTCAATGTCTTTATCAATGGCCTGGATGAAGGCATTGAGTGCACCCTTAGCAAGTTTGCGGACGACACTAAGCTGGGCGGAAGAGTTGATCTGCTGGAGGGTAGGGAGTTGTCCAAAGGGATCTGAACAGGCTGGACCACTGGGCTGAGACCAATGGCATGAGGTTTAACAAGGCCAAGTGCCGGGTCCTGCACTTGGGGCACAACAACTCTATGCAGTGCTACAGACTAGGAGAAGTCTGGCTAGAAAGCTGCCTGGAGGAGAAAGACCTGGGGATGCTGGTTGACTGCCGACTGAACATGAGCCAGCAGTGTGCCCAGGTGGCCAAGAAGGCCAATGGCATCTTGGCTTGGATCAGAAACGGTGTGACCAGCAGGTCCAGGGAGGTTATTCTCCCTCTGTACTCGGCACTGGTGAGACCGCCCCTTGAATACTGTGTTTAGTTCTGGCCCCCTCACCACAAGAAGGATGTTGAGGCTCTGGAGTGTGTCCAAAGAGCGATGAAGCTGGTGAGGAACTTGTAGAACAAGTCTTACTCGGAGCGGCTGAGAGAGAGCTGGGGTTGTTTAGCCTGGAGGCTGAGGGGAGACCTCATTGCTCTCTACAACTACCTGAAAGGAGGTTGTAGAGAGGAGGGAGCTGGCCTCTTCTCCCAAGTGACAGGGGACAGGACAAGAGGGAATGGCCTCAAGCTCCGCTAGGGGAGGTTCAGGCTTGTCATCAGGAAAAAGTATTTCTGGGAAAGGGTTGCTGGGCACTGGAACAGGCTGCCCAGGGGGTTGGTTTAGTCACCTTCCCTTGAGGTGTTGAAAAGATGGGTGGATGAGGTGCTGAGGGACATGGTTTAGTGATTGATGGGAATGGTTGGATTCGATGATCCTGTGGGTCCTTTCCAACCTAATGATTCTATGATTCTATGATTATGGACAGGAAATGCACTCCTTGATATTTTATAAGGCATGGACTAGAGCCACGCCATTATTTCAGATGTTGTCACATATTACAGTGCAGTCTGAAGTGCACAGAACTGCAAGAAATAAGTATATGTAGTGACAGAATCATAGAATCAGTAGGTTGGAAAAGACCTTTGTGATCAAGCCCAACCGTACCTGGAGAAGAAGTCATTCCTGAAATCCAAAACACAAGTATCAAAAACATTGAGATAGTTTTTTAATACACAATTAGCTCTTACTCTTTTCCAAAATCAGAGTACTTTCCCACTCTAATTGGACAAACCTAAGGGTATAAGAGAAACTTAAATAACCAGTCTGAAAGAAAGGCTGCCTCAGAACTCAAATGAAGTCAGTTGGAGTGAATTTTGGAGAGTGTGGAAATAAAACATTTGACTACTGAAAATGTAGGGTCAGAGCTAGCTGGCGTTTGGGAGTGGGTTGTGCATTTCAGCCCCAACACTAACATAAAATTTGAGCTCTTTCATCCAAATACGGCAAGACTTTATTTATAGATATAATTTTAAAGGGAGAAACACGTTAAACTAAGTGTCAGTTTTCATGATTTTTGAGAATATCATACTCAAAAATCTTTGTAACCATTGGATGGGGAGAAGAAGCAAACAAAGATAGGCAGGAAAGGAGTGGCAGGAGTTAATTTTTTTTAATTAATGAGCAGGTTTGAAAGTACTAAAAATAAAGCAATACAGTATCTTGAAAAAAAAATTATGCGTTTTCACATTTTAGATGGCACTTCTTGTGTTCCAGGTTATTTTAGTAATTTTTTGAAAAGAAGAATGTATTTACTCAGGAAACTGGGAGTAATTAGGTGCTGCAGCCCGCAGAAATCTCTGCAATACTCAGCACCACTCTCACTTTGATTTTACTCGTGTGCATGCATGCACGCATAATCGCATGCAAGAAGCTAAGGGAAGAAGTTAGCCAGATCTACTCTTGCTTAGGGATTTCTCTCCCAACCAGAAGATTCTGGTTTTAGGTGGGTAAGCATTTAGGCTGACAATCCTAGACAGCGGCCCTTTAAAACTCTATGGATGTTTCTTCTAGGAAAAAACATTAAATGTTGTGTCTATAGCAGGCATAGCCAAACACTTCTGACATATGTGCCACTTGGAGATCAGAGACTGAATCTCTGGGCAGCAAATGTCCCTGAATTACTGCTTTTCAACACATCATAGTGCCTCGGGCCATCGAGTCTGTCATTGCCTACTTGTACTTCTCCTTTTACTCTCCTTTTCTGGGTGAAATACTCCATTATTTCTGCTTTTTTTTTCTGGACTCATTCCCTGTCTGTTTCTTCTGTTGCCACTATTTAATAGGGACAAACAGAAGCAAAGGATTTCATGCTTAGTTGATTAAACACACACAAAACATCCAAAACCACCCTAAATTAGTGCAATATTACTGCTAACAAACCAAGCATTCAGAACTCTTGAAATCCAGAATTAAGGCTGAAAGCTCAACCATAATTCTGTTCTCCTCCCTCTCTTGCTTATATATATGGTCTTCCTTTACATTTTATTTTTCAATTAAGACATCATTGAACAAACAGACTTCTAGTACACATTTATATCCAGAGGACTGGTTAACCATCTGAATCTGTTGATGAAGTCTCAAGGAGATTAATTTTAAAAAGTCAAATTTACACACAGTGGGCTCTGTAGTTCTGATGTTGTATGAGATCACATAAGCAGAAAGAAATCTCAAACCTCGATGAGAATGTGAACGGGGAGGAGGGAAAGACTGATGTGGGGCTAGGGAGCAGGGGGACTAACAGTCGGTGATATTTAAGCTTTAACATTTAAGGTTGAATAGAATAACAATTATTTAGCTTTAAGTTTTTTGCTCAAGAACTCTGTAGAGAAGCTCCGGATGACAGGGCGCCAGCCCCTGATAAGGAGAAAAACTTGCTGCCTTTGGGCAGCAACTAAAACTGGTCAAGAATGGCTTTGAGACTGGGAGGAATGCCAAGAACACAGGGAGCATGCACAAGGAACAAGATTGCTGAAGTTCACAGAGAGGAAGACATCTTACTTCATCCCTGAGACCCCAGGCCACGACCACCAAGAGAAACTGTGCCTGCACCAGTATGGGAGAAGCTTCTCAAATCTAATTATAATAGGAAGCAGGAAAGGTCATGAATATGTAGTAGGTGTTTATGAATATGCATGTCTTTACACTATAAGTAGCTGTTGCTAAACAGAACGGTGTGCAAGCTAGGAGGATTACCCCCTCGCACCCGCCGGCAAATAAGCACCTGCCTACTTTATAACCTTTAATTGAGTTATAGAGTTTGATTCCGCAAAACAATTTGGCGACCCAGATGGGACCCCCTCTCTATCTGACTGCAGGACCGGTGGGGAGTGGGACGTTCTAGGCACCACCGGGTTATTTCTCCAGAGAATCTCTCATCCCCATCCGATCCCTGCGGGGAGAGAGACGGCTCATCAGTGGGTGGACCAGGTATGTGACTTGGGGTACCTTCAGGGGGCAGGAAATGAGTCTATAAGCACACCGCTGGATCCTGGGTCAGAGGTAGGAATACAACAACTAGTTTCTTTGTTCTTGGGTCACTCAGCAGGGGATATCAGGCGTAAATTTCAAAAGCTGCATTCCACAGAAGATAGGAACCTGGAAGCATTGTTGAATGAGGTGAAAAAGAAATGAAAGAGAGCAGGGTCATCAGAAAGGACAGATAGTGGCCCACGTGAAGGAGGACTGACGGAGACCTGGGGAATCCACCCTAGCGGATCCTCTGGTTATAATGAAGCTAGGGAAAGAGCAAAAGAAGGTAGATTTTTTAATTGACACCGGGGCAACATATTCAGTTTTAAACCAAGCTTTAATATCCCTGGGAAATGACTACATGATGGTAAAGGGAGCAACTGGCCAAAGAGAAAAGGCATATTTTTGCAAACCTCTGAAATACAAATTGGGGAAACAATGGGGTATACACCAATTCCTGTACATGTCCCAATTCCCCGAAGGCATTCTTGGGGAGAGATTTATTAGAACAATTAGGGGCTGTGATTAAATTTGAAAAAGGAGAAATTACTCTAGAGGTAAATGATCAACAATACATACAAATAATGAGCTTATCTCTAGCTAGTGTTCCCACAGGAAGAAAGGTTGACAAAGAAATCATGAACCAGGTATACCCTGGCGTATGGGCCACTGATGTGCCCCGAAAAGCAAAGAATGCTCCACCTGTTGAGGTCAAATCAAAGAAGGGCGGCCAGTAAGAATTAAATAATATCCCCTAAAGAAGGAGGAAATTGGCCAATACCTGTCTGTAAGCCTGATGGATCATGTCAAGTGGTCAAGGACTATTGAGCTGTAAATAAAATAATTGAAGATCTCTATCCAGTGGTGGCAAATCCATATACTCTGTTGACTGTATTGACACCTGAACTAACCTGGTTTACCATTCTAGACCTGAAGGATGCCTTCCTTTGCTTCCCTCTCCATGAGGCCAGCCAGAAAGTATTTGCATTTGAAGGGGAGAATCCCAAGAGCAGATGCAGAAATCAGCTTACTTGGACAGTATTACCACAGAGTTCAGAACAACCCTACTATATTTGGCAATCGACTTGCAAAAGATCTTGAGTCCTAAGAAGCCCCATCTGAGGAAGGAAAACCGTTACAGTATGTGGACAATATCCTGATTGTCACCAGAACAAAGGACGCTTGCATGACCTGGATGGTGAGTCTATTGAATTTTCTGGGACTCCAGGGATATCGGGTATCCAAAAGAAGGCCCAGATAATGCAGCGCCAGATGATTTACCTGGGCTATGAAGTCAGTGCTGGACAGAGGACTTTGGGACAAGCCCGAAAAGAGTCAACATGCAAAACTCCGGGACCGCAAACAGTGAAAGAGTTAGGAATTTTCCTGAGAATGACTGGGTGGTGCCGACTGTGGATGGACTGCTTGTTAAACTCCTGTACGCACTAACAACTGCTGAACAGAAACACCTTCAATGGAATAAAGAAGCTATGCAGGCTCCTGAAAAAAGGCCCTGATGTCAGCTCCAGCCTTGGGACTCCCAGATGCGAGTAAGCCATTTTTCTCCTCTAATATTGGCACAGGATCTGAGCCCATATCGCCGAGCAGCTGCATACTTTTCCAAACAATCAGACGCAACTGCAAAAGGTTGGCCTGGATGCCTGCAAGCAGTCCCATACAATATGTGCTGTACTGGAAGTGAAAGGTGGACACTGGCTTTCCCCACAAAGGTTCTTGAAATATCAGACTGCAATGGTAGAAAATTGTAGTTACTAACATTGTCAATCCAGCCTCTTTTCTTAGCAGAAACACAGAGGAACCAGTACATCATGACTGACTGGAAACTATTAAGGCGACATACTTGAGCCATCCGGACTTGAAGGACAGTCCTATGGGAAGTGCTGAAGATTGGTTCATGGATGGAAACAGTTATCTCCTAAGTGGTAAAAGACATGCTGGATATGCCATTATCAGCAGTCGAGACATAACAGAGTCAGGACCTTTACCCATGAATACCTCTGCACAGAAGGCAGCCTTGGAATTGGCTAAAGGCAAAGCTGCAAATATCTATACAGATTCGAGGTATGCATTCAGAATTGTACATGTGCACGGAGCAATCTGGAAGGAAAAGAGTTATTGAACTCACAGGGTAAACACAACAAACATGCAGAGGAGATGGAGATCCTGAAACTATTGGAAGCAGTCCAGCTCCCTGAGAAGGTAACAACCACGCATGTCAAAGCACACCAGAAAGTGAATTCAGAACTGGAAAGAGGAAACAAACTGGCGGACAGAGAGGCAAAACAGGCAGCCAAAAGAGAGGTAAAAACAAAAGGGGCTTTGACCCCTGATGGGCGAACCTCCCTGGAAGGAGAGCCCCAATATACCAAAGAAGATCAAAAGCTCATTGCAGATTTGGAAGGGTTATATGATGAGGAAGGATGGGTTCTCACCCCACATTACCTGCTCTACCACCTGACTCCAGTGAGGGGCAGGGACAGAGAGCGAAAGCCTGCAGCCTAGTGTGTGGACACTCACCATCTTCTGGACAAAGAAACACATGTTGTGACGTGTGGAGTCCCTAAGAGGGACCTGGGTGTGTTGGTTGACAACCGACTGAATATGAGCCAGCAGTGTGCCCAGGTGGCCAAGAAGGCCAATGGCATCTTGGCTTGTATCAGAAACGGCGTGACCAGCAGGTCCAGGGAGGTTATTCTCCCTCTGTACTCAGCACTGGTGAGACCGCTCCTTGAATCCTGTGTTCAGTTCTGGGCCCCTCACCACAAGAAGGATGTTGAGGCTCTGGAGCGAGTCCAGAGAAGAGCAACAAAGCTGGTGAAGGGGCTGGAGAACAGGCCTTATGAGGAGCGGCTGAGAGAGCTGGGGTTGTTTAGCCTGGAGAAGAGGAGGCTGAGGGGTGACCTCAATGCTCTCTACAACTACCTGAAAGGAGGTTGTGGAGAGGAGGGTGCTGGCCTCTTCTTCCAAGTGACAGGGGACAGGACAAGAGGGAATGGCCTCAAGCTCCGCCAGGGGAGGTTTAGGCTGGACATTAGGAAAAAATTCTTTACAGAAAGGGTCATTGGTCACTGGAACAGGCTGCCCAGGGAGGTGGTTGATTCACCTTCCCTGGAGGTGTTTAAGGCACGGGTGGATGAGGTGCTGAGGGATATGGTTTAGTGCTTGATAGGAACGGTTGGACTCGATGATCCGGTGGGTCTCTTCCAACCTGATTATTCTGTGATTCTGTGATTCTGTGACTATCTCCCTTCTTTCCCATTTCTCTTATAAGTCTTTCTTTTCTCCCTTTTCTCTTTGCAACACATGCGGCTGCAGCAGGTTGTAGCTGGCGGTTTTGTTTTGATTTTGTTTTTTACTCCGACAACATGGCACATATATATATTTACAAATTATATATATATTTATTGTTAAAGTATTGTGGACTTGAGTTTTAAGGTAGTGAATTACCTTAAGCAACAATTCTTAGCCAGCTTGCAGTGAGAAAGTATGTGACTGTACTTAACTAGGCAGACGACAGGCAGGGAATGGGATAAAGAAATTAGAAAAGCAGTTGAAACTTCCTGATATTTATAAGACCTTGGTTTTCGTGGCCAGCTTTAGGTAGCAGGGAGGCTACAGGGGGGCCTCTGTGAGAAGCTGCTGGAAGCTTCCCCCATGTCCAACAGAGCCGGTGCCAGCCGGTTCCAAGACGGACTCACCGCTGGCAAAGGTGATGGTGGTAGCTCTCTGGGATAACATTTTTAAGAAGGGGGAAATCCTGCTGCGCAACGGCAGGAGAGAGGAGTGTGAATATGTGAGAGGAACAACCCTGAAGACCCCAAGGTCAGGGAAGGAGGAGGGGAGGAGGAGGTGTTCCAGGTGCCAGAGCAGAGATTCCCCTGCAGCCTGTGGTGAGGTGTGCTGTGCCTCTGCAGCCGGTGGAGGTCCACAGTGGAGCAGCTATCCCCCTGCAGCCCATGGAGGTCCACAGTGGAGCAGATATCCCTCTGCAGCCCGTGGAGGACCCTACACCAGAGCATGTGCCCTGAAGGAGGCCGTGACCCTGTGGGAAGCCTGTACTAGAGCAGGCTCCTGGTAAGACCTGTGGAGAGAGAGGAGCCCACATGAAGAACTGCAGCCAGTGGGACCCATGTTGGAGCAGTTCATGGAGGACTGCCTCCTGTGGCAGGGACCCCATGCTGGAGCAGGGGAAGAGTCTGTGGAGTCCTCCCCTTGAGGAGGAAGGTGCAGCAGAGACAACATATGATGAACTGACCGCAATCCCCACTCCCAGTCCCCCTGCACCACTTAGAGGGAGGAGGTAGAGAAATCGTGAGTGAGGTTGAGCCCAGGAAGAAGAGAGGGGCGGGAGGGAAGGTGTTTTAAGATTTGGGTTTATTTCTCATTACCTTACTCTGATTTGAGTGACAATAAATTAAATTCATTTCCCCAGTCGAGTCTGGTTTTCCCGTGACGGTAATCGGTAAGTGATCTCTCCTCTCCCTGCCCTTATCTCGACCCACAAGCCTGTCATTTAATTTTCTCAACCCACCACATCTATTTTCAAGATTAGAAAGTTACCAGGTTGGAAAAGAAAGGTTTTATGATATCTCTAGTTGACAAAATTACATTCAGAATGGTGGGTGGGGCTGAGTACTTGTGCACTGGTGATTGGTTCAGTCCCTTGCCTTTATGGAAAAGGTCTCAAGAAGGAAGGAAAGGAGATGCACAAAAAACATTTCTGGAAAGAATGGGTGTGTATTAAGCATTGTACACCCTCCCAAAGTGTGTGATGGAAGCAGTACCAACGGGTTTTGCTTCTACTGCATGTCTCTGTGGGCTGGTGGGGGCCTCATCTTTCAGAATTCTTTCTGCTTTAGCAAAGCAGGCTGACAAGCCCCAGGATGAGCTTAAAAAAGAATAAAGCAAATTGATTATTCATAAGACACAGCAAAGGGATGGATTAGATAGAGATCAGGGAGTAACACACACCACAGGAATTTAGGTTCAAAAGAACAATCCTTTGACTAAGTGAGAATCAGCAGCAGGGACAGACTGTAAGTTCTGCAGCCGGTTGCTAGATGGAGGCAGAAAATGCGCTCTGTGGAGCTAGGGAACCCCCCAACCGGGAGCGAGGGGCGGACAGCTCTGGACTCTCAATTGCAGCAGCTCACACGAGGGCAACTGACATGGGGGGGTCGTTCCTGGAAGCATCGGTGAGAGATTTAAACGGCCCCTTAGGAGTGCGGTGACTGGAGTGCAGCGACCAGGAGCAGGGCTCATCAGAAGGGCAGGGCGAGGCAGTTTGTGAGGCAGTTCCTGCAGGCAGGGTGAGCAGGGAGGGCGCAGTCTCCGTGCTCAGGAGGTGAGTTCAGTTGGTGAGAGGGAGCCCAGCCACAGTATCCATCCAGCGGGAGGCTGCACGCTCTGCACCTGCCAGAAGGGATGCGCCAGCTCAGACTGAGCTCCCAGGGAAACACGCAGCCGTCCAGGTCTCTGGCTGCAGGGAGTGCCACCAGCTTGCACTGGAAACAGAGGGCAGCAGGGGTACAGCTGTGTGAGGTGCAAGCAGGTGGATGATCTCCTCGGCCTGGTAGCAGAGCTGCGAGAGGCAGTAGACAAGCTAAGGAGCATCAGGGAGTCTGAGCAAGAGATTGACTGGTGGAACCACACCCTGAGCTCTCTGAAACAGGAACAGAGACAGCCACCGGAAAAAGCCCCCAATCAAAGGGATTCGGTATCCTCCCCCCACCAGGGTAGGGACTTAAAGGGAAGCAGCAAGTGGAAGCAAGTCCACCAATGGGGCAGAAAACGATCCCCCTCCTTGCCCACGCCTCCCTATGTGCCTCTCCACAATAGATATGAGGCTCTAGCTGTGGAGAACTGACCAGAGGACTGACCAGAGGACTGACCAGAGGACGATGTGGGTGATGATTCATCTACACCAGAGGAGAGGCCAAGACCAGAATGACACACCCCATGCCCCTCCATATTACTACAACCGCCACGAAGAGGAAAAGGTGAGTCATAGTTGTAGGAGACTCCCTGCTGAGGGGAACAGAGGGTCCCATATGTCGAGCAGCCCCCACTCATAGGGAAGCCTGCTGCCTCCCAGGTGCCCGGATTAGGGATATCGCTAGGAAACTCCCCAATATGGTACAGCTCTCAGACTACTGCCCATTACTGCTCTTGCACATGGGAGGTGACGAAGCTGCAGTACGTAGCCCAAGGGAGATCAAAAGAGACTTCAGGGCCTTGGGACGGTTGGTCAGGGAATCTGGGGCCCAGGTGATTACCTCCTCCCTCCTTCCAGTTTCAGGCAGGGATGTTGGAAGGATCAGATGGGTCCAGGCTATTAACACATGTCTCCATGGCTGGGATCATCATAACAACTTTGGGGTTTTTGACAATGGGATGGCCTACACGGCACCACTGAATTAGGGAATGGAATCAGGTCTGGCTTAAAGCCTGTTTAACATAGCTCTTAGCATAAGTTTTTGCTTTGGAACTTGAGTTAGCAGATACTAAGAGTTTTTGCTTTGTAACACAAGTTAGCAACTTATGGGCCTACTCCTCTGAAGGGGTGTGATATGTACCAAGACAGTTGCTTTTGGCCACGTATGCATCACTATCTAGGAAACCATAAAAGTAGTTATAATAGACACAATAGGGAATTAAAGTTATATAACCCAACTGCTTGCTTATGAGGATTAACCACGAGAGGTATGGAGTGTTTGATAAAATCATTATATAAACTGACTGAAATTCCACCATGGCAGAGGTGCATTTTGTAGGGTACAGATGCTATGCTCCCTCTGCTACTGAAAATAAGGGTGCTTTGGCTTATAGTCCATCTGTGAGTCGATTCCTTTGAATCACCAGGTTTACGGTATCAGATGAGAGCCATCTCTCTCAAAGGGGGAGGAGGGTCTTTGTTCAGGAGCTTGCAGGGCTCACTGACAGGGCTTTAAACTAGAAGTGAAGGGGGAGGGGGATAATATCAGGCTTGCCTATGACAAGTTGTGGGAGGACACCCAATGGTTGGACAGATGGGGTGCTGGGATGGGCCCTTCACATGTGCCCTGGGGTATGCTGGGAATGCTGCAGCACAGTTGAAGTCCTGTGAAGATGAGGGGGGTTCTCCTGAGGTAGTAGGAGCCAAAAAGGAAACTTCCATGGAACACCTTAAGGGAAATACGGGATGTTCCACTAAGGAGGTGATGCAGCCAACAGCCCAGCTGCAGGGCCTCTACACAAGTGCACACAGCTTGGGCAACAAACAGGATGAGCTGGAAGTTACCATGCAGCTAGAAAGCTACGACCCCACTGCCATTACTGAAACTTGGTGGGAGGAATCCCAGGACAGGAGTGTGGCTACTGATGGCTACAGGCTGTTCAGAAGGGACAAACAGGGAAGGAGGGGTGGAGGCATTGCCCTCTATATCAGGAAACAAACAGAGTGTGAAGAGCTGTCTTTGAAGAGTAGCCATGAACAGGTTGAAAGCTTGTGGGTCAGAATAAAAGACCGAAGCAGCAAAAGAAACCTTGTAGTTAGTGTCTACTACAAGTCACCTGATCAAGGGGAGCCTACTGATGAAGCCTTCTTCCTCCAGCTATAGGAGGCTTCACACTCACAAGCTCTCATCCTACTTGGGGACTTCAAACACCCTGATGTCTGCTGGAAAAGTAGCACGGCAAGCTTCTACAAGAAGGGCTTCTACAGGAACGACAAACAGAAAAGGAAGGTTAAAGAGAACATACACCTACTGATAGATGAAAATGGTGACCTCGTATCAATGGTGACCATGATCTGTTCAATATCTTCATCAATGTTATAGACATCAAGATCAAGTGCACACTCAGCAAGTTTTCAGATGACACTGAGCTGAGTGGTGCAGATGCAACACCAGAAAGACAGCATGTCATCCAGAGGGACCTGGACAAGCTGAAGAGTGGGCCTGTGTGAACCTCATGAAGATCAATAAGGCCAAGTGCTAGGTTCTATACCTGGGTTGGGGCAATCTGCGGTTTCAGGGCAGGATGAGGGCTGACATGACTGAGAGCAGCCCTGCAGAGAAGGACTTGCTTAGGAGTGCTGATTGAGGAGAAGCTCCACATGAGCCAATAATGTGCGCTCGCAGCCCAGAAGGTCAACCATATCCTGGGCTGCATCAAAAGAAGTAAGGCCAGCAGGTCAAGGGAGGTGATTTTCCCCCCTTTATTCCACTCTTGTGAGACTCCATCTGGAGTCCTGTGTCCAGTTCTGGAATCCCCAGCATAAGAAGGATATGGAACTGTTGGAATGGGTCCAAAGGAGGGCCACAAAGATGATCAGAGGGCTGGAGCACCTCTGCTATGAGGACTAGCTGAGAGAGTTGGGGTTGTTCAGCCTGGAGAGAAAGCTCTGGGGAGACCTTATAACGGCCTTCTAGTACCTGAAAAGGGCTACAGGAAAGATGAGGAGGAACTTTTTACAGCGGCATGGAGTGATAGGACTAGGGGGGAAGGGATTTAAATTAGAGGGGGGAAGATTTAGATTAAACATTAGGAAGAAATTGTTTATGATGAGGGTGGTGAGGCACTGGCACAGGTTTCCCAGGGAAGTTGCGGCTGCCCCCTCCCTGGAGGTGTCCAAGGCCAGGTTTGATGGGGCTTTGAGCAGCCTGGTCCAGTGGGAGGTGTCCCTGCCCATGGCACAGGGTTGGAACTGGATGGGCTTTAAGGTCCCTTCCAACCCAAACCATTCCATGAATCTGTTTGGGGTTTTTTTTTGCCCCAGACTTCAAAAAAACCCCTCCCTTTAAATACATTAAATTGAGAAGACTTGTGAACTGCGTTATCAGTGGTCCACTACTAAAAAATCAGCTGACTTTCAGAAAGATTAAGGATTGGTATTTAGACAAAGGCTACTTATAAGACTAACCTATTAAATACTGTTTATACCTTTGGTGGAACATGTTTGTCAGTGTACAACTTTTTAATTTGCATAATAACAGTTTGCTAAATAAGTTCTGAAGCACTCTTATCTTCAGTATCAGACAACAGCAAAAGTAAAGACACTAAAGATTTCTTACCAAGAAGTCCAAATGATCCAATTTGGGTCATTCCTTGGGTTTCACTTATTTAAACCTAACAATGAGGTATGTCAAGTATACATACCTTTTACACACCTTAGTCATGTTCAGGTACATTCTTTAAAGTAAATATTATAACAATGTTGAGAGAACATACAAAGTGGTCAGAAAATAAATCTGAAATGTTGGTGTTTTTATAAGAAACTACTTGAAATTTGCCTCTGCTGTGTTTTAGCTTATTCTGCCACTTTAGAATTTTAAGATGCATAATCCCTTTCCTCTTCAAAAAAACTGCTGTTCTCACTATTCTGCCAAAAAGATCACCCACAGACTGTTCACAAGAAGAACTTCCAGCAGCATGCAAGAACAAAGTCAGAGGCTACATGAGAAACTATGACCCACAGAAACCCACAGGGCCAGATGGGCTGCACCCAAAGCTGGTGCTGGCTGATCTCGATGGTGACCAAATGGAGTGTCCAACAGGTGGTCCCCAACAAGTGGAAAAAATGCAAATGTTATGTCATCTTCAAAAAAAGCCAGAAGAACCATTCGGAGAACTACAGGCCGATCAGTCTAATTTTTGTCCATGGGAAAGTCACACAGCAGGACCTCTACACAAGGAAAGATATTACAGTCCACTTAGGCAGACAACTTAGATGGGTAAAAGTTGGTTGGATGATTGGGCTTAGAGGTAACAGTTAATGGCTTGTATTCTACCTGGACTGCAGTGACAAAGTGGAGGACCACAGGGGCCCAACCTGTGACCCATCCTGCTTAACATCTTCATCATTGACCTGGGAAGAGTCACTCTTGTCAAGTTTGCAGGTGACACCAAAATGGGGGGAAGCAGTCAACGTGCTGGAGAACAGGGCTGCCATCCAGAGGGACCTGGGCAGGCTGGAGGAATGGGCCTTGTGCAGTTCAGCCCAGACAAATGTCAAGCCCTGCTCCTGGGAATGCAGAGCCCAAGGCAGCAGTCCATGCTAGGGATTCCGTTTGGGCAGCAGCTCTGCAAAAAAGACCCCAGGGCACTGGGGCCTGGAAGAAGCTGCTGCTGCAACCACGTGTTCCCAAGAAATGCTGCTCCCATCGATGTGGTGATTTCTTTCTTTCCCTTTCTCTCTCTTTCCCTCTCTTTCCCTCTGTCTCCCTCCTGTTACCTTACAGTGTGCATGTCGGATTGGATCCAAGTGACTTGGGTTGCATTCAGGGATCAGATTGTGATCTGAACAGGTTGGGATCCATTTCTGTAACTCTGGGAAGTCGCACCCCCATGTCTCAGCTGTGCACCTGAGTATTTTGGTCTGTTTATGTTTGCCGGAGCCAGAATAAATATTGCTTTTGATTTTCACCCTGGGAGTAACCTTGTTGGCCTCTGGATCACCGCACAGATAAACGAACCCTCCCCCCCAGTCAGGCCTGGATGCGAGTGCATGGCTCTTGGGTCTGGGGCGGGACATTTTTGGCACAACGAGCAGGGTTTGTCTGTTTGTAATGGTGACAGGGTGAAAGAAAATTGTGATTTCTGGCATGGTTATGATGGCTCCCTGGGATATGCCCCCTTTATATTGCTCCCAACTGTCTTAAGCTCTGTTGGTGAAACTTGGAGCCCTGGCAGCAGCTGCATGGGTGGCTGCTCAGAAAGGGAGGTCAGAAATACTTAAAATTGGAAGAGAAAATGAAGTGTTGAAAACAGTGAATGAGGCATTGGAGACATGTCTGGAGGCAGAGTGGGCAGCTCTGCTGATAACAGAGAAGGCACTAGTTGAACTGAAAAGGGAAAAGGAGATTATGCGAGGTAACTTAGAGGATGCTTATGCATGTGAGGACAGGCTGACATTACAGCTGCTCTGTGGTTGTTGGGCCGGTGGGGAAACTGTTTTTTCGAGTTTTACAGACAAGGTTGCTGATCTGTCAGGGTAAGCGGCCACCTATTGTTGGGATGAGGGGGTGGTGAAATCGGGTCCCACTCCTGATTCTGATCCCGAACTCCAACCCCTAATTATTATTAATGAGGGGGTGGCAGAACCTGATTCTGCTCTTGATGCAGATCCTGATTTCAAACTCCAACTCCTAATTATTATTGATAAGGGGGACAAGTCTGAAACCTCTGCTGTAGGGAAAGCAAATGCATGTGCCCTAACGGAGTTGGCTGAATTGCAGGAGCATGAGGGAGCACTACGCTTTGTGATTCAAACAGTACTTTGCTGGGGTGGAGGAAACGGATTTTGGGAACAGGATGATATGACTGCGATTGGTACTCCTGGAATCAGGCTTCACAAAGTTTCACCAAGTCAGTTAGAAGAAGAAGAAGAAGAAGAAGAAGAAGAAGAAGAAGAAGAAGAAGAAGAAGAAGAAGAAGAAGAAGAAGAAAGGGGGCCAGCAGCGCGCATGCGCTTGAGGTGAGAAGCCATGGGAATCGCAGTATCCGCAGAAGAAAAGTCATAGAATCATAGAATCATAGAATAACCAGGTTGGAAGAGAACCACCGGATCATCGAGTCCAACCATTCCTATCAAACAGGAGGAGGACCAAATCCTACCACTATCCCTCTGGCAGAGAAGGACAGTGATATTGCATATTTGGAGACTGGTGCAGAGCCCTCAGCGACTGCAGATAATCCCTTTGATCCAGGGTCAGCAGCCCCTGAAAGAACTTTGATTTATTTTTGTCCGCAGAGGTGCAGTGACCCTAAACAACTACAAACTTTTCCTGGGATTTGTTCCCGGGAGGCCGGAGACTTGAAAACCTGTAGAGAAAGTACTAACTTCACCGCTACCACCGCGGGGGGGCCGCTGCCCTGGGTTAAGGGGGGGCCGCCTGCTGCTGCTGCTGCCGCTGCGAAACCCAAGCAGTTTCGGTATTACAGAAGGGACTGTTAACAGATATGATAAGAAATGACTCGATTAAATGACGTTGGTGGCAGTTCAAGAATCAAGAGAGTTTAAATAATGTGATTTTACAACAGGTGTGGCTTTTTGGTTTATCAAACACTTATAAAGATAACGGATGTTGGAAAGTTGAAACAGGCATGACCTGTATGTGGTATTTATAGACACACTGAAGGATGTGCTCGACAAGCAGGTAGACAACCAAGATGTTACAGAAGCCTTAATTTTGCGATCTGTGACAAAAAGTCCTAATGACAAATGTAGAAATGTGCAGTCTAAAAACTCGTACAACAACAGCTGGGATCATTTACCTATCAAGCACAGCTGATGGCTGCTGCCCTGACTGTAAACCAGGACAGAAAGACGTTCTGTTATAGATGCAGCAAGGAGAGACATTTTAAACGAGACTGCCACACGCAATGCCAGGAGAGAGGGCCTAAAAGCTGCCCTCAGTGTGGAAAGGGTAAACATGTTGGCAGTTGATGTAGATCAAAATGGGATAAGAACAGGACAGTATTTATCGGAAAACAAGGAGCTAAGCATAGTTCGGAGGCGCATACCGACACAGATGCCTCCACGGCAAGCAGCAGCTCTCATCTCAGAGCAAGAACCAGAGGCAGCACTGAGATAGACATGACCACCACCATTGCAGTTGTGCTGCAATCGTCTGCACTTCACACAATACCACAGAACGTAAAAGGACCATTGTGGGGTGGCTTTACTGCCTTGTAATTAGAGTGATTATCAATAATTCTGTTGGGAATCTTTGTTTTACCTGGGGTCATAGATGCAGGCTTTACTGGAATAATTCAAGCAAGGGTATGGACACCAACTGCACTACTGTTACGAACACCATCTCCACTAGTATTAATACCAAAGTATAGCCAGATACTCCAATTAATTTTGTTCAAAGCAGCTGTGTTCCAAGCTGACTCTATAGAGCGTGGCGCACAAGGCTTTGGGTCCACGGGAGTCCCTGAAATACATTTGGTTTAGTCCTTAAAAACTCAGCTTCCTATGTCGAACTGCATATTAATTTTTTTTTAAAAAAAGGGGAAAAGCCAGAACATCTTAAAATGGCTGTAGTGCAACCTTTTGTTGTGCACATTCCACTAATCTTGTGGGGGAGAGAGGTGTTAAGTGCAATGGGAATAGGCATTGGAACTATGAACGAGTGAAAAATTGGGTGCATTGCAAAATTTAGTGGAAGAGCAAATAGATCACGGGCATATAGTCCCATTTAATAGTCCTTGGAACACACCTGTATTTGCAATAAAAAAGAAATCTGGAAAATGGCGTTTATTACATGACTTTTCTAGACCAACTACAAGAGGCCTTAAATAAGCAGGCAGGCAATATCGCTGCTAGAGAAGTTTTGCTTAAACAATTAGTCTTAGAGAATGCAAAAATGGACTTAGTGCACTGTTAATTGCATGATCACCTGTTACAAAGATTGCTTGTTTTACCAGAATTGACTGATGCCGACTTTACGAGAGCAATGCAAGTCATAGCTTGGATGCCTATGCCTCCTGGTTTTCTATCAAAGGGCACTAGAATTACTCAGCTGATTTGTTTTCCAGCAATTGTACCCCATGCAGGAAACCACGTACGGGGAGATGGAGGCTTTGGTTCGACTGACCAGTCCGTGATTCTATGAACGCAGAAACTACAAAAATCATGAACCTGCAACGTATGACACTCACAGAGCAAAGAAGAATAATATTTTACCAGAAGTGAAATATTTGTTAGACCATCAATATAAACCTTATTAGATAATGCACGTGCATATTTTAAGTATTGTATGTTCCTGGGACCGTGTGTAATGTAAATATCCATAGCATCGAAAAATTGTGGATCCAATAGTGATAACCAACATTGTATGAATGTATTCAGCTAACTTTGAAATGAGTGGTCGTGTGTGTGTGTGTTTGAAGCGCATCAAACATCTGTAAGACTTACAAATTGGTTTTAATTAATCTTGGAAATATATCTCTGGGACCTTTCAATCTCAAATGTCCACTAAGCCAGCAAACAGGTAGATTTACCTGGGGATCTTCGGAATGAAAGGCTTCAGAATGAAAAATTTTAAAATACCTAGCAAAACAAAAAATAGGAAAAAAAGAGAAAAAACAAACAAACAATAAAACCCCATAGTCACTAGATTTGAAATTATTACAATGATAATCACCAAGGGAAGAAAAAGAAGCATTCAATTATTAGGCCAGGACCCGACAATCATTTATATCCCAATGACAAAAGAATATTCTAAGTGGTGCACGGCAAATATTTTGAATTTACAGATAGCTCTAACAAAATATCCAGGAAATATTGATATCCAATTACCGAGTCATAAATTGTTTTCCTCCCTGCAAACATTACAAATAGAACAGAAGCCCTTATGTGGAGAGCAACCGGTTGACGGCCCTACAATATTTACTGATGGCTCAGGAAAAACAGGAAGAGCAGTACTAATGTGGAAAGAAAATGGACAGTGGGCAAATAAAGTGTAGTATATATAGTAGAAGGATCAACACTAATAGTGGAAATATATGCAGTGCTAAAGCCTTTGAACGGCATCATAGTCCCTTTAATTTAGTTACAGATTTGCAATATGTAGCCAGAGTAGTGCAACGTATAGAAAGAGGATGGTTAAAACAGATAAACAATGAGTGATTTCTTTTAAATGTTAAAGCAGTTCTGGTTTCAAGTCACAGCTAGAAGAGCAGAACTTTACGTGATGCATATTTGGAGTCACACATCACTTCCAGGATTTATAGTCGAAGGGAACAGAATAGCAGACAGACTGACTGCAGAGGCAGTCCAAGGCCCACTACCAAACATTATTCAACTAGCACTAATGTCACATAATCTTATCATCAGTCTGCCAAGGCGCTATGTAGGCAACTTAAAATTTCATTATAATTGGCCCAGAACATAATAAAATATGCCCGGTTTATCAACAAATAACACCATTACAGCCTAGAGGAGCCAACCCGAGGGGATTAAGCGCTTTACAAATTTGGCAAAAAGATACTATTGACATACCTGAATTTGGAAGATTGAGATATGTACATGTTTCAATTGACAGGTCGATATGCGATATGCGATATGGGCAACAGCACATACAGGGGAATCTTTAAGGGAAATAGTGTCAGAAGAGATGCTGAGCTAAAATGACCATGAATGCTGCTGAGCCTCTGGAGTTAACAGTGCAGAGAGCTTTGATAACCAGCTAGCCTCCAGCCTGAGAAAATTCTACGTCAGTGGCAAAAACAAGAAGGCATAGAAACAATAACAGTGGTCACAAGGAGCTGGGAAGGAGAAGAACAGCTGTGGAAATTTTTATGAAGGACTTGCAGGACTGTTGTTGACATTTCACTAAGGTATAAAGATGAGGTTGTAACAATAAACTGGGTCTTAGCTTGAAATGAAAGCAGAGTCTGTGTGTGTCTGTTAATATGCCACAAATAGCAAACTCACACAGGTAAAAACAGACAATGGGCCAAGATATATAAGTAACCAACTTGAGAAGTTTTTTCAAACCTAGGGAATAACACGTCACAGGGGCATACCACATTCTCCACAAGGACAGGCAATAGTGGAGCAAGCCTATCATAGAATCATAGAATAACCAGGTTGGAAGAGACCCACCGGATCATCGAGTCCAACCATTCCTATCAAACACTAAACCATGCCCCTTAGCACCTCGTCCACCCGTGCCTTAAACACCTCCAGGGAAGGTGACTCAACCACCTCCCTGGGTAGCCTGTTCCAGTGCCCAATGACCCTTTCTGTGAAGAATTTTTTCCTAATGTCCAGCCTAAACCTCCCCTGGCGGAGCTTGAGGCCATTCCCTCTTGTCCTGTCCCCTGTCACTTGGGAGAAGAGGCCAGCACCCTCCTCTCCACAACCTCCTTTCAGGTAGTGTTAGAGAGCAATGAGGTCTCCCCTCAGCCTCCTCTTCTCCAGGTTAAACAACCCCAGCTCTCTCAGCTGTTCCTCATAAGGCCTGTTCTCCAGCCCCTTCACCAGCTTTGTTGCTCTTCTCTGGACTCAGACGCTGAAGAATATGTCGTTAAAACAAAAAGGGGGAATGAAGGGTAAAACACCATAGAACAGATTAAGGAAAGCACTGTATGTATTGAATTGCTTAAATGTGAGAGAGAATTAGGAAATAGGAAAATCACCTGTAGTAAGGCATTTTTTCATCTTTACAAACAGAGGGTCAGCAGCTCAACGAGGAAGGACCATATCAGTTAATAACATGGGGTCGAGGATATGCTTGTGTTTCCACAGGTCAAGCACCCAAGTGGATGCCAGCACGGTGTGTCTGTCCGTATCTAAGCAGAGATAGCAATTATGACAAAGATGACGACAATACTAATACGGACAGTAATAATGCTGGGGCTATATCAGCACTCATGGACGGGGCAAAGAAGCTTGAAGATGAATGATGATTGAAAAAAAAAAAACCCCAAAAAAACCCCAAAAAACTTGTTATAAAGGATTCTTAAGTCAGAAAGCTAGCTAAAGGCCTTAATCAAAATCACTTTTCTTGCACTAGTATAATTCTGTGTATCTGTAGTAAGATATTTCTATGTTTAATCATGTGTCAATTATGTTTTCCATGAAAGGTACAACAAACAATTGATGGTTTATATAGTTTATAATGTTTATAAATAAAAGAAGGGGGAAATATGGGCATAAAGATTCCAGTATTGCATGTATGCTGGGGCAAACAGCCGATGCCTTGGTGTACCTGCAGTGTTAGCAGCAAGTACAGAACAAACAGCCGATCTTCTCATGCTTGCTAGCTTTTCGAGACCTTGGAATCTTTATTAAGACCCGTGGGTTAATAGGAAAGGAATGCATTAGGCGGAAAACATGAAGATAAGGGGCATATCTGCGGAAAACAGGGGGTTGCACTCTGTTGCTGCACTGCAGGATTCTCATGGGTGGAAATTCACTGGAAATGGGCCAAATCGGGAAAGGCAGCAGGCCTGGACAACAATGGCAAATTGATTTTCACCTTCACACAGTATGGTTGGTATGATCAGTCTATTTGGCTGATGTGGCAAAATGTAACTCCCTCATTTATCCCTGTCAATGAAAGTTGGCTTTGTACAGTAAATGGTTATGGAAATACGATTGGAATCTATTTGATGGAAAAGGGAATATGGAACAATGGATCTGTGAAATTGTTGCCGCCAGGCTATTTTTTGATCTGTGGTGATCAGGCTTGGGCAGGAATCCCCAGTAAAGTAGTAGGGGGTCCATGTTATCTTGGCAAATTGACCCTATTTGCTCCTAGCATGGATCATTTCAATATTTCAAGATGACCTTGTGTGAAGTGAGCTTTTTCTCACACAGAGCTTAGACCTGAGTGTAAAGATAATGTGAAATTGTGGAATAGGGGCGAGATTCTTGCTGCGGCCATGTTGGCCCCAGGAGTATGGCCTGTTGGAGTATCAAGCAATTCAATCTGACTTCTAAAATGATATCGAACTTGTTAGCGGATGTCGATAGCATGAGACATGCTGTTTTAAAAAATAGAGCAGCCATAGATTTTTTTTTGCTAGCACAGGGCCATTGTTGCCAGGAATTTGAAGGTATGTGTTGTATGAATCTTTCTGATCACTCTAAATCTATCCAGAAGCAGCTTCAGCAACTTGCAGAAAATATGCACAAAATTACTCTGGTTTCTTCACCTTTTGATCAATTCTTAGCGAGTTTAGGATGGCCGAGTTGGCTAACTAGTTTGCTACGCACAATTTTAATACCTTTAATTGCAGTAGGCCTGTTAATTTGTTGTTTTCCTATTTTGTTATGATGCTGCCAGACTTGTTTGGAAAATAGCATGGATTCTATTTTAAAAAGAAAGGGAGGAAGTGTGGGAATATATGCTGGTCTAATGATGTGGCTTTATCAGGTTGCTAGGGAGAAAGTCTGGAATGCATCAAGGTCGAGAAGCGGCTACAGCATGAGAACAAGATGACAGTCTACGTGCAAAATTACTTGTACAAAAACTACTAAGGGAAACTTTGGGCTTTAGCCAAGCATTACGTAAACGTAAGACAAGATAGCAGAAAAGTATATAAAGCTTGCTTGCTTGCAAATAAACGACTTGATTTCCAGTCATATTGATTGTCTGTGATCATGTCCAGGGTACCTGCACGGGTTCGGTCTCTCACAGGCTGAGACCTTTTCCCACAACTGTTGATTTTGTCTTTGTGTTTAATATGATTAATGTGGCTACTTTCACTATACCTGTATTGAGATTTATTTATTGCCAGAACTGTTGATTTTGTGTTTGTATTCAATACGGTTAATGTGGCTACTTTCTCTATACTATACTATTACACTATACACTATTACAGAGTTTGGGTTTCCCTGAGTTGAATATTTCTTTTCGTAAGGAAGTTGCATCTTTCTCTGTCAATATTCTCTGTTACTGGTATTATTGCTCCTCAGGAAGAGAGATCTAAACCCACGGATCTCAACTGGGAGCAAGAAAGTGGTGGTGAAGGATACTCTTGAGAATGTCATCATCACACAGTTTTGTGATTTCTGTCTTTGGGATCCAAAATTCTATCCTTTGGAGAAGCCAGATTACTATGAGGCTTTATACCTGCCTCAAGTTTCCTAATGCTCTGGTTTTAAGCCCCCTAAATTTATCTGAGTCAGTGGGATTCTGGTTACAAAATCAAACCTTAAAACTTTTTGGAGAATAAGTGGCACCCCTTTGAGTGCTCCAACATTATTATTGTTTGTGGGTTATGCATTAACATTGGAGTTGTTTATTTACCATTGCTATTAATCTAAGGGACAGAAAACCAAGGATAAGAACTGTAGTTTCGACCTTATTTGTTAAAATGTTACACTCGTACTCGTTCACTCGGCTATTGTTATATTAATCCTGATCCTTGTATAATCATGCATGCCATCCTGGCTGTCTTTTCCTCCCTATCTTTCTTCCTCTATCAGGTATATCCCGATTCCAAACTTCTCCTGTCTTAAGAGGCCACTTAAATAATACACAGGATGACAGTTGTTTAGCTAAAGCAACATGTTTCTATAGGCCTTTGTGTAGAAAAGGGGTCTGTTGCTAGATGATTTCTGATAAGCAGGGCAAGTCATCTGGAACTGTGATAAGAGTGGAAAACAACACCGATAAGGATGGCAAGGATCCGGAGAACACGCTCGCAGATTGAAGTTAAAGGAAGTTAAGACAATCAACTTCATCCCTGAGAAGACACTGCACAGGCACAAACAGGAAGAAGACTCTTCTCAAACTCCTTATAATAAGAAGCGGGGAAAGGTTATGAATATGTATAGGTGGTTTTGGGAATATGTAACAGTTTACTGTATAAAGCCAAGACAAGTTGCCACGATGGGCACGCACGTTGTTTTGGAGAAATAATTCCCCCATGCATCTCAGCGCTGAATAAACATACCTACTTTATAACTTTATAAGTTGTAGAGTCTTGATTCTGTGTGTCACTCAAGCCAGAGCTGTGTAGCTGTGCTTCAGTGAGAAAGGAGACTGTCCAAGGCTAACCATTTCTGTGGTTTGAAACACAGCCAACTCAGCTAAAGTGAAGTGTGGACTTATGATAATGGAATAACAGAAATAATTGTAATAGTAACACCCTTTTAGTGAACCACTTGCAATAGCCTAGCCCACGTTAATGAATATGTATGCTTTTATACTATAAGTAGCTGGTTGTTAGAAAATACGGTGTGCAAGCTAGGAGGAGAAATTCTCCCTTGCACCCCAGTGCTGGCAATAAACATACCTGCTTTATAACTCTCCAGAGTTTTGAAGTTTGATTCTACGTGTCAGTTTTTGCACCCCAGATGGGAACCTCTCTGTCTGGCTGTGGGACCTGCTGAGGAGGGGGACTCCTATGGGCACCCCCAAGATTTCTCGGGAGGGCTCCCTTCACTCACCCAGATCACCATAGGGGCAAACAAGGGCCACCTCCAGCAGACCAGGTATGTTCATATAAGGTAAAGGGGTACCTATAAGACGCAAGGAGACGTCCCGCGCACGGGAAGAGTGTGGTTGCTCACCCCTGGGGGAGAGTGCACTCTAAGGGTGGTATTACCAATAATTTGGGTCCTAGCCACCTAGCTCAGGGTGGTAGGAGTGGTATGGTAACCTGGGTCCTCCTAGCCAGGGTGGCAGGAGTGGTATGTGGTGTCATCATAGTTACGGCCATTTGTTGTAAGTGTTCGGTACCGTGTATATTTTAAAGAACCAGTGTAACATCACATATTTTGGATCCAATGTTGTGAGTGCTAAACGTGGTTTGGAATAAGTGATTTGTGTGCTTGAGACGCAACATTGTTGTGAAACGAGTGTGGAATTCAGATCCATGGTTCCATTGTCCCATGAGGGGCATGGCAGGAGACGAACAAAGCAAAAGTATTTACTTGTGTTTGTGTGTGATTTGCCATTGGTGTCATTTGTTTGTACATGTTAAATGCCGGCGTTGTCATAAACCTATCATCCCCCCACACGGGGGAAATAAGAAGCTAAACTGAGATATTGTTTAGATTTTGTGTGTATTCGTTGCAGAAAAAATTGCGGAAAAGTACGCTATTACATCTTGCACCCTGGGTATGGTTTTATTGTAGCAGAACTAGTTGGTCAGTATTCTTACGTGAAAGTAGTTGAGGGAGGAGGTGCTGGAGTTGGAAGTATTGAGAAAGTTATTTTGGAAACAATCCTTTGGTATACTTATGCCCACATTATAATCATTGTCATATGGCAGTGATTGTTAAATGTAAAAATTGTTGGTCTGATAGTCCCTCAGAAGTAAGTTTATGAGAACATTTAAATCCTAGCTGCCAGGAGCATGGGCAATTGTTAGCTGTTGCTAGTTTTCTGGAATGAGACAAGAACCAGATACCCTGTAAATCATGGTTGGTGCTGTAAAAGTGACAGGTCTGAGTTATCATGACGCAAGGGAAAGCAATTGCACAGCAACAAAGGAGTAAACTTCTGTGTGTTAGCAGGATTCAATCCTGAATAAGGTTATGTGAGATGGGAGGGAAGCAGGGAAAAGAAATTCCCAAAACACCCCTCTGGGCTGTATTTTAGCACACTGGAAGGAAATATCTGGTGAGCTCAGAGGGACATCCTCTAAAGGATCCCTCATAAAATATTGTAATCAGTGGTGGCCTCTTTACAAACTGGATAATGGGCAAAAATGGCCCCTGACTGGGACCCTCAGTTATAATACTCTTCTACAACTAATGTTGTTTTTAAGAAGAGAAAGAAAGTGGGATGAGGTAATACATGGGGATATGATTTTCACCATGCGAAATCACCAGGAATATCAGAGAGACTGTGTACTGACACCTCCACAAGATCCTATGGTATTAGCATTGGAAAGGGAAAACAAGAAAAAAAGGAAAAGTCAAAAAGATATTGTTCAACATGTAGGATAGGACAGAACACCATGCAGAGACACAGCCCCCTTGATCCAGGGTCAGAAGTAGGGATACAACAGCTAGTCTCTTTATTCTTAGGACAATTAGCTCCGGACATTCAAAGGAAAATGCAGAAATTAAAACCAGCCAAAAGTAGGGATTTGGAAAAGTTGCTAGGTGAGGCTTGGAGGGTATATAGCAATTGGGAAGAAGTGATACGGGGCTAGGGGGTAGAGGGACTAACAATCAATGATATTTAAGTTTTAACATTTAAGGTTGAATAGAATAACAGTTATGTAGCTTTAAGTTGAAATAGTACAAGGACAAGCTCTGCGCCTGTTAGCAGAGAAGCCCCTGATAAGGAGCAAAATTCACTGCCTGAAGCAACTTGAACTGGTCAAGACTGGCCTTGTGGTTTGGAGGAACGCCAAGGACCCAGGGAGCATGCACAAGGAACAAGGTTACTAAAAGTTCACAAGGAGGAAGACATCTTTCTTCATCCCTAAGGCCCTGGTCCACGACCAGGAGGCACTGTGCATGCGCCAGTACACTTCAATAAAGAGCAGGGAAAGGCTATGAATATGTATAGGTGTTTTTAGAATATGTAACACTTTGCTATATAAAGTCAAGACAAGTTGTCACAGGGGGGGCACACGTGTTTGGTGAGAAGACTCCCCATGTGCCAGCGTGCAAATACATGCCTACTTTACAACTTTCGGGTTGTGGAGTTATTTTCCGCAAGTCAGAAGAGATAAGAAGGAGAGATAGAAAGGCATTAGTAGCAGCTTTACAGGAAGCTCAGGAGAGACAGGGACCAGGACCTAGAAAACCTCTAGGAAAGAATCAATGTGCATGGTGCAAATGACAGGGACACTGTAAAAATGAATGCCCAGAAAGGCGACAGGGAAAGGTGAATAGAGTACAGGCTTCTGTCCAAGATGACTGATGGGAACTTGGGGAATCTACCCTAGCGGAACCACTAGTTACATTGAAGCCAGGGAAAAGACAATGAAAATTGGAATTTTTGGTAGATACAGGAGCAACCTAATCAGTTTTAAATCAAGCTTTAACACCTGTGGATAACAACTTTGTAACAGTAAGGGGAGCCACTGGCCAGAGCAAAAAAGGCATACTTTACAAAGCCTCTTAATTTTAAATTAGGTAAACAATTAAGGGTATATAAATTTTTATATATACCAAATTCACCAAAACCCTTATTAGAGAGTGACCTGTTGGAACAATTGGAAGCAGAAGTAAAATTTGAAAAAGGAAAAAGAAAAACTGCGGCTATGTGTGTGAATGCCCCCCCCCGCCCTTTTCTCTTCTCTGAATGTGAAAGTTTTTTTCTCCTTTCCACTTCTTTGCTGAGTCCACAGGAGTTAACCATGTTATCTATGTAGGGGTATACTAAGTTATGAGAACACTCTGCATTCCAGTGTCCCTTATCAGATCAGCAACTGCTGGGCTCTGGCACAGACAATAGTGAATGGGATTTTAGCCAATACTAATGAAAGAATAGTTTCAGGGCCCAAAAGGAGTATGCCAGTGACAATACCCTCTGAGATTAAAAGACTGCAAAGGAATAGAAAGCCCAATTAATAACTTTTTTTACAGCATAGAACTAATAATGGAATGAGAATCTGACTAATGAAAAAGCTGGATGGAATTTTCCAAGTAGTGCAGGACCTGAGAAAAATAAAAAGTTTGTCAAAGATTTGAATAACCAGATTTTTTTTACAGCGTTAAATCTAAAAGATGCATTTTTCTCTCTGCCACTAGCCAAAAAAAGTCAAAAGCATTTGAAAGAGAGAGTCCTACCTCTGGTAGGAAAACCCAACTTACTTGGACGGCGTTACCCCAAGGTTTTAAAAATAGCCCAACAAATCTTGGAAATTAATTAACACAAGAAATTGAAGCATGGGATTCTCCCTTTAGAGATTAATAGCAACTGAAACGAGACCTAAGTTCATTCAGTGGACTGCAAGTTCTGTTGAATTTTCTTGGATTAAATGGCTATCAAGTCTCTCAACAGAAAGCCCAAATGATGCAAGGATAAATGACAAATTTGGGATATGGACTATCCAGGGAACAACAAGAACTAGGTACTGCAAGGAAATAAGCTATCTGCCAGACTCCTAGACCTCAAACCATTAATGAACTTCGTACGTTTCTGGGTATGACGGGTGTAAGGGTCGGTCAAAGGATCAATTTCTGCCTCAACATTTTTTTATTCTAAGCCTCAGAACTTGACTGTATAAATCACAAGATGCAGGCCTTAGAAAAACAGCCAAAGCTGGTACGGAATGAATGCTTTGTACCTAACTGCCTGTACCTACCTCCTTATCTCAAAAATGTTCTGTACCTGTCTCCAAGCCTCCCTGCTCCCTACCACTGTGAAAGATCCATGAAGCAAGGAGGAAAAAACAGGAAGATTAATGACGGGACTTACCACAGACCCATAACCCAACAGAGCATGTGCGCAAGGTGATGATGACTACTGGCCTTCATCAAGAGACCTCAGGTCAACCACCGCCACCAGGAGGAGCACATGCGCAAGGGGAGTATACTCCTCTCTTGGCATGTGTGGCCTGCTAGGTGGAGATTGAAACATCTCCACAGGCAAAGGTGGGTCACAGGTGTATTGACTAGCATAAAAGACAGCTCTGGAGCAGCTGAATTCTGAAGATCTTCCCCACCGTGTGATTGCCTCGATCGAAGACAGAGGCAGTGGAATGCCTTCTGGACTGGGACCCCAGAGATGCTGGACATCTGTGGACCCATGGTGGTAGCTATAAACCCCTTTTCTTCCCTTTCCTCCCCATCTTTTTCCTTATTCTCTCTCTCTCTCTTCCTATTGCAAGCTGCTTTACAGGCACAATTAATAAAGTTCCCGTTTAGATTGAAATTTGACTCCCTTGACTTGTTGAATTGTTGCTTTTTCCTTTGCACTCTGAAATCATAAATGAGACGAACCATCACGCATCCGCTTATGAGTGGACCATGACAATGGGGTGGTGCCACCTGTGGATCTACAACTATGGACTCCTGGTAAGACCTCTCTATGAGCTTTTAAAAGCTAACCCTAAGGAACTTGCATGGAATAGGGATGCAGACAAGGCCTTCCACAAACTAAAATAAGAATTAATGAGGGCACCTACTTTGGGTTTGCCAGATACTACTAAGCCCTTCTGGCTATTCTCCCACGAGAAACAAGGAATAGCCTTGGAAATCCTTGCCCAAACTTCAGGGCCTTATCGGAGAGCGGTGGCATACTTCTCAAAACAACTGGATGAGGTCAGTAAAGGATGGCCAAGCTGCCTAAGAGCAGTTGCAGCAGTTGTGATCAATATCCAGGAGATCTGTAAATTCACTTTGGGCCAGAAGATGACAGTGTTAGTCTCACGTACAGTATCTGTTTTGTTAACATTGTGGTCCCAGCTTCTCTTCTCAGTGGAATGACAACCAGACTGTTGATGAAACAATAAAAGCTGTGTATTCCAGCAGACCAGATCTGAAGGAAGAACCTCCGGATGATGCACAAAATTCCTGGTTTACAGATGGAAGTAGCTTTGTCAGACAAGGTACCTATAAAGCTGCTTATGCAGTAACTATTAGGAACAAGGTAACCAAATCCCAGCCATTACCTGCAGGGACTTCAGCTCAGAAGGCTGAAATCATTGCCTTAACCAGAGCCTTAGGACTGGTAAAAAGGAAAAAGATAAATATTTGGACAGACTCTAAATATGCCTTTTGAGTTGTTCATACTCACAGAGCCATCTGGAAGGAATGAGGGTTGTTGATGGCACAAAGAAAACAGATTGAACATGCTGAAGAAATACTTTGCCTATTAGAAGCAGTACAATTACCAACCAAAGTAGCCATCATGCACTGTCAAGGACACCTGAGAGGTAACATTGACCAGGAAAGAGATAATAGATTGGCTGATTATGAGGATAAACGGGCGGCAAAAAGAATGCAGGAAGAGCAAACTTTAGCTCTAACCCTAGATAATAAAGATGAAAATTTAGAAAATCAGAAAGATATTAGATACTCCAAGTCCGATCAGAAATTAATACAAGAACTTGGAGGACAAATCCTTTCCCAGAAGTGGGCACAATTAAAAGACGGCAGAACTATTGTACCTGCCAGCTTGGTCTGGGAACTTGTAACATGATAAAACCCACTGTGAACCAGACTCTTTATATAAAATCCTAAATCAGAAATGGATAGGGAGGAAATTTATATAATATGCTTCAGACTCAACAGTGTGAAATATGTTAAACCAAACACAATTAGGAATTGTAAGGAAATGTGCCTAGAAAGTGTTGGTGAAAGTTGGGGAATCTCCACAAAATAGGTTACATAAAGCATTGTATGTTATGAACTTTTTATGGTTAAGTGGGTCAGATACAGTACCACCAATTGTTAAACACTTTCATGCAATGACAGATAGATTAAGTCAACATGATGATGTTCGGGTATTAGTCAAATCTATAGACACACAAAAATGGGAAGGCCCTTTCAAGTTATTAACGTGGGGAAGAGGTTATGCTTGTGTCATTACAGATAAAGGGCCTCGATGGGTACCGGCTAAATGGGTACGTCCATACATTGAGACAAGAGCAAAAGTGACTGACAAAGATGGGGTGGATGCTGACTTTGTGGACATTATTAGGTGCTTTAGTTGAAAAACAAAAAGGGGGAATTGTGGAGGTTTTTGCAGGCTGAAGGACACAGGGAAATGGAGGCTGTCCTTGAAAGACCTTGGCTGAGACAAGAAGAAGCACGAAGAAGGCATGAACAGTTAATCTTAGCCAATCATATAACACCACATCGTAGGAGGGGGAACAAGGAGCAAAATCAACCAATCATTGTAAAGAAAAACAGGCGCGCATTCTTACTAGTTAACATATATAAAGGAGCCATTAAGCCTAAATAAAGGTCTTCTGCTCATCAGGCAGTAGTCCTAGGCGAATTTATTTTTCTGAACTCCCAAGAAAAGGGAGGTACAGATACTTGTTAATATTCAGAGATACCTTTTCCAGATGGCCAGAGACTTTTAGCAAACATCATGGATACACTACACCAAAATTAAAAGGGCCCCTAAGCCACAAAAAAGATGAAAATTGATTACATTTATTAATGTAATGTTATGTATGGGAACAGTAAAGTCTTGGGACCAAAATGCATATTTGCAACTGGCAAATTGTTGGTTATGTACAGCTGTTCCAGAGGTAATATAGAAATGCCCATGTTTGGGACGCATCTTCAAATTGGATGCGGGGACCACAAAACTGGACAAGCACTTGTATAGCAGGTTATATAACTCCACACCTATGTTGGGAGGTAATGAATTTGAAAAGACAATAGTTAATATCTCATCAGAAATGGAAATCATAACTAACAACACTGCAGATGCCCTCACAGCTATCCAAACTGAAGTGACATCATTGAGCAAAGTGGTTTTACAAAATCAATGTCTTTAGATAGATCAACAGCGCAGATGGGAGGAGTATGTACCTTAATAAATAAAAGTTGCTGCATTTACATTGACCAATCAGGAAAGGTGACAAAAGACATAGATGAAATCTGGAAACAAATCAAGGTTTTATATGAAGCAGCATGAGATAGTACCTCTTTTGGTTTTACTGAATGTTGAGGAGTTCTTAGATCAAAATGGGCACGGATATTTAGATGTGCACAACCCAGCATTTGCACCTGAATAAAGTTAGCCTTGCAAAAGAATTAGTTACTGTAGAGGACACGTTGCCTTTAAGGTTTCTCTCTGTATTATTAGAAAGTTGCTCTGTCTTGTACTGCTCTCACTTCTCACGGGAAGCTTTCCTCAGTAGTCCTTGACTTGTTACTTTGTAGACCAGAGTGCTCACATAGCTGTTTCTCATGAGAAAGCATAATACTGTAGGTAAACAATGATTGTTTACTGCTAAAGGAGAACTGACAAATCAGCTTGTAACACCATGGCGTGCCCCTGCTGAAGAGGGGTATAAATGTATTGTGAAATCTGAATAAAACAGCTTCACTAGATCATATTGGTCGTGTGGTGTCCATATCCTCTGCAACTGAACTTTGGGAAAAGCTTACCTCTTGGTTACCTAACTTTGTTTGGCTTAGACAATTGTTTGCTTTGATAGTTGCTTTAATGATTTTAGGGCTTTTATTGTATTTTATGTTCAAATGTTTTATATGTTGTACTGGAGGGGCTATTAATGATTATGAACAATGGAAAAAACATCAACTTCGCCAGAAGATAGAACTGGGAAAATACTTTAAGAGCCTCAATACAGAAAGCACCCTTTAAATAAGTAAAAGAATTTACTAATAGGTTAGAAAAGGGGGTAATGGAAACAAGGCATTCTTCAAAACGAGAACATGTTACCAGGAACACTGGGTGCTCAAGCCAGAGCTGTGCAGCTGTGCTTCAGTGAGAAAGGAGACTGTCCAAGGCTAACTGTATCTGTGGTTTGAAGCACAGCCAACTCAGCTAAGGTGAAGCGTGGACTTATGATAATGGAATAATGGAAATAATTGTAATGGTAACGCCCTTTTAGCAAACTAATTATAATAGCCTAGCCCATGTTAATGAATATGTACGCCTTTACACTATAAGTAGAAGCTTATTAGAAAATACGGTGCGCAAGCTAGGAGGAGAAATTCCCCCTTGCACCCCAGTGCTGGCAATAAACATACCTGCTTTATAACTCTCCTGAGTTGTGAAGTTTGATTCTGCGAATCAGCTGCATGGGCTTGTTGTGTCCCAGGTGCAGGACTCTGCACTTGGCCTTGTTAAACCTCATCCCATTGGCCTCAGCCCATCGATCCAGCATGTTCAAATCCCTCTGTAGAGGCTCCCTACCCTCCAGCAGATTGACACCCCTCCCAGTTTAGTGTCATCTGCAAACTTGCTAAGGGTGCACTCAATCCCCTCATCCAAGTCATTGATAAAGATATTGAACAGGACTGGACTCAGAACCGAGCCCTGGGGACACCACTTATGACTGGTCTCCAGCTGGATTCAACTCTATTCCCCACCACTCTTTGGGCGTAGCTATCTAGCCATTTTTTAACCCAGCAGAGGGTATGCCTGTCCAGGCCAGTGGCAGCCAGTTTCTCAAGTAGGATACTGTGAGATACTGTCAAATGCTTTATTAAAGTCCAGGTCCACTACATCCACAGCCTTTCCCTCACTGATCAAGCAGGTCACGTTGTCATAGAAGGCAATCGGGTTGGTTTGGCAGGACCTGCCTTTCATAAAACCATGCTGACTGGGTCTGATCACCCGGTTGTCCTGTGTGCACTGTGAGATAGCACTCAAGATGACCTGCTCCATGACCTTCCCTGGCATCGAGGTCAGGCTGACAGTCCTGGAGTTCCTCGGATCTTCCCTCTGGCCCTTCTTGTAAATAGGTGTGACATCTGCTAATTTTCAGTCAAGTGGAAGCTCCCCAGTCAGCCAGGACTGCTGGTAGATGATGGAAAGTGGTTTGTGAGCATCTCCACCAGCCCCTTTCACAGAATCACAGAATCACAGAATAACCAGGTTGGAAGAGACCCACCGGATCACCGAGTCCAACAGTTCCTACCAAACACTAAACCATATCCCTCAGCACCTCGTCCACCCGTGCCTTAAACACCTCCAGGGAAGGTGACTCAACCACCTCCCTGGGCAGCCTGTTCCAGTGCCCAATGACCCTTTCTGTAAAGAATTTTTTCCTAACGTCTAGCCTAAACCTCCCCTGGCGGAGCTTGAGGCCATTCCCTCTTGTCCTGTCCCCTGTCACTTGGAAGAAGAGGCCAGCACCCTCCTCTCTACAACGTCCTTTCAGGTAGTTGTAGAGAGCAATGAGGTCACCCCTCAGCCTCCTCTTCTCCAGGCTAAACAACCCCAGCTCTCTCAGCCGTTCCTCATAAGGCCTGTTCTCCAGCCCCTTCACCAGCTTTGTTGCTCTTCTCTGGACTCACTCCAGAGCCTCAACATCCTTCTTGTGGTGAGGGGCCCAGAAGTGAACACAGTACTTGAGGAGCGGTCTCACCAGTGCCGAGTACAGAGGGAGAAAAACCTCCCTGGACCTGCTGGTCACGCCGTTTCTGATCCAAGCCAAGATGCCATTGGCCTTCTTGGCCACCTGGGCACACTGCTGGCTCATGTTCAGTCAGCTGTCAACCAACACCCCCAGGTCCCTCTCCTCCAGGCAGCTTTCTAACCAGACTTCTCCTAGTCTGTAGCACTGCATAGGGTTGTTGTGCCCCAAGTGCAGGACCCGGCATTTGGCCTTGTTAAACCTCATGCCATTGGACTCTGCCAGCGGTCCAGCCTGTTCAGATCCCTTTGCAGAGCCTCCCTACCCTCCAGCAGACCCACACATCTACCCAGCTTAGTGTTGTCCGCAAACTTGCTAAGGGTGCATTCAATGCCTTCATCCAGGTCATTGATAAAGACATTGAACAGGGCTGGACCCACCACTGAGCCCTGGGGAACACCACTTGTCACTGGCCTCCAGCTGGATTTAACAACATTTACCACCACTCTCTGGGCCCGGCCATCCAACCAGTTTTCCACCCAGGAGAGTGTGCACCTGTCCAGGCCAGAGGCTGACAGTTTCCTAAGCAGAATGCTGTGAAAAACTGTGTCAAAGGCTTTACTGAAGTCCAGGAAGACCACATCCACAGCCTTTCCCTCATCCAGCAGCCGAGTCACTTTGTCATAGAAGGCGATCAGGTTAGTTTGGCAAGACCTGCCTTTTGTGAACCCATGTTGACTGGGTCTGATCACCCAGTTCTCTTGCATGTGCTTCATGATAGCACTCAAGATCACCTGTTCCATGACTTTCCCTGGCACTGAGGTCAGACTGACAGGCCTGTAGTTTCCTGGGTCCTCCCCGTGACTCTTCTTGTAGATGGGCACAACATCAGCCAGCCTCCAGTCCAGTGGGACTTCCCCAGTCTTCCAGGACTGTTGGAAGATGATGGAAAGGGGTTTGGCCAGCACATCCGACAGCTCCTTCAGTACCCTTGGATGAATCCCATCCGGCCCCATAGACTTGTTGCTGTCCAGTCGGGCTAGCAAGGCTCTGACCACCTCCTCTTGGATCACGGGAGCCTCATTATGCTCCTCTAGCTCCTGGGTTTGTACACAGATGGAACGACTTTCTTTACAATTAAAGACTGAGGCAAAAAATGCATTAAGTACCTCAGCCTGGTCCTCATCCCCTGTCACTGTTGTTCCTTCTGTGTCCAATAGGGACTGTATGGTCTCCCTAGTCCTCCTTTTATTATTTATATATTTATAGAAGGATTTTTTGTTATCTTTCACAGACTTGGCCAGTCTGATTTCTAGTTGAGCCTTAGCCCTTCTGATTTTTTCTCTACACAATCTCACTTCCCTCCTGTAGTCCACCCAAGAGGCCTGACCCCTCTTCCAGAGCCCATAAACATTTCTCTTCTTCTTGATATCACTCAAGATCTCTCTATTCAACCAAGCTGGCTTTCTCCCCTGCTGGCTTTTTTTCCGGAACACGGGGATGGCTTTCTCCTGAGCTGCTAGGATTTCCTTTTTGAAGAGCTCCCAGCCCTCATGGGCTCCCTTGCCCTTAAGGACTGTCTCCCATGAGACTTCGCCAACCAGCCTTCTGAAGAGATCAAAGTCTGCCCTCTGGAAATTTAATGCTACCGTCCTACTAACAACCCTCTTCACTTCACCTAGAACAGAAAACCCTATCATCTCATGATCACTTAGTCCTAGGCATCCACCTACTGCCACATCCCCCACAAGGCCTTCTTTGTTCACAAACAGCAGGTCCAGGAGGGCACCCTCCCTTATTGGTTCATTCACCAGCTGTGCAAGGAAGTTGTCTTCCACACACTCCAGGAATCTCCTAGACTGCTTCCTTTCTGCTCTATTGTTCTTCCAGCAGATATCAGGAAGATTGAAGTCTCCCACAATAACAAGCGGCATTGATCTAGAGATTAACCCCAGCTGTTTCTAGAAGAGCTCATCAGCTGCTTCTCCTTGGCTGGGTGGTCTGTAACAGACTCCCATCACAAAATCTACCTTCTGGTGGGCTCCTCTGATTTTAACCCAGAGGCACTCAACCTCCTGATCGCCACAATCCATCTCAACAGTGTCCAAGTCCTCCCTTACAAAGAGGGCTACCCCGCCTCCTCTCCTACCCTTCCTATCCTGCCTGAAGAGTTTGTACCCCACCATAGCCGTACTCCAGTTATATGAGTCATCCCACCACGTTTCTGTGATAGCAACGACATCATAGGCTCCTTGCCCTACAACAGCTTCCAGCTCTTCCTTCTTATTCCCCATGCTGCGTGCATTGGTGTAAATGCACTTCAGCTGAGCTGCTGAGCCTTCAGCCCTCTTAGAGGGAACAGAGTTCATTCCCAATTGCCTGGTAACTGGAGTGGCTTGCTCCAGAGTGCCTGTATCTCCCTTAGCACCCCGAGGTGTGTTCTCCCCCACTTTCTGTGTGGTGAGGTACTGGTGGTCCTCACCAGCACACCCTCTCCCAATCACCATTGCCCCACGTCCAGGCTTGTTCCTGTCTAGCCTGGGCTCAACCCCCTCCCCCTTCGCATCTAGTTTAAAGCTCGATTTATGAGCTTAGCTAGGTTTCTAGCAAGGGCTTTAGTCCCCCTAGGAGACCCACGTGTCCCATCCTTAGCGAGAAAGCCTTTGTCACTATTGTTCCCCCTGTGTCCAGCAAAGGATGGAGATTCTCCTTGGCCCTTCTTTTGTTATTGATATATTTGTAGGATTTTTTATTATCTTTTACAGAAAATTCTAGTTGCTCTTTAGCCCTTCTGATTTTCTCTCTTCAAGATCTCACTTCATCTTTGTAGTCCTCATGAGTTGCCTGCCCCTTCTTCCAAAGTTCATATCTTTTCCTCTTTTTCCTGATTTCCACCTAGAGCTCTTTACTCAACCAGGCCAGTTTTCTTCCCCTCCGGCTCATTTTTCAGCACACGGGGATGGCTTGCTCTTGGGCCACCAGGATTTCCTTTTTGAAGAGCATCCAGCCTTTGTTAGCTCCTTTGCTCTTAAGGACTGTCTCCAATGAAACTTGATCAAGCAGCCTTTTGAACAGGCCAAAGTGCCCTCTGGAAGTCCAAGGTGGCCATTCTGCTGACCCCTCTCCTTACTTCTCCTAGAACTGAGAATTCTATCATCTTGTGGTCTCTGTGCCCCAGGTGTCCTCAAACGGTCACATCTCCCAGAAGGCCTTCTCTGCTCATAAACAACAGGTCCAGCAGGGCTCCTTCTCTAGTTGGCTTACTCATCAGCTGTGTCACAAAGTTATCTCCCACACACTCCAGGAACCTCCTAGGCTGCTTCCTCTCTCCTGTATTATACTTCCAGCAGACATCTGGAATGTTGAAGTCTCCCAGAAAGACAAGTGCTAGCGATCATGAGACTTCTCCCAGTTGCTTGTAGAATATCTCATCAGCCTCTTCACCCTGGCTGGGTGGTCTATAGCAGACTCCCATTACGATATCTGCCTTATTGGGTGCTCCGCTGATTTTTACCCATAGACACTCAACCCTATCATCGCTATCGCTGAGCTCAAGGCAATCAAACCACTCTAACATAGAGGGCTACCCCACTGCCTCTCCTTCCTCATCTATCCCACCTGAAGAGGCTGTAGTCGTCCATAACAGCAATTCAGTTATGTGAGTCATCCCACCACGTTTCTATGAGAGCAATTATATCATAGTCCTCCTGCCTTACAATAACTTCTAGCTCCTCTTGTTTATTGCCCATGCTGTGTGCATTGGTGTAGATGCACTTCAGTTGGGCTGTTGATCTCCGTATGCTCCTAAGTGGAACAGTCTCCATTCTTAAGCAACTACTCATTGAATTATCTAACCCTTCTGTGGTGCCATTAGATGTGCTATTTCTCACTTCCTGTGAGATGGCAGACCAAGGGTCCTTGCCAGCACACCATCTCTCAGAAATTGGAGTGCCATTCCCAGGTTATGTCCCCCTCCCCCTTCACATCTAGTTTAAAGGTCTATTAATGAGCCCTTCTATCTTCTTGGTGAGTACTCTTTTGCCCCTAGGGGACAGGTGTACCCCATCCTTGGATAGCAAGCCTTGTGCTTTCCCTGTCAATCCACAGTCAAAGAACCCAAAGTTTTATTCCTCACACCATGTTCAGAGCCAGTTATTTCTTTCCCAGCACTTCCTATTCTTTCCCTCATCATTGCCAGTAGTTGGAACGACAGAGAAGAAAACAACTTGTTCCCCTGAACCCTTCACTATACTTCCCAAGGCCCTGAAATCCCTTTAATTACTCTCATTTTTTTTGTTAAGATTTCATTACTATCTAATTGGAAGATCAACAGTGGATAATAATCCATGGGCCTGACCAGAGTTGGTAGTTTTCTCACTGTATGTCTAACTGAGGCCCTAAGAAGGCAGCAAACTTCCCTGTGTAATGGGTTTGGTCTGCAGATTGGTCCTTCTGTTCCCTTCAGAAGGGAGTCCCCTATGACAGTAACCCACCTCTGCTTCTTATCAGATGCTGTTTTGATGGAGGGCTTAGGGTGTCTTAAGTAGGGAACATTTCTAGGCTGAGACACACCATCCTTGATGAAGTTTGGTTCCAGTTCCAGAGCTTCATATCTATTGCACAAGGGAACCTGGGAGGCTGAGGTTGCAGGGCAGACACGCCTGCTGCAGTGGGCAGGAGCCTGCTGCCATTCCCCTCAATCTCCTAAATTTCTCTCCTAGCCTGAATGGAGAGAGGATGGGGCATCCTTTGTCATACAAGGCATGCCTGCCTGTTTGGTCTGAGACAGGGAGCCTAAGGTGTTATTTCAGCAGTCTCCCTCTCACACACCCTGATGGTTCTCAACCTGCTCATCTCCTCCCTGAGTTCCATCACCAAGCGGAGGAGTTCCTCCATCCGAGCACACCTCCCACAGGTGAATTCCCCACTGGTGTCCGACACCAGTGCAAGAGGGGGGCACGCCCTGCAGCCTGCAATCTGTGTGGCAGCATGCACCCACTGGGGTTCTGTCTGCAAAGCTGCATCAGTCACAGCTGGTGCAGAGCTTGAAGCAGCCCTAATTTCCTGCCGAGTGGCCACCATGATACTCTGCTCCTTCTCCAGTGCCCTCCCTGCTCGCCCTGCCACACAAACTGCTGTGCCATGTTGTTCTGATGCGCCATGCATCTGTTTGCTCCTGTTCGCAGCACTCCGGTTGCTGGTGCTCCCACGGGGCCGTTTAAATCTCCTGCGGCTGCTTCCAGGACCGCCGCACCGCCCCATCCTGCATCAGCCACCACATAGGAGCTGCCGCTTCCGGGAGTCAGGAGCCGCCTGCTCCGCGCTCCCTCTGGGGTTCCTGGGCTTCCCCTGCTCTGACAACTGCACCTTTGCCTCGATCTAGTGCCCGGCTGCAGCACCTACTGTGTCTGCTGTCGATACATGCTGATTGAGAAAGACCACTACTTACACTTATCCTTCGGCCTTAAACTAAGGCCATCCTCGAGCTGGTGGAGCTGTAAGGGACATGGGTGGAAAAGGGTCACACCTGCAGGGAGGAGCAGACAGGAGAGGTGACCCCAACCTGACCAACAGAGGATTCCCTGCCATACACGTCATACTCTGGATAAAACTGAGGGAATCACAAGGGTCTCTCCTTTGATGGTCGATGTCCAGTGAAGACCTTGTCTGTCTATTTACCCCCATCCCAGATCCACATGTTCCTGAATCCAGTTCCTGGGTCCAACTCCCTCCTAGCCCAGGGCCATTCCCCAATTTGCTCTGCAGCACCTGTGGTGACATACCGTCATCAACAGGTGGGGGAATGCTTTCATGGAATTATATATATATTGGGGTTTTTTTGTTGTTATTATTTTATTAACATCGTAGTTTTAGATTCCAACCCGCAGATCTTTTCCTCTCATCTTCCTTTCCCTGGGGGTGGGGAGCAGTGAATTGAGAGCCAGTTTTAACTGCCATTAAGGCCGGGCCAGGGCTAAACTGTGACAGTTTCTTGGCACCCAACATGGGGCTCTAATTGGGCTGAACTGAATCAAATCGGACCCCTCCAAACTGCTCTGGAACGTTTACCCACCTAACTCACTCGGATAGCTCAGCTGGGACTGCAGCAGATTACTGCAGCATTACAGGTTTTTCCCTTGAGAGCTGAAGGGTTGGAAATTAAGGCTGACGGCTACTTTATGCGGCTTTTGAGAAAACTGTCACATTTTGTCTTTGAAAAACTTTTCCAACTGTTGATTAAAATGATAACATTCACAACAATGATACAGGTGCTGATGGCCTACAAATGGCTCATAGGTCTTGTGGTGGCCAGCGCCTGCACTCTAGTTAATGTGTTTCAGGAAGGGTATGTGATCAGATAAGTAAGGTACTACTGCAGGAGTTACACAATTGCCTCAGCTTCCACTGAGCATATTGCTTTGATAACAAGCTACGCAGAATGGAAATTTAAGACGGTTGACACTGTATCTTGGAAAACAAGAACTCTAGCCATGCAGACAGCATGAGCCATCACAAGCACAGCAGCTATGCAGACAACATCAGTCCTCATGAGCACTGCAACTACTCAGGTACTCCACCAGCACAGACCCTCATGAGCACAGCAGCCACTCAGACAGCACCAGCTATGAAAAGCACAGCAACTACTTGACCTAAACCCATGCCATGGATACACTGGCTAAATCCATACTGGTTCCAGTGGTTGCCAATACTACAGCTATTCAGACTGCAGACACTCCTACTGAATCCATACCAGTTCCAGGGGTTACAAGTACTATGGCTAAACACACAGCTACTACAGGCACTCCTTCTCAATCCACACTGGTGCCAGTTGCTCCTGTGAGCAAGAGCAAATACAAACATACCTCAGGAGAGGAGGAGAAACAGTTGGAAAAGGCAGCTAGCAAGAATGAAAATGGCTGAGAAAGAGAGTAAAGAAGAAAGAGGTCCTATTCCAGTGCAGGCGGAAGACCCAGGATGGGGTCCTTCATAGCAACCAAAGACTTCTTCATGATTGCCAAGACCTTCACGACCAGAAAGTCTTCAAAATCAGGATCAGCAAAGAGGACAATTCAAGACAATCAAAATCAGAGGTAGCCATAGAACCATAGAATCATAGAATAGTTAAGGTTGGAAGGGACCTTAAAGATCATCTAGTTCCAATCCCCCTGCCATGGGCAGAGACATCCCACTAGATCAGACTGCCCAAGGCCCCATCTAACCTGGCCTTGAACACCACCAGGGATGGGGCATCCACAACTTCCCTTGGCAACCTGTTCCAGTGTCTCATCACTCTCATGGTGAAGAAATTCATCAGATAATTATCCATGAAGGAGTTGTGACATAGGAATTAAGACTATTCCCCTCAGAAGCATGGCCAGGATCAACAGCCCAACTGAAGTGCATCTACACCAATGCACGCAGCATGGGCAACGAACAGGAGGAACTGGAAGCCATTTGTAAAGACAACTTTACTGTTTTGTCTGTCTCAAACATTGTATTGTTTGAGGGCTGCCTGCCTGCATCTGAGGGCCTTATTTGTTGTGGCGCCACCAATGAATAGGGGGAAGTATGTTGCGTGTGTACAGCGGCGGGCACTGCCTCCCCCCTTCTCAGACCCGCCTGCCTGCCCTGGAATGGCCAGACCCTCCTGAAGGAGCTTCTGCACAGGTTAGAAAATGTTACATTTAAAATATAATAGAAATACTGATCATTGATTAATCAAGAACTAGGATTGAATGTAGAAACAGTATGATTCTGTTGATTCTTAATGTATCCTAGCAACAGACCCCAAGGTACTTGTTCAAAGGACCTTATGTGATAAATAGGATCCAGGTGTGTTTAGGAAAAGTATGTACTAGCTACCCTACCCAAGTAGAACATACACCTGCAATAGCCAAAAGACCATCATAAATTTTGTAGAAGACAGAAGAATAGGTTTTGGGAGGCAAGACAGATATACCTGAGCGGTCAAGTGGAGATAAGAGCAGATACAGCCAAGAAAAATCAACGAGTTTGCCAAAAGAACAAAAGGTGAAAAGGACAACGCGAGGAAGACTACTTACTTCATCTGAGGAAGACTACTTACTTCATCAGGACGACCCCCAGAGGGGGCTACGCAGGCGCAGTAGAGACTGATGTCGCAATAAGGCGATGAAGCAACCTACCTATGCATATGTATTAGAGAATGTAGTAACCTGTTGAATATACATTAGATTGCAAAACTTTTAGAGAATAAAAAGCGGATGCTATGTGATGGTCTTCAGAACCAGATCTGGGTGCGTACCCCTGGTTCCCGGGGCCTCGAAATAAAGCACCACATATAACCTCCCAGTGTGGTTATGTTTGTCATTCTGCTAACACACACACATGGCAAGACACTCCCCCTACACACACACACGTGCTGATGGGGCACAGACTGGCCTTATTAAAACTTGCAAGGAGCAATTTAGGACACGCGCCCATCACTCCAGTCGGACCACCCTGGACCATGCAGCCTGGAAGAAGCTACAACTGGAGCTGTCTACTGGAGAGACCACATGTTCTCAAGGAACTGCTGTTGCCCATCGGAGTGGTGACCCTGTCCTTCCCTTTTCCATTTTTCCTCTCTCACACCTTTCCCCCATGCTCTCTCTCTCTCTCTCACTAATCTCACTGTGTTTTCTTGACTGGTATTGGTGTGTGTTGGATCAAATCCGAGTGACCCTGGCTGTATTTGGGGATCAGATTGTAGTCTGACCAGACTGAAACCTGTTTTAGCAACTTTGGGAAGTTGCCCCCCCCCATATTGGCTGTGCACCAGAGTATTTCGGTCTGTTTAGTTTGGCCGAAGCCAGAAGAAATTTTGCTTTTTGATTTCACCCTGACAGTGACTTTGTCGGCCTCCGGATGGCTGCACAGATAAATGAACCACCTTCTGCGACTCTACAGGTCAAAAGAAGGCCCAGACACGAGTGCGTAGCTCATGGATCAGGGCATGACAGGACTCCACCACTGCCCCGAGCAGCCTCTGCCAGTGCCCGACAACCCTTATAGGGAAGAAATTTTTCCCAGTATCTAATCTGAATCTCCACTGGCACAACTTGAGGCCATTTCCTCTCATCCTATCACTTGTCACTTGCTATCTGCTTTCAGGTAGTTGTAGAGAGCAATAAGGTCTCCCCTCAGCCTCCTCTTCTCCAGGCTAAACAACCCCAGGTCCTTCAGCTGCTCCTCATAAGACTCATTCTCCAGACCCTTCTCCAACTCCATTGCTCTTCTCTGGATGCTCTCCAGCCCCTCAATGTCTTTCTTGTGGTGAGGGGCCCAAAACTGAACACAGGATTCAAGGTGCAGCCTCACCGATGCCAAGTAGAGGGGCACAATCACTTCCCTGGTCCTGCTAGACATACCATGACTGATTCAAGCCAGGATGCCATGAGCCTTCTTGGCCACCTAGGCCACTGCTCGCTGATGTCAACCAGCACCCCCAGGTCCTTCTCTGCCAGGCAGCTTTACAGCCACTCTTCTCCAAGCCTGGAGCACTGCATGGGGTTGTTGTGGCCCAAGTGCATGATTTGGCACTTGGCCTTCTTGAATCTCATCCTGCTGGTCTCAGCCAAAGGATCCAGCCTGTCCAGATCCCTCTGCAAAGCCTCCCTACCCTCAAGCAGATCAACACTTCCACCCAGCTTAGCATCATCCGCAAACTCACGGAGGGAGCACTCGATCCCCTCATCCAGGTCATTGATAAAGATATTGAACAGAACTGGGCCCAGCACTGAGTCCTGGGGGGACCACTTGTGACCGGCCTCCAACTGGATTTAAGTGCATTTACAACCACTCTTTGGGCCAGGACATCCAGCCAGTTTTTCACACAGCAGACAGTACGCCTGTCCAGGCCAATGGCATCCAGACCCATAGACTTGTGAATGTCTAATGGCCGAGCAGGTCTCTAACCATGCCCTCTTCGATCATGGGAGCTTTGTTCTGCTCCCCATCCCTGTCTTCTGGCTCAGGGGGATGGGTACCTGGAGAACAGCTGACCTAACTATTAAAGACTGAAGCAAGGAAGGCATGAAAGAGCTCAGCCTTATCCTCAGCCTTTGTCACTATTGTTCCCCATGCACCCAGAAGAGGATGGAGATTCTCCTTGGCCCTCCTTTTGTTGTTAATGTATTTGTAGAAACATTCATAGAATCATAGAATAACCAGGCTCGAAAAGACCCACCAGATCATCAAGTCCAACCATTCCTATCAAACACTAAACCATTCCCCTTAGCACCTCGTCCACCCATGCCTTAAACACCTCCAGGGAAGGGGACTCAACCACCTCCCTGGGCAGCCTGTTCCAATGCCCAATGACCCTTTCTGTGAAGAATTTTTTCCTAATGTCCAGCCTAAACCACCCCTGGGGCAGCTTGAGGCCATTCCCTCTTGTCCTGTCCCCTGTCACTTGGAAGAAGAGGCCAGCACCCTCCTCTCCACAACTTCCTTTTAGGTAGTTGTGGAGGGCAATGAGGTCTCCCCTCAGCCTCCTCTTCTCCAGGCTAAACAACCCCAGCTCTCTCAGCCGCTCCTCATAAGGCCTGTTCTCCAGCCCCTTCACCAGCTTTGTTGCTCTTCTCTGGACACACTCCAGAGCCTCAACATCCTTCTTGTGGTGAGGGGCCCAGAAGTGAACACAGTACTTGAGGAGCGGTCTCACCAGTGCCAAGTACAGAGGGAGAATAACCTCCCTGGACCTGCCGGTCATGCCGTTTCTGATCCAAGCCAAGATGCCATTGGCCTTCTTGGCCACCTGGGCACACTGCTGGCTCATATTCAGTCGGCTGTCAACCAACACCCCCAGGTCCCTCTCCTCCAGGCAGCTTTCTAGACTTCTCCTAGTCTGTAGCACTGCATAGGGTTGTTGTGCCCCAAGTGCAGGACCCGGCATTTGGCCTTGTTAAACCTCATGCCATTGGACTCTGCCAGCGGTCCAGCCTGTTCAGATCCCTTTGCAGAGCCTCCCTACCCTCCAGCAGATCCACACTTCCACCCAGCTTAGTGTCGTCCGCAAACTTGCTAAGGGTGCATTCAATGCCTTCATCCAGGTCATTGATAAAGACATTGAACAGGGCTGGACCCAGCACTGAGCCCTGGGGAACCCCACTTGTCACTGGCCTCCAGCTGGATTTAACACCATTTACCACCACTCTCTGGGCCCAGCCATCCAACCAGTTTTCCACCCAGGAGAGTGTGCGCCTCTCCAGGCCAGAGGCTGACAGTTTCTCAAGCAGAACGCTGTGAGAAACTGTGTCAAAGGCCTTACTCAAGTCCAGGAAGACCACATCCACAGCCTTTCCCTCATCCAGCAGCCAAGTCACTTTGTCATAGAAGGCGATCAGGTTAGTTTGGCAAGACCTGCCTTTTGTGAACCCATGTTGACTGGGCCTGATCACCCAGTTCTCTTGCATGTGCTTCATGATAGCACTCAAGATCACCTGCTCCGTGACTTTCCCTGGCACTGAGGTCAGACTGACAGGCCTGTAGTTCCCTGGATCCTTCCTGCGACCCTCCCTCCCTGCGATCCTCCCTTCTTGTAGATGTGCACAAGATCAGCCAGCCTCCAGTCCAGTGGGACTTCCCCAGTCTTCCAGGACTGTTGGAAGATGATGGAAAGGGGTTTGGCCAGCACATCTGCCAGCTCCTTCAATACCCTTGGGTGAATCCCATCCAGCCCCATAGACTTGTGGGTGTCTAGCTGGGCAAGCAAGGCTCTGACCAACTCCTCTTGGATCATGGGAGCCTCATTATGCTCCTCTAACTCCAGGGTTTGTACACAGAGGGAACAACTTTCCTTACAATTAAAGACTGAGGCAAAGAAGGCATTAAGTACCTCAGCCTTTTCCTCATCCCCTGTCACTGTTGTTCCTTCTGTGTCCAATAGGGACTGTAACGTCTCCCTAGTCCTCCTTTTATTGTATATATATTTATAGAAGGATTTTTTGTTATCTTTCACAGACTTTGCCAATCTGATTTCTAATTGAGCCTTAGCCCTTCTGATTTTTTCTCTACACAATCTCACTTCCCTCCTGTAGTCCACCCAAGAGGCCTGACCCCTCTTCCAGAGCCCATAAACATTTCTCTTCTTCTTGATATCACTCAAGATCTCTCTATTCAACCAAGCTGGCTTTCTCCCCTGCTGGCTTTTTTTCTGGAACATGGGGATGGCTTTCTCCTGAGCTGCTAGGATTTCCTTTTTGAAGAGCTCCCAGCCCTCATGGGCTCCCTTGCCCTTAAGGACTGTCTCCCATGAGACTTTGCCAACCAGCCTTCTGGACAGTTCAAAGTCTGCCCTCTGGAAATTTAATGCTACTGTACTGCTAACCGCCCTCTTCACCTCATCTGGAACAGAAAACCCTATCATCTCCTGATCGCTTTGTCCCAGGCGTCCACCTACTGCCACATCCCCCACAAGGCCTTCTCTGTTCACAAACAGCAGGTCCAGGAGGGCACCCTCCCTTGTTGGTTCATTCACCAGCTGTGCAAGGAAGTTGTCTTCCATACACTCCAGGAACCTCCTAGACTGCTTCCTTTCTGCTCTATTGTCCTTCCAGCAGATATCAGGAAGATTGAAGTCTCCCACAAGAATGAGAGGCATCCATCTAGAGATTAACCCCAGCTGTTTCTAGAAGAGCTCATCAGCTGCTTCTCCTTGGCTGGGTGGTCTGTAACAGACTCCCATCACAAAATTTGCCTTCTTGTGGGCTCCTCTGATTTTAACCCACAGGCACTCATTTTTATTATCTTTAACAGAACTGGTTGATTTCCATTCTAGTTGGGCTTTAGCCCTTCTGATTTTCTCTCTGAATGACCTCACTTCATCTTCTAGCCCTCCTGAGACGCCTTCTTCCAAAGTTCATAGACTATCCTCTTTTTGCAGCGATCTACCCAGATCTCTCTGCTCAGCCAGGGTGGTTTTCTTCCCCCCGGCTCATTTTCCGGCACATGGGGATGGCCTACACTTCTGCCACCAGGATTTCCTTCTTGAAGTGCACCCAGCCCTCTTGGGCTCCCCTTTGCCCTTTAGGACTGCCTCCCAGCCATACTTGTTATAGTAGAGGTGATGAGTCACAACTGGTAAGTCTCTTAAAGATGGAAGAAAAAACATTGAATCTGTTCCACGGTTTCATGCACTCTTCTAGGGACTTCTAGGCATATTTATGTTGTTTCCATTGTCCAGTAAAATAAATTGCTAACATTGTTTAAGTTTATGTTTAAGAGCCTTTCCAGGCATTCTTGACAGGAGAGAGCCTATCCAGTAGAAGATGCTCATCAAATAATTTAATATATTCAGTATGAAAATAATAAGCTGCTTCTGATCCTTGGTTTATTGAAGCAAATAAGGAAAAAGAACAAAAGGGAGCTACATAGCAGCACGTCTTAGTTCTAACCTGCCACACACATAACTCATCACTTTGGTATTCTGCACAGAATGACCCATCTGTTACTTTTCATCTTTCTGTAAGTTGTGACAACTAGTTTTCAGACAACCAAGGAATAGACTTTTCTCCCCGTTTGCTATGTATAAGACAAAGAAGAGCTTAAAATGTAGGAAGAGAGATTAACAGGAGACTTGGGTTAGATCTTAGAAAAACTGTGTAGAAGAATATGGCTAGTCAAGCTCAGAAAGAGGTTAACCAGAGATTATGGGTTTTTTAGAGATCCAGTCTGGTAAAAACTGTTTTGGCCATAGCACATCCTGCTTCTGGAGCCAGGGATTAATTAGATGTCTCTCACTCCTTTCAGCCCTATTTATGTTTCTATCATGTGAATATGAAAAGCAGAATCATTTGTGCGTCAAGGCAGACTGGTTTTGAGGTTTTATTTATACTTTAATAATCTGCACCATTAAATCTTGCATCAGCAACACATTAATCCATCAAATTCATCTATAAAGCACTTCTTGATTAAGCCCTTCTTTAAAAAGAAGGCATTTAAACTTTGACAAAGCAAAAACAATCACTGAAAAGCCCTTTACAGAAAGTTTTTCTTTTGTATCCCAAACAACTCTGACAAGGCTCCACCAAGAAACAAAACATGCTCTTCAAATAAGGAATCTGTTTTCAGTACAAAACACAGACATAATCATCAGAAAGCAACTGAAGTAATTTTAAGAGCTAAGGAATACAGTGCCCAGTGCCTAATCAGCAACACAAAGACCTGCAATATTTTAACATACTGAGCATATAACAATAGGAATTTATATACAAATTTTTATTTATAAATGTTTTGGCACCACTTTTGCTATGCGCTCTTTCTTTTCAGTTCTCCATTGGATGCTTTTTCCTGATTAAAGGCAAAGGATCATACTGGCAGCAGTTATGTAGGAAACACACACACTGAAATATAACATACTTTTTTTTAATCAAAAATATTCTAGCAGTGAAACAAACAGGAGATCAAAAATACAATATCTTGAACCCTGGTCACATACACTATCGTAGTTAGGGAAACTAAGTAACCATTTTTTTCCCCCCATTAGTTAATTAGAACTGTATGCTAAGAGAAGATAGATGTCAGCTCACTCAACACGCTTATCTCGCCTAAAGAAAATTTAAAAAGAAAGCTTGAAAGAGGTCAGAAAGAGTAGTGACAGCGTGAAATCAAATGGTATTCTTTGCAGTATTATTAAAGAAAGAGCAAATTACTAACACCTTCCTTCCTCAGAGAGGAGCTTCCTACAGCAGAGTACAGAATTATAAAAGGCAAAATCTCCAACTCACACAAACCAAGCCTGTCATTTTCCAAATCCATGTTAAAATTCACAAATTTGCAATCACAACATATTTTTTCTAATTATATATTAATTTTAACCGTAAAAAGAATAGAAGGCTAATATCAGAATTCAAATGCACATATGTCAATGAGCTAAAGGCATGTAGCAGGTCACGAGACAAGGCATCAGGTTTTGGAAATACAAGATTCTAAACCTTGTCTAGGACTTGCTGTGGAATATAAATTTTGTTTGCATTTTAGACCTCAGTTTACCCTGCTGTAAAACTGAAAAAATTAGCTTGTCTTTCATTTGGAAGTCTGAAAGTTAAGCCACTAGTTGCAAGATTCAGGAAGACAAGCAGATAGAAAAATAAAACCGTTATAAAAGAGTTCCAGAAGCATTTCCAAACACATTCAGATTTTGTACTTAATAGGAGCTTTATTCATGTTCTCCATCTGAAGCTGATTTACTATCCACTACATTATTATTAGAGAATAATAGTAGCTTATTTAGATTAATTTGAATTACATTGCAGCCTCAGCAGAACACACACCTAAAGCCTCAGTTTCTTTTATTGTGGTTTTCTTACTCAGTATCCGATAGTCCCAGAGCCTCACGATTTCATTGGCTCAACAAAGCCCATTTCACAGCAACTTTTTTTTTTAATACATTTTGACCTTCTTATTCATGGGGCATTTGGATCTATAATTCCCTTTCATGACCTTCACATTTTTCTGACCTGCAAGGCTGAGGTCTGGTATTTGGGATTCTCATGCTACTGTAGCCTCTGCTTTTTAATCTGGTATGTAAATCTGGTGAGCATTTAACCATTTGGTCCCTTTCGGAGTTACCTTCTTGTTCAAAGTCAAGTGAGATGTTACAGGGAAAATCATTTTAGAACCCTTGAAACCAAGAGTTCCCTCCCTCTAACAAAACACAACATAACCCAACCTGTTTCTGTGACCATCTTAGTAGATTCATTGTCTTCCATAGCCAATAAATTCAAGAAGAGAAAACAACTGGGAAAAAAAATAAACCACAACTCTTACAAAGAGCATGGCAAAAACATCTAAAACACAAACCTTGATGCCAATAATGAAAAGTCTGTCAACTTTTACTCTATACGCTCATTACACTTTTCCTTCATCGTTCTGGGATCTTTTGTCTATACTGATTCAACTTCTCAATAAATCCCACCTTCTTTTCCATGCGTAGACAAGAAGTATTCCCCCGTGTCCTAGAAATGCATGCAGTTTTACAAGTTTACTTTTGTTCATAACAGAACAAGGTGGTGAAGGGGCTGGAGAACAAGTCTTGCAAGGAGCGGCTGAGGGAACTAGGGTTGTTTAGCCCTGAGAAGAGGAGGCTGAGGGGAGACCTTATCAATGTTTACAACTACCTAAAAGGCAGGTTGCAGAGTGGTGGATATTGGTCTCTTCTCCCAAGAGATAGGACAAGAGGGAATGGCATCAAGCTGTGCCAGGGGAAGTTTAGATTGGATATTAGGAACAATTTCTTCACAGAAAAGGTTATCAAGCACTGGCAGAGGTTGTCCAGGGAGGTGATTCAGTCACCATCCCCGTGGGTAGATGAGGTATTTGGGTATATGATTTAGCAGTGGACAGATATGGTTGGAGGTTATGATCTCAAAGGTCTTTTCCAACCTAATGATTCTATGACATTTTAGGCTTTTTAAAGCCCTAAGCTGGGTTAGGATGGGGAAGAAACAGGGAATAATAAGAGATTTGATCCAAAAATCCCACCAGCAATCCAACCAGGATTATGGGAAAGTTGATTTCAGATCCACACTCTGAGTACCTCAGCTCCATAAAGATGAGCTATCCTAAACTACCAAGTATGGTGATGTATAATCAACCCTCTATAGTTTTTAATTACAAGGCTACCATACTTGACAAATTCATAAGAGGACAAAATGGGAAAGAATTTAAAACTGCAATGGACAGTTCACCAGGGAACAACAAATCATCTTCCATAAACTGAAGTGTGTGTTGTGTCATAGACCACAATAGTCCACTGTTAATCTTTATCCTTCATTAGTGTCAGCAATTGGCACCTCTTGGTTGTCAACCTTCAGCAATCACACAGTATTCCTCTGTAAGACCAGGCAAAGTAGACAGCGGTTTAATGTCCTCAGTCTCTACAGCTGCCCTTCAAAAGCCCACTTAAACCCTTTGGGTCTTTAAAGTATCCTCTCTTGAGATAATCTGTGCCAAAGATGCATGGGGGATCAGGGCCAGTCACAACGCAGTGCTTTGCCCATTTATTCCCCGTTAGGATCACGTCGGCCTCCGCTACAGTCAGTTTTTGAGACCTCCCTGTCACTCCAGAAACAGTGATGGATTCAAGAACACACAGATGTGGGATCGGGGGCAAAAAAAAGACAAGGTCCTCACTGGACACTGGCCATGGAAGAAGAGAGCTTGACCCTCATGATCCCTCAGTTTTATCCAGAGTATGACAAGTATGGAATAAAAACCTCTGTTGGTCAGGTTAGGATCACCTGCCCTGTTCATCCCTCCCTGCAGGTGTGACCCTTTATCATCTCTTTCCCTAATGGCTCCACCACCACTAGCTAGAGGATAGCCTTGGTTTTGAAATGGTGATTTGTAAGTGGTGGGATGGAATATCAACTATAATGTGTTAGAAACAAGATAACCACTAAGATTACTATAACGACCCTTATCTTCTTGTCATCCAGAGTCGTTGAGATTGACCACTCAGATGTGGCCACACCTTAACAACTCTGACCTGCTTTGATTTCATTCCCCCTGGATATGCAATGAGGTTCCTGGAATAAGTATAATTGTCATTTCGGGGAAAGGTATTGATGTGCGGGCATATGATATAGGGGAAAAGTTAGAAAAACTTAGAAGGCTTAGCTCGCTGAAATACGCACTGTCTGCTAGTAAAGGCCTTGAAGACCCTGGATGTTGATAAGGGAGGAGCTCATCCACAGACATTCACTGATAAGGGAAAGCTGAAATGTGCACAACAGCAGAAAGCTGACTGCACCTGTCTCTGCAGTCTTGGAGCTCGACCAGGATGAAAATGCACCTGCGCACAGATTGGGTTCAGGGACAATTCATGAGGAAGATGAAGGCTACTCCAGCCCTGAGCCCCAGACCATGACACCGCGCCTGCGCGAATATGGGAGAAGCTTCTCAAATCTAATTATAATAAGAAGCGGGGAAAGGTCATGAATATGTAATAGGCGCTTATGAATAGGCATGTCTTTACGCTATAACTATCTGCTTGTTAGACCATACTATGTGCGAGTTAGGAGGATTACCCCCTCGCACCCTCTGGCAAATAAACGCATACCTGCTTTATAACCCTTAACGGAGTTATAGAGTTTGACTCCGCAAAACCATTTGGCACCCCAGATGGGACACCCTCTCTATCCAGCTGCAGGACCGGTGGGGAGCGGGAGTTCCAGGCGCCACTGGACTATTTCTCCGGAGAATCTCCCATCCCCATCTGATCGCTGCAGGGAGAGAGACAGCTCATCAGTGGGTGGACAAGGTATGTGACTTGGGGATACGGATACCTGCAGGGGAGGTAGGGGATGACTGTAGTGAGGTGAGCTGTGGGGGGTTCCTATAGCTTGCCAAGACCTTGTAAGGCATCAAGATGCGTAGTGAGGTGAGCTGGGGGGAGGGATTCCCTATAGCTTGCAAAGACCTTGTAAGGCATCTGAGGCTGGGGATAGCTATCATTGTATTTTAAGTGTTGTATGTGCCCGGTACCGTGTGTGGTTTGGATATCCATAACATCGGAAATTATAGATCCAATTTGACTGGTCGTAATTAACACTGTGTGAGTTGGGCTGGCCCTGAAAAAAATGGCTGTCTGTTCTGATTGTTGTGTGTTGTTTATTTGTTCTGTGCTCCATGAACAAGTTTAATGTATGATAGAGTGCTGGAGTTTGGCAGGAATTTAAAACTCTGGATACTGGTGGGGAGAGAAGCGGGTACGCCGGGGCAGGCTCGAGCTGCCGGCCTGTGCCACCAAGGAGTTTCAAGTACTATGCAGGTAAAACTAGTCAGGACAGCTTACTTGCTCTGAAAAGCAAGGGGCGCTGCCAGAGACAAAGCGCTTGAAGCTTCAAACGTTTATAAAACTTACAAATTAGTTTTGAAAATATCTACGAAAAGGAAAAGAAAAAAATGGAAAAACCCAGCCTTGCGGCTGTGTGTGTGTATGGGTGCCCCCACTTCTGCTTCTTTGCTGAGTCCACGGGAGTTAAACATGTTATCTCTGTAGGGAGATACTGGGTTATGAACAATTCTATTTGCATAAGAATAATGAGCAAACCAGCGATTGTAGGGATTCCTAAACAGGCTTTACTAAAAGATGGGAAAAATTATCCTTAAAATTTTGAATGCCAACCATTGATTTATCCAAAATTTGCTGTGTGATTATTTCTGTGGAGAGTTTTATTGTGTATAATTGGAGAACAATGCATTCAGGTTTGGCATATGTGCGTGTATATTATGTTTATCAGTAATGTAAGAAAAGTTGAACTACTGCCTAATTGGCAAGGACAAAACTTAATGTAATTTAACGGAAAGTATGATCAGTAGTGGAAAAGAAAGTTTGGTTCCAGAAATCTGGAACCTTGAAGGGAAAGACCGGGAACCAATTAAAGAACAGGGTAAAGAAAGGTTTTAGTGAAAATTGAGAAAGAAAGAGGTGAAACTAAGGAAAAGGCAAACTAAAGAAATTAAAAATGGAAAACAAAAAGAGCCCTCTGGGGTGTGTATATTGTAATCAATAGTGGCTGCTTTACAAATTTGATGATGGGGCAAAGTGGCCACTTAATGAGACAATAGATTATAACCCCCTCTTGCAATTAATATTGGTTTTAAGGAGAGAAGGAAAGTTGGATGAAGTGTCTTATGAGGATATGTTTTTAACCCTCCATAACAATCCGGAGTGATAAAGGGACTGTGGAATTGTGCCCCTAGAGGACCCTCTGGCACTCGCCCTTGAGCGAGAAAATAACAAGGAATCTGGAGGTAAACTGAGGCAATTGTTGTTCAGTGTGCAGCATTGGGCAAAAGTGCACAAAGCTAAACAAAACTCGCCAGGCACCAGAACAGGATCTAACTGATCTGTTTAAGCCTCCCCCTCAATCACAGGAACAAGATGCCGACTCAGAAAGGACCCGCACTCCTCTGGATAGCCCTGTATCCTCCCGCATCAGAAAAGGTCTGCTCCAATGGTCCTGCAGGCAGCTCTCCGGGAGGCAGTAGGACCTGATGGAGGGCCAGTGCTAATCAAGGTACCTTTCCCACCACCGATTTAGAAGCATGGAAAGGGCTGCCTGAGACTACCGGAATGATCCTGTAAGTGCAGCCAAATATTATCAGTTTATTAAAAGACAGCACAACCCCGATAGGGGTGATCTACAGTTATTATTGGAGTGTTTGACAGAGACAGAGAAACAATTAAACAGTCTTAAAGACTGTGGGGAATTTGGCCGAAGATTATTATAAATGAGAAGGGGTGGATGTTAAAGATTATTTCCCTCTTCAAGGCCCCAAGTGGGATACGAACACGAATGCACATAAAGAAAGGTTGCAAGCATATCAGGGGTGGATTCTAGAAAGGATGGAGAGAGCCATTCCCAAAACAATAAATTGGTCAGTATTATATGCAGTTAAGCAAGGTCCTTCCGAGTCACCATCTGAATACCTGGATTGATTAAGGGACACAATGTACCACAGCACACCGCTGGATCCTGGGTCGGAGGTAGGAATACAACAACTAGTTTCTTTGTTCTTGCGTCACTCAGCAGGGGATATCAGGCGTAAATTTCAAAAGCTGCATTCCATAGGAGATAGGAACCTGCAAGTATTGTTGGATGAGGTGAAAAAGAAATGAAAGAGAGTGGGGTCATCAGAAAGGACAGATAGTGGCCCATGTGAAGGAGGATTGATGGAGATCTGGGAAATCCACTCAAGCAGATCCTCTGGTTATAATGAAGCTAGGGAAAGAGCAAAAGAAGGTAGAATTTTAACTGATGCCAGGGCAACATATTCAGTTTTAAACCAAGCTTTGATACCCCTGGGAAATGACTACATGATGGTAAAGGGAGCAACTGGCCAAAGAGAAAAGGCATATTTTTGCAAACTTTTGAAATCCAAATTGGGGAAACAATGGGGTATACACCAATTCCTGTACATGCCCCACTTCCCCGAAGGCACCCTTGGGGAGAGATTTACTAGAACAATTAGGGGCTGTGATTAAATTTGAAAAAGGAGAAATTACTCTGGAGGGAGGTAAATTATCAACAATACATACAAATAATGAGCTTATCTCTAGTTAGTGTGCCCACAGGAGGAAAGGTCGATGAGGAAATTACAAACCAGGTATATCCTGGGGTATGGGCCACTGATGTGCCCCGAAAAGCAAAGAATGCTCCACCTGTTGAGGTCAAATCAAAGAAGGGCGGCAGCCAGTAAGAATTAAATAATATCCCCTAAAGAGGGAAGACAGGGAAGAAATTCGGCCCATACCGGTCTGTAAGCCTGATGGATCATATCAAGTGGTCGAGGACTATTGAGCTGTAAATAAAATAATTGAAGATCTCTATCCAGTGGTGGCAAATCCATATACTCTGTTGACTGTATTGACACCTGAACTAACTTTGTTTACCATTTTAGACCTGAAGGATGCCTTCTTTTGCCTCCCTCTCCATGAGGCCAGCCAGAAAGTATTTGCATTTGAAGGGGAGAATCTCAAAAGCGGATGCAGAAATCAGCTTGCTTGGACAGTATTACCGCAGAGTTCTAACCAGCCCTACTATATCTGGCAATCATCTTGCACAAGATCTTGAGTCCTGAGAAGCCCCGTCTGAGGAAGGAAAACTGTTACAGTACGTGGATGATATCCTGATTGCCACCAGGACAAGTGATGCTTGCATGACCTGGACGGTGAGTCTATTGAATTTTCTAGGACTCCAGGGATTTCGGGAATCCAAAAAGAAGGCCCAGATAATGCAGCGCGAGATGATTTACCTGGGCTACAAAGTCGATGCTGGACAGAGGACTTTGGGACAAGCCCAAAAAGAGGCAATATGCTAACTTTGAGACTGCAAACAGTGAGAGAGTTACGAATTCTCCTGGGAATGACTGGATGGTGCTGACTGTGGATGGACTGCTTGTAAAACCCGTGTACACCTTCAAAGGAATAAAGAAGCTATACAGGCCTCTGAACTACTGAAAAAGGCCCTGATGTTAGCTCCAGCCTTGGGACCCCCAGATGCGAGTAAGCCATTTTTGTTCTAATATTGGCACAGGTTCTGGGCCTGTATCACCGAGCAGTTGCATACTTTTCCAAGCAATCGGCTGCAACTGCAAACGGTTGGCCTGGATGCCTGCGAGTGGTTATGGCCGTAATACTAGATACCCAGGAAGCCTGAAAATTCACCCTGGGCCAGAGAATGATTATGTTGGTGTCCCATACAATATCTGCTTTATTGGAAGTGAAAGGTGGACGCTGGCTTTTCCTACAAAGGTTCTTGAAATACTAGACTGAACTGGTAGAAAATTGTAATTGCTAACATTGTCAATTCAGCCTCTTTTCTTAGCAGAAACACAGGGGAACCAGTACATCATGACTGACTGGAAACTATTGAGGCGATATACTCAAGCCATCCGGACTTGAAGGACAGTCCTATGGGAAGTGCTGAAGATTGGTTCATGGATGGGAGCAGTTATGTCCTAAGCGGTAAAAGACATGCTGGATATGCCATGATCACTAGTCGAGACATAACAGAGTTAGGACCTTTACCCATGAACACCTCTGCACAAAAGGCAGAGATAATTGCTCTGACCCGTGCCTTGGAATTGGCTAAAGGCAGAGCTTCAAATATCTATACAAATTCGAGGTATGCATTCAGAATTGTACATGCGCACGGAGCAATCTGGAAGGAAAAGAGTTATTGAACTTAAAGGGTAAACACATCAAACACGGAGATCCTGAAACTATTGGAAGCAGTCCAGCTCCCTGACAAGGTGACAACCATGCAAATCAAAGCACACCAGAAAGTGAATTTGGAACTGGAAAGAGGAAATGAGCTATTGGATAGAGAGGCAAAACAGGCAGCCAAAAGGGAGGTAAAAACAGAAGGGGCTTTGACCCCCAATGGGCGAATCTCCCTGGAAGGAGAGCCCCAATATACCAAAGAAGATCAAAAGCTCACTGCAGATTTGGAAAGGTCATATAATGAGGAGGGATGAGTTTAGAAATGCCTAATTAGAGAAATTGTAGCTAGAAATGTATACATTACTGTGAGACAAGTGACTCAGCAGTGTGATCTTTGCCTCCAGACTAATCCCAAAAATACCCCCATGCTCGAAATGGGCCAAATCGGGAAAGGCAACGGGCCTAGACGACAATGGCAAATTGATTATCTTAGAACTTCCAAGAAAAGGGGGGTATTGATATTTGTGAGTAGTAACCGATACCTTTTCAGATATGTGAAAAGCTGACTGCACCTGTCTCTGCAGTCTTGGAGCTCGACCAGGATGAAAATGCGCCTGTGCACAGATTGGATTCAGGGACGATTCATGAGGAAGATGAAGGCTACTTAAGCCCTGAGCCCCAGACCATGACACCGCGCCTGCGCGAGTATGGGAGAAGCTTCTCAAATCTAATTATAATAAGAAGCGGGGAAAGGTCATGAATATGTAATAGGCGCTTATGAATAGGCATGTCTTTACGCTATAACTATCTGCTTGTTAGACCATACTATGTGCGAGTTAGGAGGATTACCCCCTCGCACCCTCTGGCAAATAAACGCATACCTGCTTTATAACCCTTAACGGAGTTATAGAGTTTGACTCCGCAAAACCATTTGGCACCCCAGATGGGACACCCTCTCTATCCAGCTGCAGGACCGGTGGGGAGCGGGAGTTCCAGGCACCACTGGACTATTTCTCCGGAGAATCTCCCATCCCCATCTGATCGCTGCAGGGAGAGAGACAGCTCATCAGTGGGTGGACAAGGTATGTGACTTGGGGATACGGATACCTGCAGGGGAGGTAGGGGATGAGTCTGTAAGTTGTGCATGGGATGCCACATGCGATGACGAGGAGCTAGATTGCTCGCCCCTGGGACTGTTGGGCCCAACGGGATGTGTAATGAGGTAGCTGTGGGGGATTCCCTATAGCTTGCAAAGACCTTGTAAGGCATCTGAGGCTGGGGATAGCTATCATTGTATTTCAAGTGTTGTATGTGCCCAGTACCGTGTGTGGTTTGGATATCCATAACATTGAAAATTATAGATCCAATTCCACTGGTCATAACTAACACTGTGTGAGTTGGGCTGGCTGGCGAATAAATGCATACCTGCTTTATAACCCTTAACGGAGTTATAGAGCTTGATTCCGCAAAACAGTATGAATTAGAAAACAATTTTGTGTATAAATTTTCTGTGAAATCACTGCTTGGCAGAAGCACTCTGAGGGCAAATCCCCGAGTCTTCTCCAGCGCTGAATAAAGTGTACCTGCCTTAATGGTTAAATTAAACTGTTAAGCATAAGTTTCTTTGTTTCAGATTTGGCACCCCAGATGGGACCCTCTCTGCCCGGCTGCAGGACCCATTTGAGATCGGGACTCTCTTGGGTGCCCCCGGGGATTTCTCCAGAGAGACTCCTCTTCTCAACTGAGGACAGACAAGGACCATCAGATAAGACGGTACACTTGAAAAATTTTTTCCTTGGGTTTGGGGATCGGTCCATTTGGCTTGGTTCCTCATAAATCGTTACTGCAAAATGCTGAGTTGAGCGTATGCCGGACTGCTAGCATCTTATAGGCATACATTGAAGTTGCTTAGGTCTTGGTTGTAACAGGAGTATTTTTCTCGGGAGTTCTTGGTTGTAACAGGAATATTTTCCCAGGAGGTCTTGGTTGTAACAGGAGTGTTAACTAATATCTGGTTTCTGGTTTTTGTCGGTGTGTTCAGGAGGTCTTGGTTGTAGAGTGACATTAACCACAGAAACTGAAACTATGGCACTACATGTCGTTCTGAAGTGAATGTGTGGTCTCTGTATGTTGTTTTGAAGTGAATAAGTTAATATTGTGTGCGTGTGTTATTTTTGTGGTGATGATGTGAAAAGCCAATCCCAATTATCAATACCAATTCGATTATTAAGCAGGAATGGTTTTAAAAAATAAACAGTGCCGGGGCACACATGGGTTAAGTCCACCTAATGTGTCCCACTAATGAGTCCCCACTGGCTGCATGACTTCTATACAGGTTAAACATACACGTTTGTGTGGGTTCCAGGAAACACAGGTTAAACAGTGACATGTTACATGTCCATTGTTTTTCGGAACTTATTAGCATACCCACTCTTGTAAGCATATCAGAGTTTCTTTGTGTCTTCTGTTTGCCTCTGATGGTCTTTATCTTATCTCCTCCCGCATTCTTGTGTCTTCAGGCCTGTCCTTTGTCCCTGCTGTGGAACTGTCCTTGTTTCAATTAGTAAAGAAGCTAAACTGTCTAATTCATTTCCTTAACATGATTTATTCTTCCCTGAATAAATGGGAAATGGGATATTTGTACAAAATTGTATTTGTTTTGTTGTAGAAATAATGATGAATTTTGTCCAGATTGTATATGGATTACTGATGGGTGTCCTGACATAATGCATGTGGTGTAACAAGAAATTGTGGGTAACAAATGGTTGGGATTTGAGTTGTCCTGAATGTAAGATCCAGGACAACAAGGAAAGATCCACCTATGCAGTGCAAGTGATTTGTGGTTGGGGGGCCAGAACACAGAACCCATAAGATAGGAGTCTGGCAGAGTGGCTGCGCTTTAAAGAAGAGCCAGCTGGGATATATTTTAGATCATTAAGATCTTAGATCATAAGGGGATCAGTGGTCCACCGAGTGGTGGACAAACAGATAAACCCTGATAAAAGCTTTTTGATAATCAGTGGTAGCTGGTGTATAAGCTCGATTATGGGGAAAGGTCGCCATAACACCTTGTTGCAGTTTAACGTTGTTCTTGAGGTGTGAGGAGAATTGGGAGAAGCAATGTGTGCAGATATGTTTTCCAGTTTGCAAAATCACCTGGAGCAGCAAGAGAAGGTGGCATGAGAATGGGGTCTGGAATTAAGAAATAGTCAATGTGCATACTGTAGAGGAATCAGAACCGGGTGTTGTAGCTGAGCTTGAATGACTGGGGAAATTACCCTGGAGGATCCACTGGTTAAAATAAAGCTGGGGAATATGAGTGAAAAGGTTATATTCTTGATAGATACGGGAGCTTCTGTGTAAACCAGCAACTGATTCCTGCAGATCAAAATAAAATATTGTGATTGTAGTAGGAGCTACTGGCCAAACCGAAAAAGCATTCTTTGTGCAGTCTGCTAAATATGAATTGGAAAACAAGTGGGTACACATGAATTTGTTTTCTAGGAGGCCCTAGACCATTATTGAGAGGAGATTTATTAAAGCAGTTAGAGACAGAAATAATATTTGGAGCAGGAGGTACAAAATTTAAAGTGAGAGATCATCAACTAATCAAAGTATTGAGCTTCTCTTTAAAACAGATGGTAAAGAAACACCGGTACCAGCAGAGATTTTGGAACAGGTTTATCCAGGCATGTTGGCTTCTGAGATATCTGGAAGGCCAGAAATGTGAAGCATGCAAAGGTAAAATTGGTCCCTGTGTCAGGTAACACCCTCTGTGATTAAAAGATTGCAAGGGGATAAAAATTATTATTGACAATTTTTTACAATATGGGTTATTAAAAGAATGTAAAGCAGAATATAATACTCCAATATTTCCTGTAAAGAAACTAGATAAAAGCTATAGGTTAGTGCAAGATTTAAGGGCCATAAATAAAATTGTAAGAAGAACTACATCCAGTGGCAGCAAATCCCTGTACCTTGCTGACCAATTAAAAGATCAATTATGGTTTACCGTACTGGGTTTGAAGGATGCCTTCTTCTGCTTGATATTGGCTGAAGAAAGCAAAAAGGTGTTTTGCCTTTGAATGGGAAAACCCTGAAACTGGTAGTAAAACACATCTAACCTGAACAGTATTGCCTCAAGGTATTAAGAACAGCCGAATTATTTTTGGGAACCAGCTGGCTTGAGACCTGGAAACATGGGACTGGAGCCCTGCTGCAGTATGTGACCTCCTGAGAGTTACACAAACAGAGGAGGACTGTGAGCAATGGACCATAAGTCTACTGAACATTTGCACTGAGCGGGAATCAGGTCTTTCAGCAGAAGGCCCAGCCTATGCAGTGACGTCTTACTTACCTTGGATTCGAGATCTCTAGAGGACACAGAGAGCTTGGGACAGCCTGAAAGGAAGCTATTTGCTGCACACTCATGCCAGGAATGGTAAAGGAGCTCAGAACCTTTCTGGGAATGACAGGTTGGTGTTATTTATGGATATATAACTATGGACTCTTAGTAAAACCATTGTATGAACCATTGAAAGAATATCCAATGGGATCATAGAAATTGGCTTGGACTGGGGAGGCATGAAGGGCATGTGAATAATTAAAGGAGGAATTGATGAAGGTCTTTAAGACTCCCTGATGTTTCAAAGCCAAACATTCTGGTTATTTTCACCACTAACATTGTGAATCCAGCATCTTTCCTTAGCTGAGTCACTTCAGAACCACTAACACATGACTGACTGAAGACAATTGAGACAGTATACTCCAGCTGTCCAGATCTAAAAGAAGTACCGCTTATGGATGCGGAAGATTCCTGGTACACCAATGGAAGTAGCTTTGTGAGGCAAGGACGTCACAAGACTGGGTATGTTGTGACCAACACTAGGGAAGTGATTGAGGCAAAACCATTACCGCTAGGAACATCAGCCCAGAAAGTAGCGATGACCATCCTAACTCGAGCATTGGAATGGACTCCTTACCACCCAAGGAAGACACGTTAGACATGCAGCAGAAATCTTAAGATTGCTGGAAGCAGGAAATCTTCCAGAAGAGGTGGCTATCACGCACTACAAAGGTCACCAGAGAGGTAATACTGGCCGGAAAATTGGTAACAAATTGACAGGAGATTTTGAGGCCAGGATGGCCGCAGAAAACGCAGAAGTAATATCTGCTTTGATTCCAGACGGTAAACTTCAAATCCCTGATTCTGATTTAAAATTGGAGAAATATTCAAGGGAAGATAGAAACTTGATTATCAATATGACAGGAAGGGAAGTAGATAATGGGTGATTTTATGTTCCAGATGGACAAATAATAATGCCATTAGGAGTGCTATGGAAATTGGCCTTAGAGGAGTTACAAATAAAACAAACCCATTGGGGCACAGATATTCTGTATAAATAATAGGAATGCAAATAGATCTCTCTGAACTCCCAATAAAAAGGCAGGGGGAGGGGGCGGGCACCTGTATTCATTAGCATTAACAGATGCTTTCTCAGGTTGGCCAGAAGCTTTTCCTTGCAGGACAAATAAAGCAGAAGTCACAAGAGTATTGTTGAATGAAATTATATCTCCTTCTGGAGTGCCTGCAGCAATATTGTAAGGTAGAGGTACACATTTGTGCTAATGTGGTAGAAAGATTAGTGAAATTTTAAGAATTGATTGGCTGTTACAACCTCCATACTGACCACGGGCTGGTGGCCAGGTGGAGAAAATGAATCATCAGACTGTTGCTGATAAAACAGCAATTAGCTAAAATCTGTCAAGAAGCCAATCTATATTGGTATCAAGCCCTACCTTTGGCCTTGCTTAGGTTTTGAAATACAACAAGGTCCAAGGAAAGCATTAGCCCTGTATACCAACTGCAGTATACAAGAGAAGATCTCACAGAATGGGGTGAGAATTTGTCTAATCAGCTAACAAAACCAGCTGAACTTGCTTGAGAAAAAAACAAAAACCCAACAAAAAGCAAAACAACGAAAAAACCCCAGCCAACGAAACAAAAAACAAAATAAAAAACAAGCTGCACGGCCTAGATGTTTAAGATCAACCTGTACATCCTTTTACACTTAGGGATGAGATTTCTGTTAAAGATTTTACAGGAAAACCACTGGGAGAGCAGTGGAATGGACCGTACCAAGTATTATTAACAGCCTTCGCAGCAATCAAGATGAAAGGACTTGGACCAAGTGAAGAAATCACTTACCAGCCAGTGGACAACTGGAGGCTTAACAGCTTTAAAAATTAAGGCTAACTAAAGTGAACTGTAAAGATGGAAGATTGTTGATATAATTGTTAATGTGTCCATTAAGAGAAGCCTTAATTTCCCATAAGTTGGATGCCTCTATAAACATGATAGGGTTTTCTGTTCTAGGTGAAGTGAAGAGGGTGGTTTGTAGGACGGTAGCACTAAATTTCCAGAGGGCAGACTTTGAACTCTTCAGAAGGCTGGTTGGCGAAGTCTCATGGGAGACAGTACTAAAGGGCAAGGGAGCACTTCAAAAAGGAAATCCTAGCAGCTCAGGAGAAAGCCATCCCCATGTTCCGGAAAAAAAAGCCAGCAGGGGAGAAAACCAGCTTGGTTGAACAGTGAGATCTTGAGTGATATCAAGAAGAAGAGAAATGTTTATGGGCTCTGGAAGAGGGGACAGGCCTCTTGGGTGGACTACAGGAGGGAAGTGAGACTGTGTAGAGAAAAAATCAGAAGGGCTAAGGCTCAATTAGAAATCAGATTGGCAAAGTCAGTGAAAGATAACAAAAAATCCTTCTATGAATATATAAATAATAAAAGGAGGACTAGGGAGACCATACAGTCCCTATTGGATGCAGAAGGAACAACAGTGACAGGGGATGAGGAAAAGGCTGAGGTACTTAATGCCTTCTTTGCCTCAGTCTTTAGTTGTAAGGAGGGTCGTTCCGTCTGTGTACAAACCCAGGAGCTAGAGGAGCATAATGAGGCTCCCATGATCCAAGAGGAGGTGGTCAGAGCCTTGCTAGCCCAACTAGACACCCACAAGTCTATGGGGCCAGATGGGATTCATCCAAGGGTATTGAAGGAGCTGGCGGTTGTGCTGGCCAAACCCCTTTCCATCATCTTCCAACAGTCCTGGAAGACTGGGGAAGTTCCACTGGACTGGAGGCTGGCTGATGTTGTGCCCATCTACAAGAAGAGTCACGGGGAGGACCCAGGAAACTACAGGCGTGTCAGTCTGACCTCAGTGCCAGGGAAAGTCATGGAGCAGGTGATCTTGCGTGCTATCATGAAGCACATGCAAGAGAACCGGCTGATCAGGCCCAGTCAACATGGGTTCACAAAAGGCAGGTCTTGCCAAACTAACCTGATCGCCTTCTATGACAAAGTGACTCGGCTGCTGGATGAGGGAAAGGCTGTGGATGTGGTCTTCCTGGACTTCAGTAAAGCCTTTGACACAGTTTCTCACAGCATTCTGCTTAGGAAACTGTCAGCCTCTGGCCTGGGCATGCGCACACTCTCCTAGGTGGAAAACTGGTTGGATGGCCGGGCCCAGAGAGTGGTGGGAAATGGTGTGAAATCCAGCTGGAGGCCAGTGACAAGTGGGGTTCCCCAGGGCTCAGGGCTGGGTCCAGCCCTGTTCAATGTCTTTATCAATGACCTGGATGAAGGCATTGAGTGCACCCTTAGCAAGTTTGTGGACGACACTAAGCTGGGTAGATGTGTGGGTCTGCTGGAGGGTAGGGAGGCTCCAAAGGGATCTGAACAGGCAGGACCGCTGGGCAGAGTCCAATGGCATGAGGTTTAACAAGGCCAAATGTCGGGTTCTGCACTTGGGGCACAACAACCCTATGCAGTGCTACAAACTAGGAGAAGTCTGTCTAGAAAGCTGCCTGGCGGAGAGGGACCTGGGGGTGTTGGTTGACAGCCAACTGAATATGAGCCAGCAGTGTGCCCAGGTGGCCAAGAAGGCCAATGGCATCTTGGCTTGGATCAGAAACGGCATGACCAGCAGGTCCAGGGAGGTTATTCTCCCTCTGT